>NW_011494840.1:1695010-1698627 GCF_000754665.1 Bison bison bison | reverse complement strand
TACTCCTGGAAGAAAAGTTATGACCAACCTAGATAGCATATTGAAAAGCAGAGACATTACTTTGCCAACAAAGGTCCATCTAGTCAAGGGTATGGTTTTTCCAGTGGTCATACCAGAGTGAGAGTTGGACTGTGAAGGAAGCTGAACACCGAAGAATTGATGCTTTTGAACTGTGGTGTTGGAGAAGACTCTTGAGAGTCCCTTGGACTGCAAGGAGATCCAGCCAGTCCATTCTAAAGGAGATCGTCCTGGTGTTCTTTGGAAGGACTGATGCTAAAGCTGAAACTCCAATACTTTGGCCACCTGATGCAAAGAGTTGACTCATTGGAAAAGACTCTGATGCTGGGAGAGATTGTGGGCCAGAGGAGAAGGGGACGACGGAGAATGAGTTTGCTGGATATCATCACCAACTCGATGGACAAGAGGTTGGGTGAACTCCGGGTGTTGGTGGTGGACAGGGAGGCCTGGCGTGCTGTGATTCATGGGGTCGCAAAGAGTCGGACATGACTGAGAAAATGAACTGAACTGAACCCTAAATTTCAGCAACCACAACCCTGATCAATCAGCAACCACCAACATCAAAGCATGACCCTCCATCAACAAAAAGATTCTTATTCTCTAAAAGCTTAGATGATGGTTACTGTTCCTTCACAATAAAATATTTTTTAATCAAGGTATGTAAGTTGTTTTTTTAGACATAATGTTAAAATCTTAAAGGATGGTTAGTATTTTTGCAAAATAAAGTAGTTTTAAGATATGAGCATTGTTTTTTAAACATAAAGCTACTACACACTTAATAGACTAGAGTGTAAACATAACTTTTATATACCCTCCAAAATTTGTGTGGATAATTTTACTGCAATATTTGCTTTATTCTGGTGGTCTGGAACTAAGCTTGCAATAACGCAAAGATATTTGTACATACTTTGTACAAGTCAATTCCAGTTCAGTCGCTTAGTCGTGTCTGACTCATTGCAACTCCATGAACCGCAGCACGCCAGGCCTCCCTGTCCATCACCAACTCCCGGAGTCTACCCAAACCCATGTCCATTGAGCTGGTGATGCCATCCAATCATCTCATCCCCTTCTCCTCCTGCCCTCAATCTTTCCCAGCATCAGGGTCTTTTCTAAGAAGTCAGCTCTTCGCATCAGGTGGCCAAAGTATTGGAGTTTCAGCTTTAGCATCAGTCCTTCCAATGAACACCCAGGACTGATCTCCTTTACGATAGACTGTTTGGATCTCCTTACAGTTCAAGGGACTCTCAAGAGTCTGCTCCAACATCACAGTTCAAAAGCATCAATTCTTCAGCGCTCAGCTTTCTTTATAGTCCAACTCTCACATCCATACATGAGCACTGGAAAAACCATAGCCTTGACTAGATGGACCTTTGTTGACAAAGTAATGTCTCTGCTTTTTAATATGCTGTCTATGTTGGTCATAACTTTCCTTTCAAGGAGTAAGCGTTTTTTAATTTCATGGCTGCAATCATCATCTACAGTGATTTTGGAGCCCCAAAAATAAAGTTAGCCACTATTTCTCCTGTTTCCCCATCTATTTGCCATGAAGTGATGGGACTGGATCCATGATCTTAGTTTTCTGAATGTTGAGTGTTAATCCAGTTTTTTCACTCTCCTCTTTCACTTTCATCATGAGGCTTTTTTAATTTTTTTCATCCTTTTTATTTTTTAAATTGTGAAAGTATGATAACACATTTACAGGAGATTTGAAAAATATGGGGAAAATGTACATATAGTTTCACCTATATATTTTTAGTAGATTTGTCTATTATTATTATTATTTAGTAGATTTATCTATTTATTTTTTAGATAAATTAAGATTTTTAGTTGGAGTTCCAGCATCAAACTCTCAAAAATTAATGGAATGGATGGGCAAAAATGTAGAAGAATATAGTAGACCTGAAAAACACTATGAACCAATTCAAAATAATTAAGTGTGAAAGTGAAAGTCACTCAGTTGTGTCTGACTCTTTGCGACCCCATGGACTATACAATCCGTGGAATTCTCCAGGCCAGAATACTGGAGTGGGTAGCCTTTCTCTTCTCCAGGGGATCTTCCCAACCCAAGGATTGAACCCAGGCCTCCAGCATTGCAGGCGGATTCTTTACCAGCTGAACCACTAGGTAAGCCCAAGAATACTGGAGTGGGTAGCCTATTGCTTCTCCAGTGGATCTTCCTGACCCAGGACTCGAACCAGGGTCTCCTGCATTGCAAGCGAATTATTTACCAGCTGAGTTTCGGAGGTTTAGTCAGTAAGTCCTGTCTGCCGCTTGTGACCTCATGGACTGTAGCCCGCCAGGCTCCAATGTCCATGAGATTTTCCAGGCAAGAATACTGGAGTGGGTTGCCATTTCCTTCCCCAGGGGATCTTCCCAACCCAGGGGTCGAAACCTGGTCTCCTGCACTGCAGGCAGGTTCTTTACCAACTGAGATATCAGGGAAGTCTCAAAATAATTAACATTTATACAATTTTTACACAACTACAGGATATGAATTCTATTCGTTTCCAGAGACTATGAGCCAGAAGACACTGGAATACATCCAGGGACATAAAACAAGGTGCAAAAATGTCATGGTCTAAACATATTGAAATCATAGAGTCTGTTCTCTTATCACTGTGGAATTATGTTAGAAATCAGTATGAAGAGATTTTTGAGAATAACCCACCAATTTTCAAGTGCAAGTGACCTTTACCAAGAAAGATCTTTGATTTAGCCATTGAAAGTCTCAATAAAGTTAAAAGGCTGAAAAGATGGAGTGTGATCGCCAAGAAGAAAGCATTTAAATGAGGAATTAATATCAAAGTGAGAAATTAACATCAAAGATACTTAACAAACCTCATATATTTGGAAATTAAATGTCCACTTTTAAATGAAAAATGTATCAAAGACCTTAACAAGGAAAATTAGAACATATTTGTAACAGAATAAAAATAAAAAGAACAGTTATCAGATTTTATTGCATGCACCTGCAGCTGCTCCAATTACTATGTGGAATCTTGAATAAGGTATGAGAACAAATAAGGGCACTAGCATTAAATTTTGTGAAATTTGAAAAAATCTCTGGTTAATAATACTGTATCACATGTTAATATCCTGTTTTTTTTTTCTTTTTCTTTTTTTTTTCACAGCAGAGTATTCTTTATATTCTCAGAACTGGATTAGAAGTTTCAAGTCTTGTTCAATTAAAAAAATGACTAAGGTAATAAGCTTTCTAGAATTTTGGCAGTAATAGTAGATGCCAGAATAAATGGAAATATATCAAAGTTTTGAGTGAATATAAATTAGAGATATAACATTCTATTCATACTTAGTCAAACACATGAAATAAAAATATTATAATTTTTAACTAGACAAAAATTCACAAGTCTTCTAAAATATATATTTTATATACTATATACAAAAGAGTTTTTACTACATTAGATAAAGACTTGAGGAAGAACAACAAGAAAAAAGAGACAGAGAAATTGGAAAATGTAAGCTAAATGAAATGAGAGAACTGAATATACCAGAAATAGTGAAACAAACTAAATAGAAGTAAAAGATCATCATCCAGTCCAGTTATTTTTAGACATGGCAGCTCATTAAAATCACATCTG
>NW_011494840.1:1692385-1694910 GCF_000754665.1 Bison bison bison | reverse complement strand
ACATTTGCATTTTTCAAACAACTCCAAGGTAATTCTAATATACATCTAGATTTTAAAAGGTGATTACACATTTTTTTTTCAAATTAAATGATATTTTTAGTGATATAAAACTCTATTTCTTTTTTTTAATTTTATTTAATTTTTAAACTTTACAATATTGTATTGGTTTTGCCAAATATCGAAATGAATCTGCCACAGGTATATATGTGTTCCCTATCCTGAACCCACCTCCCTCCTCCATCCCCATACCATCCCTCTGGGTTGTCCCAGTGCACCAGCCCCAAGCATCCAGTATCGTGCATCGAACCTGGACTGGCAACTCATTCCATATATGATATTATATGTATTTCAATGCCATTCTCCCAAATCATCCCACCCTCTCCCTCTCCCACAGAGTCCAAAAGACTGTTCTATACATCAGTGTCTCTTTTGCTGTCTCGTATACAAGGTTATTGTTACCATCTTTCTAAATTCCATATATATGCATTAGTATACTGTATTGGTGTTTTCCTTTCTGGCTTACTTCACTCTGTATAATAGGCTCCAGTTTCGTCCACCTCATTAGAACTGATTCTAATGTATTCTTTTTAATGGCTGAGTAATACTCCATTGTGTATATGTACCATAGCTTTCTTATCCATTCATCTGCTGATGGGCATCTAGGTCGCTTCCATGTCCTGGCTATTATAAACAGTGCTGCAATGAACATTGGGGTACACACGTCTCTTTCCCTTCTGGTTTCCTCAGTGTGTATGCCCAGCAGTGGGATTGCTGGATCATAAGGCAGTTCTATTTCCAGTTTTTGAAGGAATCACCACACTGTTCTCCATAGTGGCTGTACTAGTTTGCATTCCCACCAACAGTGTAAGAGGGTTCCCTTTTCTCCACACCCTCTCCAGCATTTATTGCTTGTAGACTTTTGGATTGCAGCCATTCTGACTGGGGTGAAATGGTACCTCATAGTGGTTTTGATTTGCATTTCTCTGATAATGAGTGATGTTGAGCATCTTTTCATGTGTTTGTTAGCCATCTGTATGTCATCTTTGGAGAAATGTCTATTTAGTTCTTTGGCCCATTTTTTGATTGGGTCATTTATTTTTCTGGAATTGAGCTGTAGGAGTTGCTTGTATATTTTTGAGATTAGTTGTTTGTCAGTTGCTTCATTTGCTATTATTTTCTCCCGTTCTGAAGGCTGTCTTTTAACCTTGATTATAGTTTCCTTTGTTGTGCAGAAGCTTTTAAGTTTAATTAGGTCCCATTTGTTTATTTTTGCTTTTATTTCCAATATTCTGGGAGGTGGGTCATAGAGGATCCTGCTGTGATGTATGTCGGAGAGTGTTTTGCCTATGTTCTCCTCTAGGAGTTTTATAGTTTCTGGTCTTATGTTTAGATCTTTAATCCATTTTGAGTTTATTTTTGTGTATGGTGTTAGAAGGTGCTCTAGTTTCATTCTTTTACAAGTGGTTGACCAGTTTTCCTAGCACCAATTGTTAAAGAGATTGTCTTTAATCCATTGTATATTCTTGCCTCCTTTGTCAAAGATAAGGTGTCCATATGTGCGTGGATTTATCTCTGGGCTTTCTATTTTGTTCCATTGATCTGTATTTCTGTCTTTGTGCCAGTACCATACTGTCTTGATAACTGTGGCTTTGTAGTAGAGCCTGAAGTCAGGTAGGTTGATTCCTCCAGTTCCATTCCTCTTTCTCAAGATAGCTTTGACTATTCGAGGTTTTTTGTATTTCCATACAAATTGTGAAATTATTTGTTCTAGCTCTGTGAAGAATACCATTGGTAGCTTGATAGGGATTGCATTGAATCTATAAATTGTTTTGGGTAGTATACTTATTTCACTATATTGATTCTTCCAATCCATAGAACATGGTATATTTCTCCATCTATTAGTGTCCTCTTTGATTTCTTTCACCAGTGTTTTATAGTTTTCTATATATAGGTCTTTAGTTTCTTTAGGTAGATATATTCCTAAGTATTTTATTCTTTCCGTTGCAATGGTGAATGGAATTGTTTCCTTAATTTATCTGTTTGTTTTCTCATTATTAGTGTATAGGAATGCAAGGGATTTCTGTGTGTTGATTTTATATCCTTCAACTTTACCATAATCATTGATTAGTTCTAGTAAGTTTCTGGTGGAGTCTTTAGGGTTTTCTATGTAGAGGATCATGTCATCTGCAAACAGTAAGAGTTTTACTTCTTATTTTCCAATCTGGATTCCTTTTATTTCTTTTTCTGCTCTGATTGCTGTGGCCAAAACTTCCAAAACTATGTTGAATAGTAATGGTGAAAGTGGGCACCCTTGTCGTGTTCCTGACTTTAGAGGAAATGCTTTCAATTTTTCACCATTGAGCATAATTTTTGCTGTGGGTTTGTCATATATAGCTTTTATTATGTTGAGGTATGTTCCTTCTATTCCTGCTTTCTGGAGAGTTTTTATCATAAATGCATGTTGAATTTTGTCAAAGGCTTTCTCTGCATCTATTGAGATAATCATATGGTTTTTGTTTTTCAAT
>NW_011494840.1:1691679-1692210 GCF_000754665.1 Bison bison bison | reverse complement strand
AGAATTTTGTTTAAGGATTTTTGTCATCTATGTTCATCAGTGATATTGGCCTGTAGTTTTCTTTTTTTGTGGGATCTTTGTCAGGTTTTGGTATTAGGGTGATGGTGGCCTCATAGAATGAGTTTGGAAGTTTACCTTCCTCTGCAATTTTCTGGAAGAGTTTGAGCAGGATAGGTGTTAGCTCTTCTCTAAATTTTTGGTAGAATTCAGCTGTGAAGCTGTCTGGACCTGGGCTTTTGTTTGCTGGAAGGTTTCTGATTACAGTTTCAATCTGCGTGCTTGTGATGGGTCTCTTAAGATTTTCTATTTCTTCCTGGTCCAGTTTTGCAAAGTTGTACTTTACTAAGAATTCGTCCATTTCTTCCACGTTGTCCATTTTATTGGCATATAATTGTTGATAGTAGTCTCTTATGATCCTTTCTATTTCTGTGTTGTCTGTTGTGATCTCTCCATTTTCATTTCTAATTTTATTGATTTGATTTTTCTCCCTTTGTTTCTTGATGAGTCTGGCTAGTGGTTTGTCAATTTTAT
>NW_011494840.1:1687381-1691322 GCF_000754665.1 Bison bison bison | reverse complement strand
GTTTTTCTCCTGTAATTGAGATCTAATCTTACTGCATTGTGGTCAGAAAAGATGCTTGGAATGATTTCAATTTTTTTGAATATACCAAGGCTAGATTTATGGCCCAGGATGTGATCTATCCTGGAGAAGGTTCCATGTGCACTTGAGAAAAAGGTGAAATTCATTGTTTTGGGATGAAATGTCCTATAGGTATCAATTAGGTCTAACTGGTCTATTGTATTGTCTAAAGTTTGTGTTTCCTTGTTAATTTTCTGATTAGTTGATCTATCCACAGGTGTGAGTGGGGTATTAAAGTCTCGCACTATTATTGTGTTATTGCTAATTTCTCCTTTCATACTTGTCAGCATTTGTCTTACATATTGTGGTGCTCCCGTGTTGGGTACATATATATTTATAATTGTTATATCTTCCTCTGGATTGATCCTTTGATCATTATGTAGTGACCGTCTTTGTTTGACCAATAATGACACAATGGCGCCATCTCTGTTTCCCCCAGTCCTGTGGAAGTCCTGCAGTCAAATCCCACTGGCCTTCAAAGTCAGATTGCCTGAGGATTCCCAGTCCCTTTGCAAGCTCCCCAGGCTGGGGGTCAGGTGTGACATGGGGATCAGCACCTTCACAACAGTGGGAGAACTTCTTGGTATTACTGTTCTATAGTTTGTGGGTCACCTGCCAGGTGGGGATAGGATTTGACTTTACCATGATTGTCCCCTCTTGCCATCTCACTGTGGCTTCTCCTTTGTCTTTGGATGTGGGGTGCCTATTTTTGATGGGTTCCAGCATCCTCCTGTCAATGGTTGTTCAACAGCTAGTTGTGATTTTGGTGCGCTCACAGGAAGAAATGAGCACATGTCTTTATAGTCCATCATCTTGAACCAAATTTTTTTCTTTTTCTTTTTTTTTAACCAAGGCCTTATGAATTTTTAATCTCCATTTTAAAAGTAATTTTGGGCACTTCCCTCATGGTCCAGTGGGTAAGCCTCTGTGCTCCCAATTCAGGGGGCCCAGATCTGTTCCTTGATCACGGAACTAAGATCCCGCATGCCACATCTAAGCCCACACACTGCAACTGCTGAGACCACTGCAACTAGCAAAGCCTACACAACAAAGGGCCTGAGCTCTGCAACAAAGACCCTGCTCAGATGAAATAAATAATGAATTTTAAAAAGTAACTTTCCTCAAAGGTATATAATCATTCCAAGGTATTAAACGTACACACAGATGACAGAGAGATTTAAAATATAGAAGTTCCAAGACAGGAGCAGAATATTGTATGGCATTTCTTTAAATTTTTTTAAAAAGTGATGCTTAGGACAGAGATAGAAACCATCTGATTTTCATAACTGCTTCCCTCTGCCCAACTTTCTGGATTTATCAAATGGTTCAAGGTGTGTAGTCACACTGGGCTTTATCCCCACCATTGCTCCATCATAATTGCTTCCTGAATTCTGCACCATTTTATACTCCTGAGTATAAGTGTGTGATGTGAGTGAGGTGAGGGAGAGGCTGTAGGAGAGTCTTTTTTATTTTTTTAACCACTTCTTCAGATTTTGCTTAAAGCACCAGTTCTTTATTTAGACAAATTTTGTGGCACAAAACTCTGCTCATCTTTCAATCAGTACTTTTGAATTGCCTAGGTGTCCAGCATCCCAGCAAGCCTAGTGAGCAGTTAAAAACTATAGATGTGGTCCTTGCTCTTTAAACTGGTTTTGGGGAATAAGCCACATACAGCTGAGACCAGCAGAAAATAATTTAAGGCCAATATAAAATTAAATGTAGAACACTGGGTTATAAACCAGCAAAAGTGTGGTTAAAATACTAGGGGGTTGAAATCCGTTCATTCAAAATAAACACATTGTGACAGGGTATACACGCCGAAGAAAACTGTAGCAATACTTCCTATAACACATCTTCTTCTAGAATATTGCTACTCCCTATCAAGAGGCCACATTTCTGCTCCCTCCCCTTGGACCCGAGTAGGCTTCTGAGACTGCCTCAACCAATGGAGAAGGGACTCATGTGACT
This sequence comes from Bison bison bison, assembly GCF_000754665.1. Lineage (NCBI taxonomy): Eukaryota > Metazoa > Chordata > Mammalia > Artiodactyla > Bovidae > Bison > Bison bison. The sequence continues at coordinate 1,689,297 of NW_011494840.1, read as the reverse complement.
TCTGAGGCAAGGTCATAAAAGTCCCCGGTGCCCTCGCCTTCTTTTCTTGGGATATTTGCTCTTGGAAATCAGTTATTCCCTGTGAGAAACCCAAGCAGAACGTGGAGAGACCCTCATAGAAGGAAGCGAGGCTTTCCCCTCCTTGCTCAGTCTACTCTTCCAACCAGTTGCCCCCAACAACTTGCCATCAGTGTTCCATCCATGAGCTTGGTTGCAGACCCTTCAGCCCTGCGCTGAGCCACCCCTAGTGACACAAAGTGGACCGATCCCAACAGCTATGCCGACATTGCAGATTTGTGAGCAAAATCAATATTGTTGTTTGAAGCTACAAAATTTGGACTGGTTTCTTTCTCAGCAGTAGATACATGAAATACCACATAATACCAAACTTCACGCATATTCAGCTAGGCTTCCATCAATAGAAAAAGGGATGGAGTTACATCAAAACCCTGAAGAACGAACATGAGTCACAACCTGTCTTAATTAGGCACAATCACACAAATAGTAACGGTTAACAGTATGCCATTTATAGTTACTCATATGTTAAGTGATTTTATAAATACTGTGCAACAGAATAAGTTTGCACATTCAGAAAATATTGCCCTCTAGATTTGTCAAGATTCATGTTTGCCAAATGGGGGTAGGTCTTGAATGTTCTTTCTGGAGTTATTTCTCCACTGATCTCCAGAAGCATATTGGGCACCTACCCAGTTGTGGATGTGACTGGTGATTGAGGCAATGTCCGATGCTGTAAAGAGCAATATTGCATAGGAACCTAGAATGTTAGGTCCATGAATCAAGACAAATTGGAAGTGGTCAAACAAGATGGCAAGTGAATGTTGACATTCTAGGAATCAGCGAACTAAAATGGACTGGAATGGGTGAATTTAACTCAGATGACCATTGTATCTACTACTGTGGGCAGGAATCCCTTAGAAGAAATGGAGTGACCATCATGGTCAACAAGAGTCCAAAATGCAGTACTTGGATGCAATCTCAAAAACGACAGAATGATCTCTCTTCATTTCCAAGGCAAACCATTCAATATCACAGTTATCCAAGTCTATGCCCCAACCAGTAACACTGAAGAAGCTGAAGTTGAATGGTTCTATGAAAACCTGCAAGACCTTTGAGAATTAACACCCAAAAAAGATGTCTTTTTCATTATAGGGGACTGGAATGCAAAAGTAGGAAGTCAAGAAACACCTGGAGTAACAGGCAAATTTGGCCTTGGAGTACGGAATGAAGCAGGGCAAAGGCTAATAGAGTTTTGCCAAGAGAACACACTGCTCATAGCAAACACACTCTTCCAACAACACAAGAGAAGACTCTACACATGGACATCACCAGATGGTCAACACCAAAATCAAATTGATTATATTCTTTGCAGCCAAAGATGGAGAAACTCTATACAGTCAGCAAAAACGTGACCAGGAGATGACTGTGGCTCAGATCATGAACTCCTTATTGCCAAATTCAGACTGAAATTGAAGAAAGTAGGGAAAACCACTAGACCATTCAGGAATGACCTAAATCAAATCCCTTATGACTATACAGTTGAAGTGAGAAATAGATTTAAGGGACTAGATCTGACAGACAGAGTGCCTGATGAACTATGGATGGAGGTTTGGGACATTGTACAGGAGACAGAGATCAAGACAATCTCCATGGAAAAGAAATGCAAAAAAGCAAAATGGCTGTCTGGGGAGGCCTTACAAATAGCTGTGAAAAGAAGAGAAGAGAAAATCAAATAAGAAAAGGAAAGATATAAGCATCTGAATGCAGAGTTCCAAAGAATAGCAAGAAGAGATAAGAAAGCCTTCCTCAGTGATCAATGCAAAGAAATAGAGGAAAACAACAGAATGGGAAAGACTAGAGATCTCTTCAAGAAAATTAGAGATATCAAGGGAATATTT
>NW_011494840.1:1686498-1686787 GCF_000754665.1 Bison bison bison | reverse complement strand
GTCACCCTGCTTATTTAACTTATATGCAAAGTACATCATGAGAAACGCTGGGCTGGAAGAAGCACAAGGTGGAATCAAGGTGCCAGAAGAAATATCAATAACCTCAAATATGCAGATGACACCACCCTTATGGCAGAAAGTGAAGAATTAAAAAGCCTCTTGATGAAAGTGAAAGAGGAGAGTGAAAATGTTGGCTTAAAGCTGAATATTCATAAAACTAAGATCATGGCATTTGGTCCCATCACTTCATGGGAAATAGATGGGGAAACAGTGGAAACAGTGTCACTTT
>NW_011494840.1:1673209-1686398 GCF_000754665.1 Bison bison bison | reverse complement strand
GGGGGGGGGGGGCTCCAAAATCACTGCAGATGGTGAGTGCAGCCATGAAATTAAAAGACGCTTACTCCTTGGAAGGAAAGTTATGACCAACCTAGACAGCATATTAAAAAGCAGAGATATGACTTTGCCAACATAGGTCCGTCTAGTCAAGGCTATGATTTTTCCAGTAGTCATGTATGGATGTGAGAGTTGGACTACGAAGAAAGCTGAGCCCTGAATAATTGATGCTTTTGAAGTGTGGTGTTGGAGAAGACTCTTGAGAGTCCCTTGGACTGCAAGGAGATCCAACCAGTCCATCCTAAAGAAGATCAGTCCTGGACGTTCATTGGAAGGACTGGTTCTAAAGCTGAAATTCCAATACTTTGGCCACCTCATGGGGAGAGTTGATTCATTGGAAAAGACCCTGATGCTCGGAGGGATTGGGGGCAGGAGGAGAAGGGGACGACAGAGGATGAGATGGCTGGATGGCATCACTGATTCAATGGACGTGAGTCTGAGTGAACTCCGGGAGTTGGTGGTGGACAGGGAGGCCTGGTGCTGCGATTCATTGGGTTGCAGAGAGCCGGACACGACTCAGTGACTGAACTTGAATGCTCACAACATCCATCTTGCTTAACAAAAGGAATAGATTTTTTGAGCTCTAAGTGTTTAGAGAAGGGAGACATGAATGCCAGTTGGGTAGTCAATGAGTGCATCCTAAAGGAGGTGAAACTTGGACTTTGTGTTAAAGAGAGGGCTGCATTTGGACCAGCCGTGTGAAGTGTGTACCAAGTAAGAGGAACACCATGCACAGTTGCATGGAGTGAGACACGGGCCCCCAGTCTTTTCCAGAACAGCTTCTCTAGAAGAGCAAGAAAACCTGAAGAAAAGGTGAATGAAAACAAGAGACGAGATTGCTTACAAAACTAAAATGCAGGCTCATTTAGCACTGGTTTTAAATCTGCATAAGAGTTCCAATAATTGCTGTCAATTTGCCTGTTGTATTTATACACATTACTTAAGAATTTAAATAAATCTCTTTTAATGAATTTTCTCCCTCTGTCCTTCTGAGGGCTTCCCTGTGGCTCAGTTGGTAAATAATCCACCTGCAATGTGTGAGACCTGGGTTCAATCCCTCTGTTGGGAAGATCTCCTGGATAAGGGAAAGGTTACCCACTCCAATATTCTGGCATGGAGAATTCCATGGACTCTATAATCCATGGGGTTGCAAAGAGTTGGACATGACTGAGCAATTTTCACTCCTGTGAGATGTACAAAAATGTGCTTTTTAGTAAAAGGGAGTTAACGATTTTTTTTTCTCAAACAGCTCCTCAAAATTTAAAAAATATATATTGATTATGTTCATGTCTCTAAAGTCAAATCCGTGTTTCTGTAACAGGAAGATCCTAATGATTTCCATTAAGTTCTTAATTGTCCCAGGCTTCCTTATTGATCCTGATGGCTTGAGTCAAAAATCATTGATTATTCTGTGCATCAGTTGATGGGAAGCTTTGGAGCTGAAGGAGGATAGCCCCAGTTTTTTCTTTTCTTTTCTTTTTTACAGTCAACCTACCTCTGTCCCCTACCCCCATTTCAGAATCCTATTTCTAGTATCAAGATGGACATTCCCACACTTCTGTATTCACATATTCAGTCATTTACCCAGTAACTCCTAAGTCCTAGGCACTTGTCCAGTCACTACTGTCTGGGACCAAGTCTCTGAAACAAAGACTTATTGTCCTCTAGGAACATGTGTCCGCTTCCAAATTCTTTGAGGTTGCCTGATAAATAGCTCTCCTCTTACGGTTCAAATTCTGGATCCAATAAGATCAATTTGTTGCAGGTCAGAAAGCAAGCAGGTAAATCTGGGTCAGAGGATGCGTTTTACATCTGAAGGCAAATGAAATAAGTAAAATTACCTTGTCTTAACCAGAATAGTTTGCTTTATTATGTGCTGATTACATCCCCAGTTTGGTGGGAGCAAACTGGAGTGTACCACTAGCTTCTAAGAGCAAAGAGAATAGAAGAGATAGAGCTACACATGCCCAGTTTCTCTTTCCAGAGCTCCAAACCAAGACTGTTGAGAAAGATCAGAAATGTAGAGAATTGCTTTCCAGAGAATTGCTTACACATAGACTGAGTCAGCAAATTATGGTCCACAGACCAAATTTGTCCCATCACATGTTTTTCTACAGCCTACAAACTAAAAATACGTTGTCTATTTTTTAATGATTGAAAAAAAATTAATATAAAAGTAATATCTTGTGGGGGAGTTGGTTCATGATGGCAGAGTGGAAGGGCATGGGCTCATCTCCTGCAAGGACACTAAAATTGCAACTAATTGTTTACAAGCATCGACAGGAGGATGCTAGAACACACCAAAAAAAGATACATTGTGTCCAAAGACAAAAGATAAGCTGCAATGAGATGATAGGAGGTGCATAATCATGATAAAATCAAATCCCATACTCACTGGGTCGGCAACACACAAACTGGAGAACAATAAAACCAAAGAAGTTCTCCCACTGTTGTGAAGGTTCTGATCCCTGTGTCAGATTTCCCTGCCTGGGAATCTGGCAAAGGGAATAGGAATCCTCGTGGACTCTGTCTTTTAAGACCAGCAAGATTTGATTGCAGGACTTCCACAAGACTTTTCACAGGGGAAACAGAGACTCTACTTTTGGAGGGCACAAACAAAATCTTACACACATCAGAGCCCAGGGGAAAGGAGCAGTGACCCCACAGGAGACTAAACCAGATCGATCTGCTAGTGTTGGAGGGTCTCCTGTGTAGGTGTGGGTTAGCAGGGGCTCACTGCCAATGGCAGCAGTAGTCCTGGGAGGTACTCTTCCGCATAAGCCTTCTCGGTGTTCACCATTAACCCCACCATAGAGCCTGCAGATTCTGGGGCTGGGTTGCCTCAGGCCAAATCAAGAGACAATTGGATTAAAGTTTTAGTGAACTCAGCCTTGCCCACCAGAGCAAGACCTAGTTTTTCGCACCACCAGTCCCTCCTATCAGAAAGTTTACAGAAGCCGCCTAGCCTCATCCACCAGAGGGCAAACAGAAGAAGCAAGAAAATCTACAGTCCTGCAGTGGCCAGAAAGAAAACCACATCACAAAAAGTTAAGCAAAATGAAAATGCAGAGCATTGTGTCCTAGATGAAGGGACAAGTTGAAATTCCAGAAAAACAACTAAATGAAATGGAGATAGGCAACCTTCAAGAAAAATTCAGAATAATGATATTGAAGATCATCCATGATATTGGAAAAAGGATGGAGAAGATGCAAGAAATATTTACCAAAGACATACAAGAACTAAAGGACAGAGATGAACAATACATTGGAAGGAATCAATAGCAGAATAACTGAGGCTGAAGAACAGATATGAGACAGAGAAGACAGAATGGTAGAAATCAGTGCCCCAAGACAGGATATAGAAAAAAGAATGAAAAAATGAAGAGACCTCTGGAGCAGCATTAAACATGCCAACATTTGCATGATAGGGGGCCCAGAAGGAGAAAAAAGAGATAAAAGGCCCAAGAAAATATTTGAAGAGATAATAGCTGAAAATTTCCCTAACATAGGAAAGGAAACAGTCAACCAAGTCCAGGAAGCAGAGAGTCCCAGGCAGGATAAACCTAAGGAGGAAAACACTGAGACACATAGTAATCAAACGGATAAAAATTAAAGACAAAGATAAAATAGTAAAAGCAACAAAGGAAAATGACAATACACAAGGGAACTCCCGTAAGGTTATCAGATGATTTCTCAACAGAAACTCTACAAACCAGAAGAGAATGGCACAAAATATTTAAAGTGATGAAAGGGAAGGACCTACAACCAAGAATACCCAGCAAGACTCTCATTCAGATTTGACAGAAAAATCAAAAGCTTTACAGACAAGCAAAAGTTTAGAGATTTCAGCACCATAAAACCAGTTTTACAACAAATGCTAAAGCTAATTCTCTAGGCAGGAAACACCAGAGAAGGAAAAGACATACAAAAAAATAAACCTAAAACAATTAAGAAAATGGTAATAGGATCGTAAATGTTGATAATTACTTTAAATATAAATGGATTAAATGCACCAACCAAAAGATATAGACTGGCTGTGTGACTGAAAACATGTGCATGTAAGCACTTCTACTTATCACATCACTCTATTTAAGTCCCCAAATTATAAGTAGTTATTTACACTGTTAGGTTAATCAGGTTTCCATTATGACTTGCAATTGTAATTATCTTCTATATTTTGTCTGGCTATTGATTGTGAAAACTGATTAAGTATTATTTACTATTGTGATTATGTAACTTGTATTTTTAATACTACTGTTGTATGATGATTGGTCAAGAGAAAATAATAGAATTCTTTATCACTAAAACTACCATTTAATAGAAAAGCTTGTAATCAGTTTTTAAAATCCAGATGCACAATAGAATTATCTTGGAATTTTTTGAAAAATACAAATGCCCAGATATTGTTTTTTCCTGCAAAGCTCCAGATATGATTCTGGTGAATAGCTATGTTTAATAACAACTGAACCATATGATGATCTTTTACTTCTGTCTAGTTTGTCTCACTTTTTATATTTCATATTCAGTGGTTCCATTTCATTTAGTTTATGCTTGCCAGTTTTCTGTCTCTTTTTTTGTTGTTCTTTCTCAGGCCTTTATTAAGGATAGTAATAAAGCTTTTGTGTGTATATACATATAAAATATGCATAATATATATTCTAGAAAATGTATGAATTTTTCCTAGCTAAAGAATTATGATATGTTGATTCCACTGTTTGACTAAATATGAATAGAATGCTGTATCTCTAATATATATTCACATAAAACTTTGATATAGTTCCATTTATTCTAGCAATACTATTACTGCTAAAAGTCTAGAAAGTTTATTATTTTAGAGACTTTTTTAAAAAATTGAATGAGGCTTGAAACTTCTAACTCAATTCTGAGAATATAAAGAAATACTCTGCTGTTAAAAAGAAATTAACCTGTAATGCAGTATTATTAACTAAAGTACAGATTTTGTTTAAATTTCACAAACTTTTATGTGTGTCCATTATTTGTTTTCGTATCTTATTCAAAATTCTACACTGTATTTAGTTGCATTGAGCAGTTTCAGTTGCATGCAATAAATTCTGATAAATTCTCCTTTCATTTTTATTTCATTACAAATATTTTCTAATTTTCCTTGTTAAGGGTTCTTACAAACACCCATCATTTAGAAGTGAAGATTTAATTTCCAAAAATATGGGATTTTAAAGTATGCTTGATATTAATTTCTCACTTTGATATTAATTTTTCATTTAAATGCTTTTTTCTCTGTGATCACCCCCTGTGTCTTTTCAGTCTTCTAACTTTATTGAGGCTTTCAATGATTAAGTCAAAGATCTCTCTTGGTAAAGTTCACATTGCCCTTGAAAATATGTAGGTTATTCTAAGATATCTTTTGATATCAATTTCTAACATAATTCCACAGTGATAAGAGAACAAATTCTGTATGATTTCAAGACGTTTAGATCATGACATCTTTTCCCCTTGTTTTATGTTCTTGGATGTGTTTCAGTGTCTCTTGGTTTAAAGTCTATGGGAACTTGAATAGAATTTGTACTTCCAGTTGTGTGGAAATTATATAAAATCTTAATTACATTAAATTGCTTCATAGTGCTTTTCAGGTCTACTCTATCTTACTTTTTTTGGACTATTTATTCTACAAATTTTTGAGAGTTTGATATTGAAACTTCAACTAAAATCTTAATTCATCTCCTTAAAAATAATTGTAATATATAGTCAAGCTTTCTGTTTTCCAAGTCTCCTGTAAATGTGTTATCGTACTTTCTTAATTTAAAAACTAAAAAAGAAACTAAATAAAAAATAATACTCTGTGACCCTTGAACACTATAGAATGCTTAAATTTCAGAGTTTATATATACAGTTTTATTGTAACACAACCACGCCCATTTGTCTACATCTACTGTCATTGCAAGGGGGCAGAGTTGACTGTGACAGACACTATATGGCATGGAAAGCCTAAAACATTTTCTATTTGGCCCTTTGCAGAAGAAGTTTGCTGACCCTTGACAAAGAGGGGAAAAATCTGAGTGGGGAAGAATCATTCTTCCTGACATTTTTACTGAAGGTGGAATCTCCCTCTGTTTCTGTCTTTGATGTGGGACCAAACTCTCAGCCCCACTGCTGAAAATCTGGTAGGCATTTCATGATTTTCCTTAATCACCTTATCTAACTCATCATCAGTTGTTTTTTTTTTTTTCCCCCCGTTTCTTCCACTTTTCCTGCAAGATTCATATCTTCACAATTAGACAAACTGCTGCAGGGGCAGCACTTTTCCAATTAGACATCTTAATTCCACTATCTCCTTCATCTTTTGGAATTGAAAATAACATTAGAGACTTTCTATTCAATCTCTTCATTTGAAAAATGAGGACACTGTTACTCTCTGAGGCAAAACTTGTTATTCAGCCACTCTGTTTTGTCTGGCTGTTTGTGACCCCATGGACTGTAGCACCCTAGACTTCTCTGTCCACTATATCCAAGAGTTTGCTCAAACTCATGTCCATTGAGTTCAGTGATGCCTCCCAACCATCTCATCCTCTGTTGCCCCCTTCTCCTCCTGCCCTAATCCTTTCCAAGTATCAGGGTCTCTTCCAAGAAGCTGAGGCTCTTCAAATCAGGTGGCCAAAGTATTGGAACTTCAGCTCCAGCACCAGTCGTTCCAGTGACTATTCAGGGTTCATTTCCTTTAGGATTGACTATTCTGATATCCTTGTTGTCCAAGGAGCTCTCAAGAGTTTTCAGTACCACAGTTCAAAAGCATCAATTGTTCAGCACTCAGCCTTCTTTATGGTCCAACTTGCACATCTGTATATGAATATTGGAAAAACCATAGCCTTCCCTATATGGACTTTTGTCAGCAGAGTGATGTCTCTACTTTTTAATACACTGTCTAGGTTTGTCATACTTTTTCTCCCCAGGAGTAAGCGTCTTTTAACTTCATGGCTGCAGTCACCATCCACAGTGATGTTGGAGCCCCCAAAATAAAATCTGTCACTTTTTCCATTTCCCCCCATCTATTTTTGCCATGAGGTATAGGCCTAGATGCCATGATCTTAGTTTTTTTAATATTGAGTTCCAAATCAGCTTTTTCACTCCCCTCTTTCATTTTCATCAAGAGACTCTTTAGTTCCTCTTTGCTTTCTGCCATTAGGGTGGTGCCATCTGCATATCTGAAGTTATTGATATTTATCCTGGCAATCCTGATTCCATCTTGTGCTTCATTCATCCCAGCATTTCATATGAAGTACTCTGCATATAATTTAAATAAACAGAGTGTCAATATACAGCCTTGATGTACTCCTTTACCAATTTTGAGCCAGTTTGCTATTTCATGTCTGGTTTTAACTGTTGCTTCTTGACCTGAATACAGGTTTTCCAGGAGGCTGGTAAGGTGGTCTGGGTATTCCTATCTCTTAAAGAGTTGTCAAAAGTTTGTTGAGACCCACACAGTCAAAGGCTTTAGCATATTCAGTGAAGCAGAGGTAGATTTTTTTTTTTTCTGGAATTCCCTTGCTTTTTATATGAGCCATCAGATGTTGGCAATTTGATTTATAGTTCCTCTGCTTGAACATCTGGAAGTTCTCAGATCATGTACTGTTGAAGCCTAGAAAAAAGGATTTTGAGCACTTCCTTGCTGGCATGTGAAATAAGTGTAGTTGTGTGGTAGTTTGAACATTCTTTGGCATTGCCCTTCTTTGGGATTGGAATGAAGACTGACATTTTCCAGTCCTGTGGACACTGCTAAGTTTTCCAAATTTGCTGACATATTGAGTGTGGCACTTTAACAGCATCATCTTTTCAGATTTGAAATAGCTCACCTGGAATTTATCACCTCCACTAGCTCTGTTTGTAGTAATACTTCTTATGGTCCACTTGACTGTTACACTCCTGGATGTCTGGCTCTATGTGAGTGATCACCTCAGTGTGATTATCCAGGCTGTTAAGACCATTTTTTTGGGTACAGTTCTGTGTATTTTTGCCACTCTTCTTACTATTTTCTTCTTCTGTTAAGTCCATACTGGCAAAATAACTTCCTTAAATTTGCACATCTAAACCGATAGACTAGGACTGGACTCCAGGTCTCCAAATAATATCCAAATTATTATTGGATATTATTGGATACTCCAAATCTCTCCAGAGATCCTTCCACCATGGCAAGTTCTTTGTTCATATTGTCCTGTACACAGCATTTCCAAGAAAAGTTTATAATCTAGACCAGGAATAAAATAAAATAAAAAAAAACATATAGTACATTGGCCAAGTTTTGCTCTCCTTCTGCTTTTTGGAAACTGAGCTTTTTGAGACCTCAGCCACAGTGATTTTCTTACCTATTGTCTATGGCTGCTTTTGCATTACTGTCTGTGGCAGAGTTGAGAAGTTACATCAGAAACTCACATAGCCTGAAATATTTGCTCTCTAGTCCTTGAGAGAAGACATTTGCAGAGTCCTGATCTAGAATCACTCTAAATACTCCACTTTACTCCACATTATTTCCTGTGGCACTGATGTCTAGTTTATTCTTATTGATGCCTGTATTTATTTCTACTTTTAACAGAAAGAAAATTTTCTTTTCTTTTTTTTTCATGTGCTTGTCATGCTAAGCACATGCTAGCCTGAAATGAAGACCACATTTTTTAGTTTCCCTGGTGACCCAATGAAATCTATGAGAATCCAGTGGACTTCTGTGTGCAATTTCCAGCAATTGTCCTCAAAGGAAGAAAGTGTCTTTAAAAATGAAAGTCTCTTTTTTGTTTCTTTACCTCCTCCGTTCCAGCTAGAATGATGCCAATATGACTGGAAAATCTAGCTTGCACAACCAGAGCCACAAGATAGAAAGATTCTGGGTTTTGGTGTCAGAGTGTTTCCACCACCCTCATATTGCATAGCTCTGGGATTTTACGTGAGAGACACATGCAATTCTATTTTAAACAAAGCCCTCCAATAATTAGGATTTCTCCACACTTATAACTCATCCCAAGTGATACACTTTGTAAGAGGAAATTTCTCTTGCAGACAAGCCAGTGATTTTAGAACTTGCTGAATCAGCCACGCCCACTCCCACATCTCCATATTTTTGCTCATGCTGGACTGGTCCTTCACTCCTGTCCATCTGACCACATTGTATGAACTAGTCAAAGCAGTTGATTTTCTAGCCACATCCTGAGGTATTTTTCTTCTCTTTTCCTGTTTAAGAGTAAGTACAATGAATTTGGGCAACTGAGATTATACACTGCATTACATTCTTTGAGTAAAGTGTTTTGAACTTTTGTGCTCAATGATGACATAGCCTTATGAAAGATTGGGATTATTTTTGTTGTTGTTGTTTAATCTTTATTTCCAGGGTCCCCATACATAACCTCAGGTTGTTTGGTGGATTTGTTTGAATAAATATTGGCAAAAGTAGTCATACATACTCATGAGCTCACAAGCTCTCATTCTTTAAACCCTGGATGTCTCCCAACACCTGAATCATAATGTACAAACTATCCAAATGAAAATCTGTCCCAGGATAAGTCATTTGAAAATGTATGTGATGGACATTTAGGCAGAGTTGTATGCTGTCTAGTAGCAGCATCATGAGAAAATGAACATCACCTTGAGGGATAATAAACTGGCCAGATGTGCCACGTTCTCACTGAAGTGAGTAAGTCAATTCTATGTTCAAGTTCTTCCCTTTATTTATGAGATGCTCTGAAGCCCTGGAAGCTATACAGCCATACCTTCTGCCAAGGTGATTGCACATGAAACAGATATATTTAAATGCTGGAACAAAAATCTACTCAGGTACTGTTTATATTTGTCCCAGCTCATGAAGAAAATAGAAAGTACTGACTTGTGAAGGACTTGAATAGCAGAGCTCAAATGTTTCCTGAGCCAAGACATGGGCAGCTTGTTCCCTGTGGAACTACGGAAGGTAGGTTAAAGCTTGTTTATCTACAAGGAATAGGGCCGTTCATGAAAAACCCAGCCTGCAGTTCTTAAATGGTGATGTGTAGTCTGTCTCTTCATATTAATTGACAGCAGAGCCCTTAGAACATTCTTACAAATGAATTGATTTCAGTGCCAGACAAAAGCCTACCTACATATAAGCGCCAGGAGCTGCTGAAGGTAGAAGTGAGTGAAAACCACATGAACCCTGATTTCTGCATACATGAAAGCTGCTTGCTCCCAATTCTCTTCATTCACCATTTAGGGTAGCCCAAAGGCCAGCCTCCTGGGGAGACAGACAGTTGCCTATCTGTAGAGGGAGTGAAATTATGGAAGAAGCAGCAGTTTGTCAGATGGCTCAGGAACAGAACAGCTCTCTAGTCTTTTGTTTATTGTAGTGAAAGTGTTCCTGTCCAGATCCCCAAAGCCTTCTTCTCCAGGTTGAACTGAACATTTTGTTCAAATTGTCTTGATTTCTTCATTAGTTGTTGCTTTCTTGAAGTTCTTGTCAGAAGTTCTCTTTTTCTTAAAGAGAATATGTCATTAAGTCGTGACTTAATGTCAAGTCATTAAGTTATGACCTAATGACATATGTCATTAAGTTATGCCATTAAGTTATGACTGTTTGCACTGTTTCTGCCAACTTTGAGACAGAAATCATACTCCTTTTTCTGGCTTCTCACTTTCAGCCCAGATCTGCCTACTTTAGAAAATTAGAAAAGCCAGAAGCCCACAGAGCATTCTGAGACCTCAGCACCAATGGAACAGGAACAAAAGTTACACACTGCCTTTTATTTTTAAGGTAGCAGTTCTTCTTAGGTGCCTTAAGTCACATGTACACTTCAGCTCCCATCCATTCCTCAATACCCTATTATAGACCACTCTCCATATTTCCACTCCCACCTTTGTCAGGGACTTCTCCAGCTGTAAAACTTATCTTATTCACTGTAAATATTCTTCCTTACTTCATGAGTCCTCCCTTCACTGATTATGTTAGGAAAATATAATTAAAAACCAAATCTTTTCCCAACCCAGAAAACCTTCCCACAGAGGAAGAGGAGAAAAGAAACAGCCTCCTTATGGAATAAGCATTAGACCAGAGCGTGATGTGCATCACAGGCAGTCCACAAACAGGTACAAAGACAGAAATCTCACCCTTTATACCTCAGTGCAGATACAGCATGCTCCATGTGTGTGCAGGAAGAACAATGACTAGTGCTTAAGTAAGAGGGCTTGACAGCACCGTCTGTTACACAGACTTCATCCTGGCTCAACTGATTATTGGGGTGACCATTTGTATTAGCTAATTGGCTTTATCCAGGGGAAAAATAATCTCCTCATCTCTTTGTGACAGGAGGCAATTTTGCAGCTTGGAGGCAGGCACCCTCAAAATTAGTCTCCAGCCTTCCCACAGAGATGGAGAGCCTGGGCATATGACTCTTGATGTTTACATTTCAAAGGATGGGTCTTGAGAAAGTCATTCCTGTGTCATAAAGCTGACCAAAAGCCTATCTAGCACTCAAAAGGATTTACAAAATCTTACAGAATGGAGAAAGAGCTTACTAAAGTAAGTGCTCTAAATAAATTAGAGAGGGGATGTCTCTTTTCTTATTTTCTGCAGAGAGAATTGGGCTTCTAATTTTATATTTGTCATGACAATTATACCTTAACATTAATCTCCTTGTTCTAACTAATGCAGTCATGGGTAATGAGGGAGGAGAAGTATGAAGGCCACTTATGGAAAAGCTCCAAAAAGGAGACTGTAGAGAGGAAACCCCTTCATGGATCACATCCTTGTCATGGCAAAGAGGCTGGCTTGACTCAATGAAGCTATGAGTCATGCCATGCAGGGCCACTTGAGATGGGCAGGTCAAATAAAGTCCTTTATGATTACACAGTAGAAGTGACCAATAGATTCAAGGGATAAGATCTGGTAGACAGAGTGCCTGAAAAAATATGGGCAGAGATTCGTAACACTGTGCAGGAGGCAGTGACCAAAAGCATCCCAAAGAAATGCAAGAGGGCAAAGTGTTTGTCTGAGGAGGCCTTGAGAATAACTGAGAAGAAGAGAAGCAAAAGGCAAGGGATAAAGGTAAAGATATACACAATTGAATGCAGAGTTCCAGTGAATAGCAAGGAGAAATAAATAAGCTTTCTTTAATTAACAATGCAAGAAATAGAGGAAAACAATAGAATGGGTAAGACTAAAGCTGTCTTCAAGAAAATTGGAGATATCAAGGGAACATTTCACTCAGTGATGGACATACTAAAGGGAAAAATGGTAAACACCTAACAAAGGCAAAAGAGATTAAGAAAAAGTAGCAAAAATACACAGAACTATACAAAAAAGGTCTTAATGACCTGGATAATCATGATGATGTGATCATAGAGTCTGAAGTCAAGTGGAAACATTATTATGAGCAAAGATAGTGGAGGTGACAGAATTCCAGCTGAGCTATTTAAAGTCCTAAAAGATGATGCTGTTAGAGTGTTGCACTCAATATGTCAGCAAATTTGGAAAACTCGGCAGTGGCCACAGGACTGGAAAAGATCAGTTTTCATTCCAATCCCAAAGAAGGACAATGTCAAAGAATTTTCAAACTACCATGCAATTGAACACATTTCACATGCTAGCAAGGTTATGCTCAAAATCCTTCAAGCTAGGCTTCAGCAATATGTGAACTGAGAACTCCAGGATGTATAAGCTATATTCAGAAAAAAACAGAGGAACCATAGATCAAATTGCTCACATTCATTAGATCATGGAGAAAGCAAGGGAGTTCCAGAAATACACCTACTTCTGCTTTACTGACTACACTAAAGCCTTTGACTGTGTGAATCACAAGAAATAGTCAGATAAACTGATCACAACAGAATTTCTATTCAAGTTACTGACAAATGTTATTCCCCTTTTGGAGAACAAAACTATGCACAATATTTCAAAGCAGTGGGCTCACTGACTTAAAATGAAATTTAACTGTTTTACCATTCATTTACATGACCTAGTCTTAGATCTTGTATGTTTTAAATTTAAAACATAGCAACAGACTCAATATCACTAGAACATTCAAATTACTGACCTCAAGTACAAAGAAATTAATAACTTCATAGGAGTCCTGGTATTGATCTCAACTGCATCATATCTAAATCTTTTAATTTTTCAGATAAGCTGAAAGACTTGAGTAAACTTAGAACA
>NW_011494840.1:1671719-1673109 GCF_000754665.1 Bison bison bison | reverse complement strand
TCTGCTTTACTGACTACACTAAAGCCTTTGACTGTGTGAATCACAAGAAATAGTGGGAAATTCTTAGAGATGGGAGTACCAGGCCATCTTACCTGTCTCCTGAGAAACCTGCATGCAGGTCAGGAAAAAACAACTATACCAGACATGGAAAAATGGACTGGTTTAAAATTGGGAAAGGAGTACAAAAAGACTGTATATAGTCACCCTGTTTATTTACCTTCTATGCAGAGTACATCCTGCAAAATGCCAGGCTGGATGAATCACAAGGTGGAATCAAGATTGCCAGGAGAAATATCAACAACCTCAGATATGCAGATGATACCAATCTAATGGTAGAAAATGAAGAGAAACTAAAGAACCTATTGATGAGGATGAGTGAAGAGAAGAGTGAAACATCTGGTTTGAAAATCAACATAAAAAAAAAAAAAAACTAAGATCATGGCATCCAGTCCCATCATAGCATGGCAAATAGAAAGGGAAAAAGTGGAAGCAGTGACAGGTTTTTATTTTCTTGGGCTCCAAAATAACTGCAGACAGTGACCACTGCCATGAAATTGCAAGATGCTTACTCCTCAGAAGGAAAGCTATGACAAACTCTGACAGCATATCAAGAAGCAGAGTTATCACTTTGTAGACAAAGGTCCATCTAATCAAAGCTATGGTTTTTCCAGTAGTCATGTCCTGATGTGAGAGTTGTACCATAAAGAAGGTTGAGCACTAAAGAATTAATGCTTTAGAATTTTGATGCTGGAGAAGCCTTTTGAGAATCCCTTGGACTGCAAAGAGATCAAAATAGTCAATTCTAAAAGAAATCAACCCTGAATATTCATTGGAAAGACTGATGCTGATGCTGGAGCTCCAAGAGTTTGGCCACATGATGCAAAAAGCTGACTCATTGGTAAAGATCCTGATGCTCAGAAAGATTGAAGGCAAAAGAAGAGGGTGGCTTAGGATGAGGCTATTAGATAGCATCACTGACTCAGTGGACATGAATTTAAGCAAACTCTGGGAGACAGTGGAGGACACAGGAACCTGGTATGCTACAATCCATGAGACTGCAAGGAGTCAGATACAACTTAGCAATTAAAAAACAACAACAACAACAAAGAGAGGTACCAAGGAGAAAAGAAGCATAGACCTTGCTCTTGGGCAGGAGGAAAATATGGTTCTTGAATGCAGTTCAGAAACACTGATTGTCACTGATGGATGAAGTATCAGGTGGGCTCTTGGGACCCACCACAGACATTTGCATTCAGTAAGTTTCAGGAACTTAAATTTAGGGTTCAAAACATACAATTAAAGAAAAATTTCTTGAAGAGATCAATATGGCAGTGTAGGAGGATGGCAAGCTCATCTCCCTCAACAAACATATCAGAAATACATCTCCATC
>NW_011494840.1:1663304-1671619 GCF_000754665.1 Bison bison bison | reverse complement strand
TTAAAAAACAACAACAACAACAAAGAGAGGTACCAAGGAGAAAAGAAGCATAGACCTTGCTCTTGGGCAGGAGGAAAATATGGTTCTTGAATGCAGTTCAGAAACACTGATTGTCACTGATGGATGAAGTATCAGGTGGGCTCTTGGGACCCACCACAGACATTTGCATTCAGTAAGTTTCAGGAACTTAAATTTAGGGTTCAAAACATACAATTAAAGAAAAATTTCTTGAAGAGATCAATATGGCAGTGTAGGAGGATGGCAAGCTCATCTCCCTCAACAAACATATCAGAAATACATCTCCATCTAGAGATGGAGCAATCTCAATGACAGCAAACTGGAGACTGGGAGAAAGACTCCTGTACAATCAAGGCTGTAAGAAAGATTCAAACAGATCCAGGTAAGGAGGGAGAAGTGACAAGGTCAGGACCCATGGCTCTGGGAGCACGGGAAGGAGCTCAGAGGGAAAGGGTTATCACACACCTGAGGACCACCTGGAGAGTGAGTGGTTGGAGCCACGTGTTGGAAACCAAGTCCTGGGATCCAATACCAGGGAAGAGGAGTCCACTCAGCTGGTTAAAATCCAATGGGACTGATATAGACCTGTAAGAAATCTGTATTACCCTTGTGAAGAAAACACAAAGGTCCATCTAGTCAAAGCTATGGCTTTTCCAGTAGTCATGTATGGATGTGAGAGTTGGACTATGAAGAAAGCTGAACACTGAAGAATTGATGCTTTTGAACTGTGGTGTTGAAGACTCTTGAGAGCCCCTTGGACTGCAAGGAGATCCAACCAGTCCATCCTAAAGGACATCAGTCCTGAATGTTCATTGGAAGGACTGAAGCTGAAGCTGAAACTCCAATACTTTGGCCACCTGATGCGAAGAACTGACTCATTTGAAAAGACCCTGATGCTGGGAAAGACTGAAGGTGGGAGGAGAAGCAGATGACAGAGGATAAGATGGCTGGATGACATCACCGACTCAATGGACATGAGTTTGAGTAAACTCTGGCAGTTGGCGATGGACAGGGAGGCCTGGCATGCTGCATCCATGGTGTTGCAAAGAGTCTGACACGACTGAGCAACTGAACTGAACAAAATAGCAAGAAGTACATGCCTATCAATATCACTTTAAATGTCAGTTGAGTAAATGCTCCAAACAAAAGACATAGGGTGGATGATTTATTTAAAAACTCTATATGGTGCTTACAAGAGACTCACTTCAGAGCTAAAGACACACACAGACTAAAAGTGAATGAAAGGAAAGTTATTCCATGCAAATGGAAAATACAACAAAAACATGGATAGTTATACTAATATCCAATGAAGTAGACTTTAAAAGAAAGCCTATAACAAAGAAGGGTATTTATTATATATGGATAAAGACATCAAAAGAAGAAGATATTATACTTATCAACATATAGGCACCTAATACTGGAGGTCCTAAATATATAAAGCAAGCAGTAGCAGATGTTAAGAGAGAAATGTACAATAAAACAATTATAGTCTGGAACTTTAATGTACCACTGACATCAATGACAGATCATCCAGAAAGAAAATCAATAAGGAAATATTGGTCTAAAATGACACAATAGGCAAGTTGCACTTAGATATCTACAGGATTCCACCTAAAAACAGCAGAATACACATTTTTTTTTCTCAGCATGTTCTCTGAGATAGATCACATGTTAAGCCACAAAACAAGTCTCAACAAATTTAAGAGGATATAAATTATATTAGCATTTTTTTCTGAACACAGAAGCACTAAAATAGAAATTATTAAAAATTATAGGGAAAGACATATAACACATGGAGACTAAACAACATTCTACCAAAAAACCAAATGGTCAAAGAAGAATTCAAAGAGGAAATTTTAAAAAAATACCTTGAGAGAAATGAAAATGGAAACACCACTGTCCAAAATGTATGAAGTGAAGCAAAAGCTTCTAAGAGAGAAGTTTACAACAATACATCAAGAAATAAGAAAAATATCATAAAGCAACCTAACCTACTATTTAAAGGGATTAGAAAAATGAAGAATAACCAAAGCCCAAAGTAAACAGAAGGAAGGAATTAATAAAAATTAGAAAACAATTAAAATAGAGACAAAATTAGAAATGATCACTGAAACCGAAAAACAGTTTTTTTGCAAAGATAAACAAAATTGATCAACCTTTATCCAGGGTCACCAAGAAGAGAATAGAGATGTCCCAAATAAACAAAATAAGTGAAAGAGGAGAAATAACCATTGATACCATAGAGGTATCCAAAACCATAAGAGAATACTGCTAGTTTGCTTCAGTCGTGTCTGACTCTGTGTGACCCATAGACGGCAGCCTACCAGGCTCCCTTGTCCCTGGGATTCTCCAGGCAAGAACACTGGACTGGGTTGCCATTTCCTTCTCCAATGCATGAAAGTGAAAAGTGAAAGTGAAGTCACTCAGTCGAGTCTGATTCTTAGCGACCCCATGGACTGCAGCCCACCAGGTTCCTCCATCCATGGGGTTTTCCAGGCAAGAGTACTGGAGTGGGGTGCCATTGCCTTCTCCAAAGAGAATACTATAAACAGTTATATGTAAACAAATTAAATAATACAGAGGACATGGACACATTTCTAGAAACATACAACCTTGCAAGATGGAATCAAGAGGGAAATAGACAGTCTGAACAGATCTGTCACTAATGATGATATTGAAGTTGTGACCAAAAAAAATCCCAGCAAACAAAAGTCCAAGACTGGACTGCTTCACAAGGGAATGCTACCAAATATTTAAGAAGAACTAATATCTATTCCAGTAAAATAAAGAGGGTAGAAGACTCCTTCATTCACTTAATATTAGAAAACTGATTTAAAATGGGCAGAAGACCTTTAATAGATATTCCGCCCTGCCTAAAAAACTATGTAGGTGACTGACAGGCACATGAAAAAATGCACAACATTGCTAATCATCAGGGAAATACACAGTGAGATATGACCTCACATCTGTTAAAATGGCTATCATCAAAAAGTCTAGAAATAACAAACATCGATGAGGATGTGGTACAAAGGGATCTTTAGTACATTGACATGAATCCCAGTGTTCATAGCAGCATTATTTACAATAGCTGAGCTATGGAAACAACTTAAGTGTTCATCAACAGAGGAATTAATAAAATAGGTGCATTATATATTTGTATGCTGTAATAATACTCAGGATAAAAAGAAATAAAATTCTGCCGTTTCCAACAACATGAATGGACGTAGAGGGTGTTATGCTTAGTGAAATGTCAGACATAGAAAAAAAAACAAAATGCTGTATGTTTTCACTTACATGTAGAATCTAAGAAATGAAACGAATGAATATAACAAAATAGAAATGGACTCAGATGTAGAGAACAAATTAGTAATTACCAGTTGGGAGAGGTAAGGTGGTGGGGGCGGGGCAAGATTGGTATAGGAAATTGAGAGATACAAACTACTATGGATAAAATAAGTAACAAAGATATATTGTACAGCACAGGGATATATAACCATTAATTTATAATAACTTTATATGGAGTATAATCAATAAAATATTGAATCATTAAATTGTATACCTGAAACTAATACTGTAAGTCAATGATACTTCAATAAAATTTACTTATTGCTTAATCAATTAGCAGCAGAAGAGATGAAAACCTTTTCCAAATGATATTTATATGCAGCCAGGTATAAGAACAATTGCCTTGGGGGTACAACAGCATGAGCATTTCTCTCATCCTTCCCTTGAGTCTATCCTACAGAGTTTGTCCTAAGATCTTGGAGAAACCAAGATATAAATAAATAAAATATGTAATACTAGTAGCATATTAAAAAGATAAATAAGCAAAGGCCATTCCGAAATTTGAACATTTTAAAAACAAAATTTAAAAATATTTTTCCTACCATAGAATATAGAGCATTTTTAGATTCCACGTATGAGGGATACCATACTGTATTTGCAGAGACACAATAGAATGGTGGTTACCAGGGACTGGGAGTGGAGGAACTGGGGAAATATTGGTCAAAGGGTATAAACTTGCAGTTAGAAGATAAATATGTTCTGAAGATCTAGCGCACGGCACTGTGATTGTATCTAACAACTTCAAAGTTTCTAAGAAACTAGACCTAAATGTTTTTATCACACACAAAAAAGACAGGACAATGATGGGATATGATGTGGTGTTAGCCGGTGCTACAGTGGTTGCTGCAACATGATATGTAAATGTATTGATTCCACACATCATATACTGTAAACTTACATGACGTTCTACATCAATCATTACCAGGGTCCAGCCCCAGCAGGATTCAGGGGTTTCGAAGGGGAGACGGCTTCTGCGATCAGGGTACAATAGAATTAAAGATATAAAGAGTGGTTAAATAAGGATAGAGCAGCGAAGAAATTTAGTGAAGAAAAGAGGCTGAATAACTTGGTTTACGTGGAAAGTCAATTAAATTCCAAGACAAGGAATTTGCGTCACCTACATAGGCCGCAGGCATCCTCCCGTTCTCCCGAAGGAATGGAGACACTAAGGCCTCCGCGGTCAGATCTTAGAAGCCCAGGCAAAATTAGTAGGCTTGACGAGCCTCCATGCTCCAGATGGGAATTCAGCCAGAAGGTGAGAGAAAGAACGACATGGAGAGACCAAGCTCTGTGAACAAGGCCCTCACTTTATTTTCCAAAGTAGTTTTTATACCTTAAGTTGTGCGTAGAGGATAATGGGGGAAGGGGTAGAGTCAGCAGTAAGCCAGGCTTTCTTCCTGCAAACTAATCATATGCAAAAGTTTAGGTGCTTTACATCATCTTCTGGCCAGGAGGCCTGTTAACATTTTATGATCCTTTCTTCAGAAAACTTATTTTTATCTAAAGGTGATTATTCTAAAGTCAGGCGCCACCCTCCGAAAGCATTAGATAAAGTTGCATTCCTATAGGGCAAAGTTGTGGTGGGCTATAACAAGCAAAGAATTAACTCAAAGGTCCAAGGTTACAAACATTAAAGCTATTACTTACATTTCTATACACCAATTATATTAATCAATACACTCCCAGGGACACAGTAGGTAAGGGATATGGAAACTTAGCAGCAAACATTGGCCCAACAAGTGAAAAACCCTTCACCAATACAATTTCTAATCAATCTTTTAACTGCTCAAAGGAATCTGTATTTAGAAAGTTTAGAACATCTCATGCCTCTCACGGTTGGGAGGCTGTGAACAATCACATGTGGCTGGAAGAACCTGTTCAGGCAGGCTAGAGGACTTCCAAAGGAGTTTGTAGGTTGAAACATTCTTGTCATGCCTAGGAACTTTATTAACTGAAGCTGTAAGTTAACTCTTTTTCAGAGAGAGGTGGTGGGGGACAGCCCCCCATAAAGTCAGAGGTGTAGGTGAGAGCACAAAGTAGTACAGTAGGCAGACTCTGGTTTTGGGGGAAGATGCTCGAGAATTTCCAGGGGGACTCCTGAGGCTCGATCCCACCTTTGCATATGCTGAGCCTCCTTCCTCATGACCTTTGCCACGGGCGGAGGGAGTTCCTCACGCTGGCTCCCGGCAAATTATATTTCAATAAAAAACAATAGAGAGCTCTTCCCACAGGTGATTTCTGCTCCCCTTCTGTATGTCATGGGGTCTGAGGTGTGGATGTCAGCCAAGGCCCTGGGGCTTCAGAGGAGGCAGACACAGAGTCTGCCTCTGTCCAAACACAGAGGTCTCTAATAGTCACAAGAAAAGGATGCTTCCAGGAGGTGGGAAAGACTTGAGGGAAGGAGACATGGGTGGAAACTCAGATCAGCTACCATTACCCTCAACCTCATTCTCTTGATTGCCTTCATCCAGACTTTCATTTGTTCAAGTGCAGATTTTTTGAATTTTATTTTTTATGTGTTTATTATTTTTTGGCCTCACTGTACAGCTTGTGGGATCTTAGTTCCCCAACCAAGAATTGAACCCACACCCCCTGTAGTGGAAGCATGGGCCACTAGGGAACCACTGAACCACCAGGGAAGTCCCCAGACCGTTAGATGTATGATGAAAAGCCAAAGGTGAAGGCATCGTTTCTTCTGACAGTTAACTGACAGCAATAATTAAGGACAAAGATCGGTTGAAGGCTGCATTTTCTGAGTACCATTTGGACCTTTGGAGGCTGATAAAATATCAATTTCTCAGCCCCTGTATTTAGACTAGAAAGTCTACAAAAGATGTTTTCGAGAGTTCCTGGTAGGGAAGCAGCACTGTTCAGTAACAGTGTTCTGTCTCAGAAACAGATGGTCTAGCAGTAGGATCTTGAGCACAGTGGGATGGGTGGAGAGACGCAGCAGTGAGATAAGAGTGCACAGGGATGCTTTTATAAAGCAATATGATTTAATAAACATCACAGGGGAAAAGCAAAAGGACCTAATAAAAGGATTTAAATTCAAGACGGACTGGGATCAGAGATGACATTAAACATAAGTGCTTTTTGAAGCCCACTATAGGTAATATGAGCCTTGTATAATCTTATCCACCAACCAGAACCATATCCATCCAAAAACCTCAAAACTGGAGTAAATACCAATTCATATCGCTGGAGTCATGAAAACAAACAACAAAAAAATGGGAGTGACTCCTATTCTCAGACGAAATTCAGCCTTTTCTGATAATTAGTAGATACCCGATTTCTCCAACAACATCACATTGAGCAAACAGGCTACTGAAAATGTACTTGTAAAGATGCCGTGAGAAATACTGCTATGGTTGAGCACCGCCAGTGTGCCAGGCGAGAGGCGAAGTATCCTGCACAGGTTGTCTCAGAAATGCTCAGAGTAATTATAAGAATTAGGTATCATTTACATTTTACGAATACAGAGTCTAAATTTCTGAGGAATTCATTGCTCAGACTTATGCAATGAGAGATGGTGGGGGCAAAACTGAATGTGGGGAGATCTTTTCACCCTGGTTTCTAGTATCAATTCTGTGGACTGTGTGTCCTCTAGGCTTCTACTCTAGAAACTGATTCTAAATGGTCATGAGACAGAGGAGCTCTTATTAACCCTTTTCTTGTCTGACATGCTGACCCTGATGACTTAATCACCCAATTATCTTCAAAAGGGCAGTCTCACATTCTTATTGCCAGTGGTCTCCTGAATCAGTGGTCTCTGAGCTTAATGTTCCTGTATGTCCATAATTTTTTGACAATGCAATACCAATACATGTATATTTATTGATCATTTTATACTAATATATTAACTGTTACATACATTGTGACAGTTGTCCAAATATACAATATTTTACCTTGAGATTAAATTAAAATTTTCAAGGTAATAATTTTCAGTACGTTTAAGTTTTATTTACCAAAACTGCCCAACTATATTGAGTACAATATGATTAAATATAATGCCTTATTTTTTAAACTCTTGGCTTAGTATCTTGTTATGATTAATTAGATTCCAGGTCAGTTTCTAAGTTCAGTTTATTTTGATATCTACATGAGGCATTTTCCATTAGGCCCTGGCCATCATTAAAAGCAAATACTCAACTGTTGAATATGTTTTTCCTTGATCTCATCTAACTGTGCTCGAAACTCATTAGACAGTATAGCTTGTTTTTAACAAGGGGTTTCAAATACCAAATAAAATGAAATATTTTTATAAAATTTCAGTTCGGTTCAGTTCAGTTACTCAGTCATGTCTGACTCTTTGTGACCCCTTGAATCACAGCATGCCAGGCCTCCCTGTCCATCACCAACTCCCGGAGTTCACTCAAACTCATGTCCATTGAGTAGGTGATGCCATCCAACCATCTGATTCTCTGTCGTCCCCTTCTCCTCCTGCCCCCAAACCCTCCCAGCATCAAGGTCTTTTACAATGAGTCAGCTCTTCGCATGAGGTGCCCAAAGTATTGGAGTTTCAGCTTCAACACTAGTCCTTCCAATGAATACCCAGGACTGATCTATCTCCTTCAGGATGGACTAGATGGATCTCCTTGCAGTCCAAGGGACTCTCAAGAGTCTTCTCCAACAGCACACTTCAAAAGCATCAATTCTTCGGTGCTCAGCTTTATTTGCAGTCCAACTTTCACATCCATACATGACCACTGGAGAAACCATAGCTTTGACTAGACAGACCATTGTTGACAAAGTAATGTCTCTGCTTTTTAATATGCTGTCTAGGTTGGTCATAACTTTCCTTCCAAGGAGTAAGCATCTTTTAATTTCATGGCTGCAGTCACCATCTGCAGTGATTTTGGAGCCCAAGAAAATAAAGTCAGGCACTGTTTCCACTGTTTCGCCATCTATTTCCCATGAAGTGATGGGACCAGATGCCATGATCTTCATTTTCT
>NW_011494840.1:1662263-1663204 GCF_000754665.1 Bison bison bison | reverse complement strand
TCCTCTTTCACTTTCATCAAAAGGCTCTTTAGTTCTTCTTCACTTTCTGCCATAAGGGTGGTGTCATCTGCATATCTGAGGTTATTGATATTTCTCCCAGCAATCTTGATTCCAGCTTGTGCTTCATCCAGCCCAGGGTTTCTCATGATGTACTCTGCATAGAAGTTAAATAGGCACTCATTCTATGAGGCCACCATCACCCTAATACCAAAACCTGACAAAGATCCCACAAAAAAAGAAAACTACAGGCCAATATCACTGATGAATATAGATGCAAAAATCCTAAACAAAATTCTAGCAATCAGAATCCAACAACACATTAAAAAGATCATACACCATGACCAAGTGGGCTTTATCCCAGGGATGCAAGGATTCTTCAATATCCGCAAATCAATCAATGTAATACACCACATTAACAAATTGAAAAACAAAAACCATATGATTATCTCAATAGATGCAGAGAAAGCCATTGACAAAATTCAACACCCATTTATGATAAAAAAAACTCTCCAGAAAGCAGGAATAGAAGGAACATACCTCAACATAATAAAAGCTATATATGACAAACCCACAGCAAACATTATTCTCAATGGTGAAAAATTGAAAGCATTTCCTCTAAAGTCAGGAACAAGACAAGGGTGCCCACTTTCACCATTACTATTCAACATAGTTTTGGAAGTTTTGGCCACAGCAATCAGAGCAGAAAAAGAAATAAAAGGAATCCAAATTGGAAAAGAAGAAGTAAAACTCTCACTGTTTGCAGATGACATGATCCTCTACATAGAAAACCCTAAAGACTCCACGAGAAAATTACTAGAACTAATCAATGATTATAGTAAAGTTGAAGGATATAAAATCAACACACAGAAATCCCTTGCATTCCTATACACTAATAATGAGAAAACAGAAAGATAAATTAAGGAAACAATTCCATTCACCCT
>NW_011494840.1:1660137-1661218 GCF_000754665.1 Bison bison bison | reverse complement strand
AAGTCTACAAATAATAAATGCTGGAGAGGGTGTGGAGAAAAGGGAACCCTCTTACACTGTTGGTGGGAATGCAAACTAGTACAGCCACTATGGAGAACAGTGTGGAGATTCCTTAAAAAACTGGAAATAGAACTGCCTTATGATCCAGCAATCCCACTGCTGGGCATACACACTGAGGAAACCAGAAGGGAAAGAGACACGTGTACCCCAATGTTCATCGCAGCACTGTTTATAATAGCCAGGACATGGAAGCAACCTAGATGCCCATCAGCAGATGAATGGATAAGAAAGCAGTGGTACATATACACAATGGAGTATTACTCAGCCATTAAAAAGAATACATTTGAATCAGTTCTAATGAGGTGGATGAAACTGGAGCCTATTATACAGAGTGAAGTAAGCCAGAAGGAAAAACACCAATACAGTATACTAACGCATATATATGGAATTTAGAAAGATGGTAACGATAACCCTGTATACGAGACAGCAAAAGAGACACTGATGTATAGAACAGGCTTAGGGAGAGGGTGGGAAGATTTGGGAGAATGGCATTGAAACATGTGAAATGTCATGTATGAAACGAGATGCCAGTCCAGGTTCAATGCACGATGCTGGATGCTTGGGGCTGGTGCACTGGGACGACCCAGAGGGATGGTATGGGGAGGGAGGAGGGAGGAGGGTTCAGGATGGGGAACACATGAGAAATAAAGGAATAAAAATTTAAAAACATAAAAAAAAAGAAGTTAAATAAGCAGAGTGACAATACACAGCCTTGACGTCCTCCTTTTCCTATTTGGAACCAGTCTGTTGTTCCATGTCCAGTTCTAACTGTTGCTTCCTGACCTGCATATAGGTTTCTCAAGAGGCAGGTCAGGTGGTCTGGTATTCCCATCTCTTTCAGAATTTTCCACAGTTTCTTGTGATCCACACAGTCAAAGGCTTTGGCATAGTCAATAAAGCAGAAATAGATGTTTTTCTGGAACTGTCTTGCTTTTTCCATGATCCAGTGGATGTTGGCAATTTGATCTCTGGTTCCTCTGTCTTTTCTAAAACCAGCTTGAACATCTGGAAGTTCATAGTT
>NW_011494840.1:1655078-1660037 GCF_000754665.1 Bison bison bison | reverse complement strand
TCCATGATCCAGTGGATGTTGGCAATTTGATCTCTGGTTCCTCTGTCTTTTCTAAAACCAGCTTGAACATCTGGAAGTTCATAGTTCACATATTGCTGAAGCCTGGCTTGGAGAATTTTGAGCATTACTTTACTAGCGTGTGAGATGAGTGCAATGGTGCGGTAGTTTGAGCATTCTTTGGCATTGCCTTTCTTTGGAATTGGAATGAAAACTGACCTTTTCCAGTCCTGTGGCCACTGCTGAGTTTTCCAAATTTGCTGACATATTGAGTGCAGCACTTTCACAGCATCATCTTCAAGGATTTGAAATAGCTCAACTGTAATTCCATCGCTTCCACTAGCTTTGTTCATAGTGATGGTTCCTAAGGCCAACTTGACTTCACATTCCAGGATGTCTGGCTCTAGGTGAGTGATCACACCATCGTGATTATCTGGGTCGTGAAGATCTTTTCTATATTTAGAATATTCTCTTTCCAAATTTCTTAGATGTGTATGGGGAAAAGAAAAATGGGTGTGGGGTACATGTGAGTGTATAAGTGTATGTATATATGTGTATGTCAATGGCACAGGTTGCTCAATGATTGAAAGACATCCAGATGTTCACTTTGAATATACTTTCTCTATAGTTCACAAGGCAGTTATTTTCTCACTTAATGTTATTACAAAACTTCATGTATATACCTATATGGAATCTAGAAAGACAATACTAATGATCCTATGTCCAGTAAAAGAGACACAAACATAAAGAACAGAATTTTGGACACAGTGGGAAAAGGAGAGAGTGGGATGATTTGAGAGAATAATACTGAAACATGTACATTACCAGATGTAAAATAGACAGCCACGGGAGTTTGATGTATGCTGTAGGGAACCCAAAGCCGGAGCTCTGTGACAATCTGAAGGGGTAGAGGGGGAGGGGGAGGGGGTTCAGGAGGGTGTGGACACAGGTATGCCTACGGCTGATTCATGTTGATGGCAGAGGCCATCACAAAGTTGTGAGGCAATTATACTCCAATTAAAAAAAAGAAAACTTAATGTGGATAATGTGAATGCATTTGGTAGACTCTATTAGATCTGAGCAGACTGTCACTGTTTCTAACCACGGAGTGTGGCTGACACAGAGCTCCAGCCACAAGTGTTACTCTGACAGTTTCTCGTGTGCATGGGTGCTTATGTTATAGATATCATTTTCAAACTGTAATCTCCATACTAATATTTTAAGCCTCTTTTCTGTTCCCTGAGGTATATTTATTAAACTCCATAATAGGCTTGGTAAATCCATTTATCCAATAATGTTACTGTGTGGCAAGGCCCTGATTAGACTTGTGAGGGGCCACTGTCAGCCCAGTCTCAGTGCAAAATTAAACTCTACATGCAGGGAATCTTACTTACTATGTATAATCAATCCTATTAAAAAAAAAAAAAAACAGAAGGACAACCCAGGAACCCCAGTGCCCATCCATGATGACATTTAGTAAATTTTAATTCTTTTCATAAAAAAAATTAAAAATAAATTTAGAGATTCTTATATTTTCTCCATGCACCATAAGTGGTGCCCAACCCCTTCCTGGAGATTGCTGAGTGGACAACTCTAACTTAGATGCCC
This sequence comes from Bison bison bison, assembly GCF_000754665.1. NCBI lineage: Eukaryota > Metazoa > Chordata > Mammalia > Artiodactyla > Bovidae > Bison > Bison bison. The sequence continues at coordinate 1,658,432 of NW_011494840.1, read as the reverse complement.
TATTGACACTCTAAACAGTTTACCCAAAACAGAATTTCTCTTTTTTATATTCTGCCACAAACCAAAATGCTCCCCTTTCCTGTGTTCCTATCTTTAAATATTAAAAGAAAATGCTCCAAATCACAGATAGAGAGAACAAATGTATGGATACCAAGGCGAAAAGTGGGTGGGATGAGTTGGGAAACTGAGATTGGCGTATATACACTACCAATCCTGTGTATAAAATAGATCATTAATGAGAACTTATTGTATAGAACAGGGAACTCTACTCAATGCTCTGTGGTGACATAAATGGGAAAGAAATCCCCCCAAAATAGAGGATATGTATATGCATGTGTGTGTGCTCAGTGGCTTCAGTTCAACTCTGTGCGACCCCATGACCTGTCCATGGGATTCTCCAGGCAAGAATGCTGGAGTGGATTGCCATGCCCTCCTCCAGGGCAATATTTGTATGTGTATAGCTCATTAATTTTGCTGTACAGTAGAAACTAACACAACATTGTGAAGTAACTAGATGCTAAATCACTTCAGTCATGGCCTCCTTTTTGCGACCCTATGGACCACCAGGCTTCTCTGTCCAAGGGATTCTCCAGGCAAGAATACTGAAGAGGGTTGCCATGCCCTCCTTCATGGGATCTTCCCAACCCAGGGATTATGTCTCCTGCATTGGCAGGTGGGTTCTTTATCATCATTGCTACCTGGGAAGCCCCCAAAAGTAACAACATTCTGAAAAAAGAAGAAGTTGTGCAGTTTCCTAAGTCTCATATATTCATTAATAAGTAATTATGGTTATGTAAGAATAAAATTTCAAAGAACAGTTTTCTCTCCAAAGGAAAAAAAAAGGAAACATCTGTTAGTACTTACGAGGTGCCAGTATTGTGTCAGAAAATACAATGCAAATCCAACCCAAAATGTCAAAATTCTTAATCTACAATGCACTTTTATAAACTGATAATAAAAAGTGATGATTTTTTAGAAATTAATGAAATGAGATTTGACTTCATTAGTAATCACATAAGCACAACTTAAAAAAGAGAGGTCACTTTTTATCAGTCAGGTTACACAAGGTATTTTAAATGGCTGTACTCTGTACTAGTGGTGAAGAGAATGCTCTTTATAGAAGACCATTTGACAGAATTTGTCAAGGACTTTAGAAATGTTTATACTGCTTTAAAATATGATTAACTATGTCATTTTCATAAATTTATTCTAAAGAAATAATCATAAATGTACAGAAAGATTGATTTAAAATTAGCCTAGTAAAAAGTGGGAGACAATTATATATTCAACAGTTGGAGATTAGGTAAATGAATCACAGTGACTCTAAATGACAGACAACTGTGTGATTATTAAAATTAGATTTTGGAACAAAATTTAATGATATAACTGTAAGTGAAAAAAAGACAGGATATAAAAAGATATAGAGTAAATAAAGTTTTGTAAAAAATTTTCTTAAAAAATAAGAATGGAGGGAAAAATTTTTAACAATGTAGGTCTCTTTGTGATGGAGTTATTAGTGGTTTCTACATAAATTTTTTATGCTCTTTCATATTCTGACAAATTTCTACAATGAATATATGTATTACACAGGTATATGTTATGCACACACCATACACACATACAAATTCTATTCAATATAGACATTTCTAAAACTTGAGATATATTTGCATATTCTCTTATGCAGCCAAATCAAATCCTGTATACATGTATACTTATGCATATACAGGATTTGATTTGGCAGCTCACCATAGAAAATCCTAATACATTGCCTAAGCAAGACAAAGGTTTTTCTCTCACTTGACTGAGGTCTGAAGGTAGGGAGTCTGGAGTCTGGCAGGTCCAGGCTACTGGTGGCCAGGGCTCTTCATATGTTTTTGTTCTACAAGTAGAACATGCGCTCCTTGCTTGGGGTCACCTTACCGTCCATTCCATCTGTTTTCCTGGCAGGAAGAGGGATGAAAGAAGGTGGGCAAAGGGCCCACCTCATAGCAAGGTAAGCCCTGTGAGGAGCCTGCTGGGAGTCCTGCCCAGTAACACTCATGGCCACCGGGTCTGCAGGCTGTGACCAGGAGCCTTTACCTAATACACATCACAGCTTGGAGGAAATGCAGGGTTATTCCCTAAGGAAGTAGGAAAGATGGCATTTGAATAGGCAATTAGTGGACTGTACTACACTGATAAAAAAAAAAACAAAAAAACTGCCTTTTAAATCTTTCTGTAAAGTATGATGATGGCAGAACAACAAAAAGAACCTACATGAGAAAAAAATGGAGGTGAAAAGAGGAGATGCAGATAAAACTAAAGGATCACCGAGATGAAAGATTACTTTGACTCTTTAGAGGGGAAAGAGAGGACTCAGCAATGCATTCAAATATCAGCAAAGCTAAATTTCTAACATACCTGTACCACTTTCCAAAAATAAATTCAAAGGAAAATAAACTGAAAAGGAGAGAGAAATCTGAAGGTCTATGACATTCTCTCTTGCTTATCTCTTTCCGGGATTCCTAGGAATTGAAATCAATCTTGGGAAGAGAGTACATACACAAAAATTAGGATGGGGAGGGAGGTGGGAGGGGGGTTCAGGATGGGGAACACGCGTACACCCGTGGCAGATTCATGTTGATGTATGGCAAAACCAATACAATATTTTAAAGTAATTAGCCTCCAATTAAAATAAATAAATTTATATTAAAAACAAAAATTAGAGTCTGGTTTCTTCATTTCTCCCTGTGTAAAATAGAGAAGGCCAGAATTCCTATAATGTATAATTTGTATCTTAAAAATATCAGTGCAATTAGTCTCCTACCCCATGGAGTTAACATTTCTATACAATGCTTGCTATTAAACACATTTCTTGCTTTTCATATGAATTTGCTGATAAATATGCTGCTGCTGCTGCTGCTAAGTCACTTCAGTCATGTCTGACTCTGTGTGACCACATAGACGGCAGCCCACCAGGCTCCCCCATCCCTGGGATTCTCCAGGCAAGAACACTGGAGTGGGTTGCCATTTCCTTCTCCAGTGCATGAAAGTGAAAAGTGAAAGTGAAGTCACTCAGTCGTGATCGACTCTTAGCGACCCCATGGACTGCAGCCCACCAGGCTCCTCCGTCCATGGGATTTTCCAGGCAAGAATACTGGAGTCGGGTGCCATCGCCTTCTCCCTGATAAATATGAATAATACATATATCTTTATATGTAATTTTCAATATTTATATGTAAATAATAGATATGTAATTTTCTGTATTTGGGCTTCCCTGGTGGCTCAGACGGTAAAGCATCTGCATGCAATGCAGGAGACCAGGGTTCGATCCCTGGGTCAGGAAGATCCCCTGGAGAAGGAAATGGCAACCCA
>NW_011494840.1:1646360-1654978 GCF_000754665.1 Bison bison bison | reverse complement strand
TATAATTTTTCTAGCCATAATGAGCTATTTTCACAATGACATATTATGAAATTATCAAAGGAAAGGATTTTGACTTTATCTTGAAGTTAAAAGTTGAACTTTATATCAGGCACATGATGCTAGAAAAGTTGGTGCACAGAGAGTAACAGAAAGCCTTAAAACTAAATAAACACAAAGGATCATCCCAGTTTATCAGTTATGTAGCTGAAAAGGTCACAAGAAAAAAAATTCCTACATAAATTGTAGATTAGCTAACAGAAAGATATTAGCATTTCTGAGTTAACAGAATGGTCAAAACTCCAAAGAGAATTTGATGACTGGGTCTAAAATGGAACTACAATGCTTATTCTGGAGAGAACCATTAGAAGACGCTCAACATTGAAACATGGAGGTCTTCTATCTCTTCCGAGATGAAATTGAGTATATGACAGTGACATTGCCTTCCATGCCACCCCAGTGGTCTGTATTTTCACTTCGTTTTTTTTTTTTTTTAATTTGATAAATGTGAGATTGTGTGTCTATTGGCATAGAGCCTGTCTTGCAAAAAAAATAGTAATATCTATAAATACCTACTGACACTTCCACAATCAATAGACATTTCCATGATGCTTCCCTAAAAGTGATGGCCCTTCCTGTTCTAAGGCCTAAGGTCTATGATAACACCCAATCCCACCAGAAAGCTGCTTTTTTGATGCTAAGCAATAGGATGTTGATAATCACAAGAATTTAATTTCCCCACTTAATGTCAGTAGTAAATTTGGTTAAGGCAGGACAACACCATTATCAATGAACAGCTAGCAGATCATTGAACGGGTACTAAATTATGCCATGGGATCTTCCAATTTATTATCACTGCATTCTACTGACTCATTTATCTGTGGCACCAGAAAGCTCCTAAATTCTGAATCCTTCTTACTTGATCATTCAGAATCAAGAAGCTGAACAGCATGTATCAGAAGTCTCCTGGGATGCTTTCCAGTATTGGGAATTTTACCAAGAGAATATAACCTCTGATGTCTAGAAACTTTCCTTGTGAAAACAAAGCCTTGTTAAAATGTTAAAAAGAAGTTTAACAGCTGCTTGTTGTATATTGTTCTTTGTCACACATTGTCCTAAATGTGTCATAACAACCCAGCATAGCTGGCACAATTATCTTCATTAGATAAGGCAGTGGGCCCAGTAATACAAAACTAATCATACGTGATACCAGTTTCAAATATAACTCAAATAACAACAGTGGCCTGGACCCACATAGAGCAGAAAGGGCCAAATTTTCTAAGCACAGCACAACTACAGTATGTTAATTTTAAAATATGATATTTAAATATATTTGCAACATAAATATGAATATATTTTATAAATATATGCAAAAACCAAATGAAAGCACAAATACCTTAAACTGAAAAAAGTCCACATTGGCTTCATTTAATCAACTAGGTTAGGACAAAATTTTCCTAGTCAAGGCTCAATAAATAATAACTTCTATTAATATTATTATTATTAAAGTAGTGAGCTTTGTGAGGGGTGGGGTGGCTTCTTCAGGGTCTCAGCAGTAATCTGCCTGCAATGAAGAAGCCACAGGAGATGTTGGTTTGATCTCTGGGTCAAGAAGATCCCCTGGAGGAGGGCATGGCAACCCACTCTAGTATTCTTGCCTGGAGAATCCCATGGACAGAGGATCCTGGTGGGTTATAGTCCATGGGGTCATAAAGAGTCAGACACGACTTAGCACACGTGGACAGTGAACTTTAGGATAATTGAATAATATGAGGAGTGTGGGTTCTCTGATTGGTTATCACCCCAAATCTCAGATCCATAATAAATGCTCTTTCCTTCCCAGCTGATACTAGACATCTAGAAGTAATCCAACCAGAATACCAGTCCAAAATGGGTAAAAAATTAAAATCAATTCTTTCTTTACTGTGATACAGGCAGATACTACAACACCAGCTGTTAATGCATGAAGATCCTTGCTTCCTTCAGTCTAATGCTGGACTAATTTTCCCAAACCTGGGAATATATCCCCAGCCTAGCTAACTCTGGCCTGCACGTCTCCCTGGATGAGTCTTTGCTGTCTTTTCTGTAATGTAGCAACTCTGCATGGTTGAAGAGTTAACACTAATCATAAATGAAGTGTCAGGGAGGAAATAGACGAGCATAGATGTCAGCTCACGTGGGATTAGCTCTATTCTTTCCGGATCTGAGAGCAGCTTTACTCAACACAAAAATCTTCAGGATACAAAATAAAGCAACTATTGATGCTTTTGAACTGTGGTGTTGGAGAAGACGCTTGAGAGTCCCTTAGACTGCAAGGACATCCAACCAGTCCATTCTGAAGGAGATCAGCCCTGGGATTTCTTTGGAAGGAATGATGCTAAAGCTGAAACTCCAGTACTTTGGCCATCTCATGTGAAGAGTTGACTCATTGGAAAAGACTCTGATGCTGGGAGGGATTGGGGTCAGGAGGAGAAGGGGACGACAGAGGATGAGATGGCTGGATGGCATCACTGACGCGATGGACATGAGTCTGAGTGAACTCCTGGAGTTGGTGATGGACAGGGAGGCCTGGCGTGCTGCGATTCATGGGGTCGCAAAGAGTCAGACAAGACTGAGCGACTGAACTGAACTGAACTGAACTGAACTGAAGCTATACTTTGTCTTCAAGTCAAAAAATCCATCACTTAATGTAAAAAACTTAACTTAAATATTGTCAATAAGTCACTCTCAATAACAGTTTCCAAAACAAAACAAAAGGTAAAATATAGCATATTGCCCAAATTTATGGCTTTTCTGCATAATATAAAAATGTATCCTGGTGAATTTTCTGAATGGTAAGCTTATTATACTGCCGAGCCTATCAAGTGATTCATTTACTGGCTAAAAGGCCAATGTTTCCATCTTGACTCATTTTTATAGCTACATTTACTAGATTGTTATGACCTAGAGTTTAGCATTCTGGTATACAAACAATAAACTCTTAGAATCTTATAAACATTTTATTTATATTTCTTTGCAATAACTGAAAGGTGCTAACCCCACGAACTTTCTTTGTAGATTTGTAGAATGTCAGAGTAGATGAAACATTTTGGGACACAGATATCAGAAAAATGCAAAATACTGTATTGGTCATGTTTACAAAATTTGTTCATTGTATTATTAGTTTCTTTCATGGGGAAAATTAATATTTATGTTTAAACAAGTACAATTAAAAAGTCAACCTGTACTTTTCAACCTGCACCAAAAGACAATGAGGTTTTTAGCTTAGGTTTAAGATTTTAAAAAAACTAATTTTATAATGGTCAGATTCAATTATTTCAGTTTTAAAATATTTCATGGCTATGTTTCATTAATATTTGAAAAAAACTAATTGTGAATATAAATTTGAATATAAAACTGAATATAAATTCACTTTTCTAGATTTAATAACAAATGTACAACTTTCTAATCTACGTTTACTAATTCTTTCACGAAAATCTAACTTTAAATACTTCAATACCAACAGTATGGATATTGAAATAGTTTCCCTAATTTTTTAATGATTTCTGGAAGCAGTTTATTGAAACAAAGGAATAAGACATGGATTTTAGATTTAAACAGACCTTGAAGAATGGAGGGAGAGAGAAAGATGATACATAGATACATAAAAACAACATACTTAAAAACATACATACATAAAATATTTTGTCTTGTTTCATGGATTCTATTTCTTGGTTATTCTCTCTGAAAAACCCTTGATTTACCCTTTTGATTTTAAACATAGTTATTTTAACCTTTGTTTCATATTGCTGTGCAGTTTCCTGTTCTTGGGAATAAGTCCTTTCTCTCCTGGTCATGGACTTTGTTGCATACCTTGCCATTTCTTTCTTTGATCTCCTCTCTGATGGAATGTACCTTCAGATAAAAGGCTTCCCAATGACTTATTTTATTTTTAAATGGTGAGAATGGACATCTTTGTCTTATTTCTAACCTCAGGATGAAGCCCTCAATATTTCACTATTAAGTATGTTTTCTATAGAGTTTTTAATAGCTAACCTTTGTAAGATTTTGTCCTTTATTCCTAGTTTTCTAGATGTGTTGAATTTCAGATAATTATAGGTATCTGTTGAGATAATAAAATTATTTTCATCCTTTTATCTATTAATGTGGATGTTGGTGTTCAGTCACTAAGTTGTGTCTGACTCTTGGCAACCCCATGATCTGCAGTGTGCCAGGCTTCACTGTCCTCCCAGAGTTTGCACAACTTCATGTCCATTGAGTCAGAGATGCCATCCAACCATCTCATATTTTGTTACCCTCTTCTCCTCTTGCCCTCAATCTTTCCCAGCATCAGGGTTTTTTCCAATGAGTCGGCTCTTTGCATCAGGTAGCCAAAGTATTGGAGCTTCAGCTTTAGCATCAGTCCTTCCAAGAAATAGTCAAGGTTGATTCCATTAGGATTGACTGGTTTGAGCTCCTTGCAGTCCAAGGGACTCTCAAGAGTCTTCTCCAGCATCAAAATTTGAAAGCATCACTTCTTTGGTGCTCAGCCTTCTTTATGGACCAACTCTCACATCTGTACATGACTACTAGAAAAACCATAGCTTTGACTATTTGAACTCTGTCAGCAAAGAGATGTCTCTGCTTTTTAATATGTTGCCTAGGTTTGTCGGAGAAGGCAACGGCACCCCACTCCAGTACTCTTGCCTGGAAAATCCCATGGACAGAGGAGCCTGGTGGGCTGCAGTCCGTGGGGTCGCTAGAGTTGGACACGACTGAGCGACTTCATTTCCACTTTTCACTTTCATGCATTGGAGAAGGAAATGGCAACCCACTCCAGTGTTCTTGCCTGGAGAATCCCAGGGACGGGGGAGCCTGGTGGGCTGCCGTCCATGGGGTCGCACAGAGTCGGACACGACTGAAGCGACTTAGCAGCAGCAGCAGGTTTGTTGTAACTTTCCTTTCAAGGAGGAGGTGTCTTTTAATTTCATGGCTGTACTCACCATCTCAGTGATTTTGGAGCCCAAGAAAATAAAGTCTGTTATTCTTTCCGTTGTTTCCCCATCTATTTGCCATTATGTGATGAGACTGGATTCCATTTTCTTCATTTTTTGATGTTGAGTTTTAAGCTAGCTTTTTTACTCTCTTTCACCCTCATCAAGGAGTTCATTAGTTTCTTTTCACTTTCTGCCATTATACTGGTATCATCTGTATATCTGAAGTTGTTGTTATTTCTCTTGGCAATCTTGATTCCAGCTTGTGAGTCACCCAGCCTGGTATTTTGTACAATGTATTCTGTATATAAGTTAAATAAGCAGAGTGATAATATATAGCCTTGACTGTGCTCCTTTCCCAATTTGGAACCAGTCTGTTGTTTCATGTCCAGTTCTAACTATTGCTTATTGTCCCGCATACAGGTGTCTCAGGAGACAGGTAAAGTGGTCTGGTGTAAATTCTATTAATATTTTTTAATTAATTTATTTTAGTTGGAGGCTAAGTACTTTACAATATTGTGGTGGTTTTAGCCATACATTGATATGAATCAGCCACGGGTGCACATGTGTCCCACCATCCTAAACCCCATCCCTCCTGCTCCCCACCCCATCCCCCTGGGTTGTCCCAGAGCACCAGCTTTGAGTGCCCTGCTTCATACATCAAGCTTGCACTGGTCATATATTTTACATATGGTAATACACATGTTTCAGTGTTATTCTCTCATATCTTCCTACCCTCACCTTCTCCCACATAGTCCAAAAGTCTGTTTACATTTGTGTCTCTTTTCCTGTCTTGCATGTAGGGTCATAATTACCAGCTTTCTAAATTCCATATATATGTGTTAATCTACTGTATTGGTGTTTCCCTTTCTGGCTTACTTCACTCTGTATAATACACTCCAGTTTCATCTACCTCATTAGAATTAACTCAAATCCGTTCTTTTTCATAGCTGAGTAATATTCCATTGTGTATGTGTACCACAACATCGGCATTTGTTTGCCGATGGACATTTAGGTTGCTTGCATATCCTAGCTATTGTAAACAGTGCTGCAGTATTTATCAATTTTTTAAAAGTTATTAAATCATACATACCTGAAACAAATCCATACTGCAAAATTTTTGACTTTTTATTTTAGATTGGAGTATAGTTGGTAAGGGCTTCCCTGGTGGCTCAGATGGTAGAGCATCTGTCTGCAATGCAGGAGACCTGGGTTCGATCCCTGGGTTGGAAAGATCCCCTGGAGAAGGAAATGGCAGCCACTCCAGTATTCTTGCCTGGAAAATCCCATGGATGGCGGAACCTGGCAGGCTACTGTCCATGGGTCGCAAAGAGTTGGACACAACTGAGCGACTTCACTTTCATTTTCTTTCCTAGTTGGTAAACAATGTTGTAAGAGTTTCAAGTGTACAGCAAAGTAATTCAAAATAAATACATGTATTTATTCTTTTTCAAATTCTGCTCTTGTTTAGGTTCTTACATAACATTGAACAGACTTCCCTGTGCTAAACAGTAGGAACTTATTGGTTATCCATTTTAAATATAGCAGTGTGTACATGTCAGTCCCAAATTCCCTAACTGTATCTCCCCCAACTATTTCCTACTGGTAACCATAAGTTTGTTCTCTAAGTCTGTGAGCCTGTTTCTGGTTTGCAAATAAGTTCATTTGTATCAGATTTTTTTTTTTTTAGATTCTGCATATAAGCAATATTATATGATATTTCTCTACCTCTGTCTGACTTACTTCACTCAGTATGGTGATCTCTAGGTCTATCCATGTTGTTTGCAAGCAAAATTTTAAATTAGCCATGTTCATGGCTCTATGGAGCTCACTATTTCCAGGCAGTTATTATGTTACCATCTTAGCTTGGGGTTATGATACCAGGAGGATACTCCAAATGGCCATCTGAATTTAATAATCTAGAATCATTTTTTTGTGCATGTATGCATATAAATACAGTGGATTTCTATTATTCTGATTATAGCTCATTTTTCCAACAAAGCTAAGGAACGTAATAAAAAATGAATATTTAAATGTAGAAAAAAGTTTACATTTTCCTAAAATTTACTGATTTTTACCCAATAGAGTTCCTTGGGCATTGGCTTGAGCATGAGACTGATGAGAAATAACTAAATGAAGGAGAATTTAGGAAAATAGTTACAGGCAGGATCATGGAGCAAAGTGCCAAAAGCTGATGAAGGCAAGAGTCCTCCCCTTCTTTGTCTTCTTGTGGGCAAACCAGAAGGAAATCTACAGCTCCTGGGACGTGGGCCTCATAGTGTAGGGCAGTGCGACAACAAATGTTTATAATGATGATCCTGTCATCTAGAAAACATTAAATTATGTTTATTATGTTATTATTTTGTTCTGATTAAGAATACATAAAGGTTTATTCCAGGTATTTTATGTGAAATGGTTGACATTCCAAGACTCATAAAGAGGCAAACTTTTAATTATATTTATATATAGTTGTATATAAAGTTATACTTTATATATCATATATTAAGGTATGTGCATGTTAAGTCACTTCAGTCGTGTCTGACCCTTTGTGACCCCGTGGACTGCAGCCCACCAGGCTCCTCAGGCCATGGGATTCTCCAGGCAAGAATTCTGCAGTGGTCTGCAATATCCTCCTCCAGGGGATCTTCCCAACCCAGTGATCAAATCCGCATCTCTTATGTCTCCACCACTGTCAGGCAGATTCTTTACCACTAGTGCCACCTGGGAAGCCCATATAAAGGTACAGTTAAATATAATAAAAATAGCATTATAAAGCTTTAAGTGAATATGTAGTTATATGTAATTTTATCCATATAATTATGTATTTAAGATTCAGTTTTAGTTCTCAGAATAACTGAAATATAACTTTTCTATGGCCATGAATTCATTCTTTGTCATTCTTTTAAAAGTAAATGCATTGTACTTATCAGCTAAGAAATTTCACCCAGCAATTTCAGTGCTGGTTTGAATAAACAACATCTGTCAAAACAGTATCGATTTACCTGCTCTCCCATCTTGACATCCATAAACTCTGTTACACAAGAATGTACTGAGGAATAATTAGTTCATGTTTTTAAAAACAATAGGCATACACACTGAGGAAACCAGAAGGGAAAGAGACACGTGTACCCCAATGTTCATCGCAGCACTGTTTATAATAGCCAGGACATGGAAGCAACCTAGATGTCCATCAGCAGATGAATGGATAAGAAAGCTGTGGTACATATACACAATGGAGTATTACTCAGCCATTAAAAAGAATACATTTGAATCAGTTCTAATGAGGTGGATGAAACTGGAGCCTATTATACAGAGTGAAGTAAGCCAGAAGGAAAAACATAAATACAGTATACTAACGCATATATATGGAATTTAGAAAGATGGTAACAATAACTCTGTATACGAGACAGCAAAAGAGACACTGATGTATAGAACAGTCTTATGGACTCTGTGGGAGAGGGAGAGGGTGGGAAGATTTGGGAGAATGGCATTGAAACATGTAAAATATCATGTAGGAAACAAGTTGCCAGTCCAGGTTCGATGCACGATGCTGGATGCTTGGGGCTGGTGCACTGGACGGCCCAGAGGGATGGTATGGGGAGGGAGGAGGGAGGAGGGTTCGGGATGGGGAACACATGTATACCTGTG
>NW_011494840.1:1641954-1646260 GCF_000754665.1 Bison bison bison | reverse complement strand
TAAAGTATATTCCTTAGTAACTTAACATTTGCATTTTTGTATAAAGCCTGAAAAAATGGAACTTTATTATTTTAAGATATGCTAGAGTTAAGAATGTATTTATGATAAATAATTTAGAAATGCAAATGTAAATAGGCACCTGAAAAGAGAAAGGCATAATGTGCTTCACTGAACTCAATTTCTTTGGTGTAATAAAAGGGCAAAAAAGAAAAAAAAAAATAAAATAAATAAATCAAACCTAAAAAAAATAAAAAAATAAAAAATAAAAACAATTTGAAGCTATAAAAGATCACTCCAAATGCTAATTTTGATTATTATCATAATAGCTAAAAGGCAAGAAGAATAATATAATGCAGTGATTCTAACTGGTGACTTAATGCAGATGCCCTCAACCATCTGTGAAAGGGATAAAGAAAAAATCTTTTGGGCCCAACAGCAGAAGCAAGGTAACAAACTCAGAACTGAAGACGGATGGGGTTTCTTGTTAGACAGTCCTAACTGGATTCTTCACCTTCTGCCTGGCAGAGCGTAGTCTTCAAAACAAAGTAATCCTTCCATCTTTAAATGTATCCTGACGTTTCCACAAAATCCTGTTAGGCACTAAAACCCATTCTAGAGTAAAATCCAAAGTTTATGGGACCTGGGATAGCAAAGATGGCAAATTTAACTTTATAGTAAGACATACCCATTTACGTGCCCTGGGTGTTTCGCATCCACAGAACAGGTGTATGTCCATACGAATGTCTCCTCTATCGCATAAACGTTGGTAACTTCCACCTGTGCATCTGTAACTCGGACATCACCCCTGAGCTCCAGACGCAGATGTTCATTGTGATATCAGATGTCTGTTTGATAGCTCCAGCTGAATGTCTTACAGGCACCTCAAATTTCATATATATCTCAAATATAGTGCCTACAATACTCAGTCCCCAGGTTTTTTGCTGTATATATTCCACAATTTTCCCTGTGTGGCACCACCACTCCCCTGGGGCTGTTTCTGATCCCTCTTTCTTTCTCAGCACTTATGTATAATCGATCTTCAAGTCTTATCCACTCAACAACAAACCTGTCTCGATTCTCTTAGCTGCCACTGCTTAATGACTCTTGCCTAAGTTATTATAAAGTCTATGTATAATCCTTCCTACTTTACTACAGCTATTTTTGCTACAGTAACCAGAGCAGTCTTTTAAAAATATAAGTCTGAACATGTCACACTCCTGTTGAAACACTCTAATGATTCCCATTTCACTTAGAACAAAATAAAGTAGTTTGTTAAGGCCTACAGGACTGTGATCAGGCCAGCTTCGTCTCTCGTGTTCCTTTTCTTGAGTTCCTGACCCAGCCACACTGGCCTGCTTTAGGTTATCAAGCACACTGAGCTCTTCCCTTCCTCAAGGTCATCACAAAGGCTGTTCCTTCTACCGGAAACACTCTTTCTTCTGATGGCAGACTTCTCAGGTCTCATGACTAATTTCAAATGTCTCCTCCCCAGGGCACCTTCTATTAATACGATGCTGTCCAAAACAGTTTTATCACCCCCCACAACATTTCTCAATAGTCTCTCTTACTGCATGCTTTATCTCCTTTTCACACCATCCATTAATAGTATAATTGATTAGATATTTGCTTGCTTGCTTACTTATTTTCTTGTCTCTACCCAGGCTACAAGTTCTGTAGGACTGGGGCCAGCATCTCCTGTTCAGCAGTGTGAGTACAGCATGGTGGACTTGAAGCATGCCTGCGTGGGGCTGCTGATAGGTGTGTGTGTAAGGAAAGTAGAGTCTTCATTTAAACTGGCTTCTCATTGCACTCAGTTCAGAGGCTGATGCTTAGCTGATAATGGGAAGTTAGAGAGGGCTGCTGCAGTGCTTTCTAGGGGGTTGAATGTTCACCATATGCTAAGTCTCCTCTTTTCACTTTCTGTATTCTATCTCTTCTCCATTAGAAAATAGCTAGTCCTTCATTTGCTGGGCAAAAGAATGATCTTCCTCCTTTACAGCTCTCGATGGTACTCTATCCTGAACTGCCAGTCAGTCTGGATGTCCACATCAGTCTCCTCAGCCCACCTACCTGTATCACCATGATCGCTTCCCCCACCTGTTTCCAGTGCACTAGTCAAGAAACAACACTCCCTTCCCCTTCTGTCTCTCTTTCTATAGATACTTTATAGGACAGTTTATGCTATTTCAAAAACCTAGAACAAGTTCCCATCTGCCATCTGTTAAAACATCATTCCTCCTTCATTAAAAAATCTTTTTAAAATTCAAGCTCATTTCAGAAAAAGTATGAGTCTGGGAAGCAGTGAGTCTCAAATTTTGATTCATGTGTCTGGTACTGTACTGTGTATCTACCTGGGTCTGCTTAATAAGAGTGGGGCTTCCCTGGTGGCTCAGTGATAAAGAATCTGCCTACCAAGGCAGGAGACACGGGTTCAATCCCTGCATTGGGAAAATCCTCTGGAGAAGTAAATGGCAACCCACTTGAGTATTCTTGCCTGGGAAATCCCATGAGCAGAGGAGACTGGCAGGCTACAGTCTACTGGTCACAAAAGAGTCGGACACAACTGAGCAACTAAACAAAAACAACTTAATAAGAAAAAAAAAAAATTTAAGTGCCAAAATAGAAAAGTAGAATTGTAGCATTTATATATTTTAAACACATGTGACCATATTTATACAGATGCATATTATGTTTGTGACATGCTACAATTTTGCAAAGCCTTTTTTTCCCCAAAATCTTGCAAAGACTAGAACCATGCTTCCTTTATACACACTGCCTAGCACACTGAAGATACACAATAAACATACATGTATGTTATAAATGTGATAAAGTACAAATTGCAGGTAATTGCATATGAAATTTGAAGAGAATTTCAGATTGGCAGTTTTTGTTAAACATAACCACAGGTCTATTTCTACTGACTGAGGAGGTGTCTCTACACAACAGTGTCAAGCTGGCTGACATATATATAGCTCTCCTCTTCCTGAAGTATTTACACATTTTGTGTTCTTAATGAGGCTATACTCACCAATGTAGGATAAAGAAATTTGACACTTCCACAAGGTGGGTACAGTACATCATTAATATCAGGCTAGAAATAAAGGAAGCTTTGGTTAAACTTTGTCCCAAACCAAACACTATTGTAATTCTGTAAATCACTGACTAGCTAAGCATCAGGACCACAGTTTAAAAATGGTGCAACTAATAACAGACCTTGAGTTCATTGTGAGTCAGCAATGGGTTATTAAAGGACTCCTACTTAGAGGAGTCAGCCAGGTGAGAGGAAACACTGCTTTCCCTATACTTGCATGCTCTTAATGTTGATCTCTGTATTTTAAGTTTGGATAACTTGAAAAAGATGCTGGAAAAAGAAGATCAAAATTATGTGTAGGTAGAGTTCTCTGTGCTACACAGTGGTGATCTAAATAGCAAGGAAGTGCAAAAGGGAGGAGATATGTATATACGTGGCTGATTCACTTTGCTGTACAGTAGAAACTAACACATCCTTTTAAAGCAACCATACTCCAATAAAAATTAATTTAAAAATTATGAGTAGGATGATAAAGCTTATTAGGAAATAATGAAGCATTTGGATTGTTTAATCTTCATGCTACAATTTTGCGAAGCCTTTTTTTCCGCAAAATCTTGCAAAGACTAGAACCATGCTTCCTTTATACACACTGCCTAGCACACTGAAGATACGCAATAAACATACATGTATGTTATAAATGTGAAGAATGTAATGGGATGACAACTACTTTAAAAAGTAGGAAATTTTTATATAAGGGGCACTTCCTAGGTTTGCCCCTACCATGAGAGCTATATAAGGTGGAAAGTAGATTCATATTGTGATTAAGAAGAGACTTAGAGATTAGAATGATTTGTTGATAGAGATAACATTCAAAAAGAGGCTTCTGCAATAAACACTGGAGTATGTCATGCATTGTCTTTTTTAATTATAGTTTTCTCTGGGTATATGCCCAGTAGTGGGATTGCTGAGTCATATCACTTCATGGCAAATAGATGGGGAAAAAGTGGAAACAATGACAGATTTTATTTTCTTGGACTCCAAAATCACTGTGGATGGTGACTGCAGCCACGAAATTAAAAGATGCTTGCTCCTTGGAAGGAAAGCTATCACAAACCTAGACAGCATATTAAAAGTCAGAGGCATCACTTTGCAGATGAAGGTTGGAATAGTCAAAAGTTATGGTTTTTCCAGTAGTCATGTATGGATGTGAGAGTTGGACCATAAAGAAGGCTGAGCACCAAAACTTGATGCTTTTGAACTGTGGTCGTAGAGAAG
>NW_011494840.1:1627739-1641854 GCF_000754665.1 Bison bison bison | reverse complement strand
AGACTCTTGAGAGTCCCTTGGACTGCAAGGAGATCAAACCAGTCCATCATAAAGGAAATCAACCCTGAATATTCCTTGGAAGGATTGATGCTAAAGCTTAAGCTCTAATACTTTGGCCACCTGATGGCCAATTCATTGGAAAAGACCCTGATACTGGGAAAGATTAAGGGCAAGAAGAGATGGGGGTGACAAAGGATGAAATGGTTGGATGGCATCATCAACTCAGTGGACATGAGTTTGAGCAAACTCAGGGAAATAGTGGAAGACAGAGAAACCTGCAGTCCATGGGATCGCAGAGAGTCTGATACGAATTAATGACTGAACAACAGTAACTACAATGGTGGTTTTATTAATAGTTTTTTTTTAAAAATCTGCTTACTGTTTTCCATCATCGTTGTATCAATTTACATTCCCACCAACAGTGCAAGAAGGTTCCCTTTTCTCCACATCCTCTCCAGCATTTACAGCTTGTAGATTTTTGATGATGGCCATTCTGACTGGCCATTTTTAATGTTGAGGTGATACCGCATCATACTTTTGATTTGGATTTATCTAATAATGAGCAATGTTGAGCATCTTTTCATGTGTTTGTTGGCTATCTGTATGTCTTCTTTGTCAGGACATGGATGCAACCTAGATGTCCATCAACAGATGAATGGATAAAGAAGTTTTTGTACATGTATACAGTGGAATATTACTCAGCCATGAAAAGAAATGAATTTGAGGCAGTTAAAATGAGGTGGATGAATCTAGAACTTGTTATACAGAGTGAAGTAAGCCAGAAAGAGAAAAACAAATATCACATGTCAGTGCATATGTATGGAATCTAGAAAAATAGTATTGATGAACCTATTTGCAGACCAGGAATAGACACACAGACATAGAGCGTGGTCTTGTGGACACAGCAGGGAAAGGAAAGTTTGGGACAAGTTGAGACAGTATCACTGACATAAGAACAGCACCATGTGTATAATGGATAATGGGAAGCTGCTATGTAACACAAGCCTAGCCTGGTGCTCTGTGATGACCTAGAGGGGTGGGAGGTGGAGGTAGGAGAGAGGCTCAAGAGGCAGGGGACATATGTAAATGCTTATGGCTGATTCACATTGTAGTATGGCAGAAATCAACAGAACATTGTAAAGCAATTCAGTTCAGTTCAGTTGCTCAGTTGTGTCCGACTCTTTGCGACCCCATGAATCTCAGCACGCCAGGCCTCCCTGTGCATCACCAACTCCTGGAGTTCACTCAGACTCACATCCATCGAGTCAGTGATGGTATCCAGCCATTTCATCCTCTGTCATCCCCTTCTCCTCCTGCCGCCAATCCCTCCAGCATCAGAGTCTTTTCCAATGAGTCAACTCTTCGCATGAGGTGGCCAAAGTACTAGAGTTTCAGCTTTAGCATCATTCCTTCCAAAGAAATCCCAGGGCTGATCTCCTTCAGAATGGACTGGCTGGATCTCCTTGTAGTCCAAGGGACTCTCAAGAGTCTTCTCCAACACCACAGTTCAAAAGCATCAATCCTCCAGTAAAAGAAAGAGGCTTCTATAGACCTTAGTACAGTCTCCATACTCAGAGAGCCTTGGAGAAGGATGCATCATAATCTATCTCAGGTTGCTTTGGTATCAGAGAAAAGTATCCTAGCAGTTTGCACTTAATAATTGATATTCTGTGATCTTCTTTCAGTGACTCTGGGAAATATTTTCCTTAAAAATAACAATTTTTTATTTCAATAGTATATGGGCTACTGTTTTAAAACACTAATGCTGATTATTAGAAATCTCTATGATGCAAAGAAAGAGCAAGATGTCAAAATGAGGCAGTGAAGAAGGGGGGAGGATAACTTTCCTATGCTCATAGGTTAATTGTAAAGAAAGCATATCTTTTATTCTTCTTTCTCTCATACTTCTGAAGGTCAATTCTGATGCAGCATGAATCCTAAAAGTGAGGAGTTAGGAGCAGTTAGCACTAAATTTAAACTCTGGAAAAGTTTAAACATGGAAAGCTTCATAATTGAACTTGTCACAAATATTGCATGCTGAAGAATTGGCATTAATTACACACAGAGATGTCCTCATTGCCAATTTGCAGAACCATTCAAGAGTGATGGGGTCACCCCTACATCATGGATATAAATTCCGCTGTCCTCCATCTGGTTCTGACATATCCTTCCACATAACATGTGTGCTGGCTCAGTTCCAGGTCGACCTTTATCTTTCCTGTAATGAAGGCTCCACAGTAGTATCTGCAACTGCAACAGGAAGTTCCTGAGCTTGACCTTCACCTGGCACAGGAAGGAGGTTGTGTGACAACGGTACTCTGCAAAAATGCTATACTTGTGAATAGAAAGCTACTCATTCACAAAGAAAGTGTTGTTTCAGGCTAAGTCACTGAGAATTTAAAGAGTTCATAAAATCTAAATAAAGACTCCATCAGCAGTAAATATGTACAATCGTGCCAAGTTACCAAAAATTTCACCCTATTTATGGCAGATATTTTATGATTATAATCAAGGTGTGCAAAATAAACACAAATGCATTTATCTAGTTAAGTGCACTTTCAGTTTTGCTGATCTTCAGTTTTTCCATTTGATAATTTATATTACAGCTGATTTCTGAGAACTTTCCAATTAAAAATTTTTAAGAGGCTCAATTCAGTGACTTCCTTTTGATTAACAGGACGAGTCCAGAGATCACAAAGTGCCTTATATATTAATGCTCCTTTAACTACAGTTTCTGCTAGCTTTTTAGCAAGAAAAGTTCATTCAGAAAAGCGATCTGTACAAACATTGTACCAATCCAAAGAAAACATCTCACACATGCCTTGTCACCATGGCCAGCTCAGAGTCAAGGTACTCACCCTGCAGAAAGAGGAGGTGGGGAAAAAGTGTGAAACAACAAGTTATCTCCAGTTGGCTTAAAATTTCTAGCAAAGATAGGACGATAGGAGGCATGAAAAAATGATCAAGGAGAGAAATATTTGAAAAGTACTGTTACATATATACGTGGCATGTGTCTGAATTTTGAAAAGAAAAAATCAATTATTTGACTATCTACACATTTTAAACATATGGTTTCGTTTCTAAAAAGATGCAAATAACTGACTGAAATAAGTTCTTTAATTCAACCACAAGGTCAGTGACTTTTAACAGTAGCCTCAGCTTTTGCTAACATTTCAGTTCAGTCAATCAGTTCAGTTGCTCAGTCGTGTCTGACCCCATGAATCGCAGCACGCCAGGCCTCCCTGTCCATCACCAACTCCTGGAGTTCACTCAAACTCACGTCCATTGAGTCAGTGATGCCATCCAGCCATCTCATCCTCTGTCATCCCCTTCTCCTTCTGCCCCCAATCCCTCCCAGCATCAGAGTCTTTTCCAACGACTCAATTCTTTGCATGAGGTGGCCAAAGTAAGGGAATTTCAGCTTTAGCATCATTCCTTCCAAAGAACACCCAGGACTCATCTCTTTTAGAATGGACTGGTTGGATAACAACCAGAAAAGATGTCCTTTTCATTATAGGGGACTGGAATGCAAAAGTAGGAAGTCAAGAAACACCTGGAGTAACAGGCAAATTTGGCCTTGGAACATGGAATGAAGCAGGGTAAAGGCTAATAGAGTTTTGCCAAGAGAACATACTGGTCATAGCAAACACCCTCTTCCAACAACACAAGAGAAGACTCTACACATGGACACCACCAGATGGTCGACACTGAAATCAGATTGATTATATTCTTTGCAGCCAAAGATGGAACAAGACTGGGAGCTGACTGTGGCTCAGATCATGAACTCCTTATTGCCAAATTCAGACTTAAATTGAAGAAAGTAGGGAAAACCACTAGACCATTCAGGTATGACCTAAATCAAATCCCTATGATTATACAGTGGAAGTGAGAAATAGATTTAAGGGATTAGATCTGATACATAGAGTGCCTGATGAACTATGGACTGAGGTTCATGACATTGTACAGGAGACAGGGATCAAGACCATCCCCATGGAAAAGAAATGCAAAAAGGTAAAATGGCTGTCTGAGGAGGCCTTACAAATAGCTGTGAAAAGAAGAGAAGTGAAAAGCAAAGGAGAAAAGGAAAGATATAAGCATTTGAATGCAGAGTTCCAAAGAATAGCAAGGAGAGATAAGAAAGTCTTCCTCAGTGATTAATGCAAAGAAATAGAGGAAAACAACAGAATAGGAAAGACTAGAGACCTCTTCAAGAAAATTAGAGATACCAAAGGAACATTTCATGCAACGATGGGCTTGATGAAGGACAAAAATGGTATAGACCTAACAGAAGCAGAAGATATTAAGAAAAGGTGGCAAGAATACACAGAAGAACTGCACAAAAAAAGATCTTCACGACCCAGATAATCATGATCGTATGATCACTCACCTAGAGCCAGACATCCTGGAATGTGAAGTCAAGGATGTGGGCCTTAGAAAGCATCACTATGAACAAAGCTAGTGGAGGTGATGGAATTCCAGTGGAGCTATTTCAAATCCTGGAAGATGATGCTGTGAAAGTGCTGTACTCAATATGCCAGCAAATTTGGAAAACTCAGCAGTGGCCACAAGACTGGAAAAGGTCAGTTTTCATTCCAATCCCAAAGAAAGGCAATGCCAAAGAATGCTCAAACCAGAGATCAAATTGCCAACGTCTGCTGGATCCTCGAAAAAGCAAGAGAGTTCCAGGAAAACATTTATTTCTGCTTTATTGACTATGCCAAAGCCTTTGACTGTGTGGATCACAATCAACTGTGGAAAATTCTGAAAGAGATGGGAATACCAGACCACCTGACCTGCCTCTTGAGAAATTTGTATGCAGGTCAGGAAGCAACAGTTAGAACTGGACATGGAACAACAGACTGGTTCCAAATAGGAAAAGGAGTACATCAAGGCTATATATTGTCACCCTGCTTATTTAACTTATATGCAGAGTACAACATTTCAGGTTGTTTGCAAGAATTAAAGCATACTTCTTTCTTTATGTTTTATGAAGCTTAACTAATTATCACCTAGATTGCCAGACAGTGAACATATCCTAAGGATGGAAAAAAGGAGTGTTGGTGAGGATGTGGAGAAAGGGAACTCATGGAAGCTATTGGTGGGAATGCAAACTGGTGCAGCTGCAATGGAGAACAGTATATGGTTTCTTTAAAAACTAAAAATATAGCTGTACTTTCATCCACCAATACCTCTGCTGGCTTTATAGTTAAAGGAAATTAAATCAGTATCTTGAAAAAAAAATATCTGCACTCTTAGGTTCTTTTCAGCAGTACTCATAATAGACAAGACATGGAAATAACCTACATGTTCATCAGTGGATGGTTGGAGAAATTGTGGTATTATATACCACAGTTCAATGGACAAATTTCATTCCTTCCACCCTTGGATATACTCTAAGAGAAATAAGCCAGACATAGAAAGAAAAAAAACTGCATGACCTCACTTATATGTGGAATCTGAAAAAGTCAGATACATAGAAACAGTAGAACAGAGATTACCAGGGGGGTGAGGAAAATGGGAGAGATTGGTCAAAGGGCACAAAGTTGCATTTTTGAAGGATGAAAGAGTCTAGAGATCTAGTGTACAGCAAGCTGTGGTTAGTAAGAGTGGATTTAAGGTGGAAATTTACTAAGAGGATAGATTGCAGGTGCTCTCACTACACACACACACGAATGGTATGGAGGAAGATATGCTGATTAACTTGACTGTAGTAAACATTCCACTATGTATGTGTGCATCAAACTATTAAATCATCACTGTAAATATACAAAAATTTTTAAGAAAATATAAATGAATAATAAAGCAGGGGAAGGGTGAGTTAGGAATATGAGATTAATATTTATGCAGTACTAATTCAGAAGATCAGCCCCGGGATTTCTTTGGAAGGCATGACGCTAAAGATGAAACTCCAATACTTTGGCCACCTCATGCGAAGAGTTGACTCATTGGAAAAGACTCTGATGCTAGGAGGGATTGGGGGCAGGAGGAGAAGGGGACGACAGAGGATGAGATGGCTGGATGGCATCACCGACTCGATGGACGTGAGTTTGAGTGAACTCCAGGAGTTGGTGATGGACAGGGAGGCCTGGCGTGCTGCAGTTCATGGGGTTGAACTGAACTGAACTGAACTGATATGTAAAATAGATAACCGGGACTTCCCTAGTGCCTCAGTGGTGAAAAACCCACCAGCCAATGTGGAAGATCCCTGGTCTGGGAAGATCCCACTTACTTTAGAGCAACTAAGCCATGCACCACAGCTATTGAGCCTGTGCTCTCAGGCCCAGGAGCTGCAACTACTGAGCCCACGAGCCACAGCTCCCGAAGTCTGCACATCCCAGAGCCCGTGCTCTGAAACAAGAGAAGCCACTGTGATGGGAAGCCCAGGCACCAGAACTAGACAGCAGCCCCGCTTTCCACAACTACAGAAAAGCCCACAGTGAGGAAGACCCAGAACTGTCAGACATGGATAAATTATTTAAAAAATAGACAACCAACAAGGACCACTGTACAGCACAGGGATCTAACTGAATGCTTTGTAATAACCTATAAGGGAAATTAATCTTAAGCAATATGTATATATCTATATATGAATCACTTTGCTGTACACCTGAAACTAATATTATTGTAAATCAACTATACTTTAGGAAATAAATATCATAAATAGATTAAATAACCTAAAAAATTAAAATAAAAAGACACCAGAATATTCACCTACATTTCATGCCATATCAACATCCAGATACCTCCAAATAAGATAGTATGTTAATTTGCTTTCAAAACTAGGTTTATGAAGATTTTTTGAATGTGGATTTTCACAAAAGAGAATTCTGGATGCCTGAAGTTGGTGATGTGAACAAGCCAGGGACAAAGGAGAAGGGGATGGAGAATGGGGCTAAGGTTCCCTGCTGCTGAGAACGCTGGGTGGCAGAGGGCAGAAGCCAGATCAAACTAGCCAAAGCACAAAAGAGATACATTGGCAGAGGTAACTAAGGGACTCTTGACATAGTTCAAGCATGATAAAATCTAGGTACAATATCATCCCGTATCTGAGACTGTCTATTTCTACCCTCCGGTTTCCCTTACATCTGCTGTATTCCGGGAAGATTCAGTCACATGACAGCAAAGATGATCCCCAGCAACCCCAGGTTGCCGCTGCTGCTGCTAAGTCGCTTCAGTCGTGTCCGACTCTGTGCGACCCCATAGACGGAAGCCCGCCAGGTTAGAGCTAAGAAAACCAGAGGAAAAAGAGGCACACTGCCTCCCCCAGCATCCATATCAATCTGTATCAATGATGTGTCCATCCCTGAACCAATCGCTTTGCACAGAAGCACGAGCTAGTCCTGATCAGCCTCGGTGGTGTGCTCCCGTGTCAATGGAAGTGAGCCTGGGTGTTCAATTCTCACCGTAAGGACAAAGAGGTGGAGATTTCAGCTCCTAAGAGGAAAAGCTCACCCCTTCGTCTCTACCCCAGCATCCTCTAACACATACGAGTAGTTGATATATTCTGCGGCAGGTGAAGGTCTTAATCATTCCATTATATGCTGTGATTGCGCTGCCTCGTCTTTTTTCCATGTCTTTTGTCGATATTCTTTTGTTGGAGTTTTAGGTCTTTTATACATTTCTTACTGATTTATAGGGTCTGCCCCCTCGGAACTCTTCTTTCTTCCTTTCATTCCCTCCGTCACTCTCTCTTTTCTTCTCCCTTTCTTCCTCTTTCTCTCTCTCACCCACTCCTGCCCTCCTGCTTCATCCCTCTCTCCCTTCCTCCCTCCCTTCTTCCTTCCTTCCTTCCTTTTTCCCTTCCCTCATTGTTTGTTCGAAATAACACACCGGTGGCTCAGACAGTAAAGAATCTGCCTCCAGTGTGGGAGACTCGGGTTCGATCCCTGGGGTTAGAAGATCCCCTGGAGAAGGGAATGGCAACCCACTCCAGTATTTTTGCCTGGAAAACCCCAGGGATAGAGGAGCCTGGAGGGCTACTGTCCATGGGGTTGCATAGAGTAGGACAGGACTGAGCAACTAACACTTTCACTTTCATATGTTTTAGAGGGCTTCCCAGGTGGCTCAATGGTAAAGAATCTGCCTGCCAATGCAGGAGATGTGAATTCGATCACTGGGTCAGGGAGATCCCCTGGAGAAAGAAATGGCAACCCACTACAGTATTCTTGCCTGGGAAATCCTGTGGACAGAGGAGCCTGGTGGGCTACAGTCCATAGGAGTCACAAACAGGTGGACACCACTAAGCAACTAAACAAGAACATACATTTTAGAAGTGAAATACAATTGCAAGGCTTACAACAAAAAATATCAGTGTCTTGCCTCGTCTTTTCTTACTGGTTATTTCCACTACCAACGGGTCATCATTTTAAGCTATATTATCTCTTTATTCTGGGCTTCCCTGGTGGCTTAGCTGTGAAGAATCCGCCTGCCAATGCAACAGATACAGGACACATGGGCTCAATCCCTGGGTCAGGAAGATCCCCTGGAGGAAGAAATGGCAACCCACTGCAGTTTTCTTGCTTGGAAAACCCCATGGACACAGGAACCTGGAGGGCTACAGTCCATAGGGTTGCAAAGAGTCAGACATGACTGAGCGTCTGAGCACCTCTCTTTTTTTTTTTTTCCTTCCCATTTCTAAATAGCAGACTTATAAATAGTATATCATTTTTTAGATACTATCAATTGGCATCCTACACAGAAGCACATTTTTTAAATCTCTTAAACCACATGTTTTAAAAATGTGTTTTAAATCTCTTAAACCACATCTCTTAAACATATATACATCTTACCTCATTCTCACAATATGTTTATATCACAGTTTTTTATTGTCAATATTTACTTAAAAAAAATTGTGATTATATATACATTGTTACAGTTCATTCACATAGTACATATGCAATTATATTTTCTTTCTTTATAATATTTAATTTTCATTTACTTTTCCTAGAGTTTATATTTGACTGGGATGTTTTTGTTTGTTACTGTTGCTTATTTATTTACTTCATCTGGTTTGCTTGCTTACCTTCTGTGCATTCATCACTAATAAATCAAACCAATATTGTAGAGGAATTATCCTTCAATGGAAAATAAACAATTAAAAAAAATCTCCTAGCTCTCAGATTCATCTCAGTACAAACACATCAGGTATCTCACCAGTTCACTGTGCTCTTTGGGGGAGACTTCCAAGGGGTGGCCCCCAGTTCCTCTGCTCTAACCCAGGATTACCCAGCTGAAGGCCTGGCACCTCCCTCTACCAGAAGGCTTGGAATTCCCTTCGCCCATTTCCTTTGTTAAGACCCTCTGTCCACTGACCCTGCGCCTTCTCTTTTATTGTTTACTCTCTAGTTTTGGTGAAGCACTTTCTCAATCTGTTTCTTAAGAAAATATAAAGAAGATAAAGTTTTGAGACCCTGCATGTATAAAAAGTATTTCTTCTGTCCTCACATTCAGCTGGTGATTTGAGTGTGAAATTGGGTGGATTCTTCAACAGGAAGGCTGCTGTATGATAGATCTGTTGATGATCTCTTCTGTCCCATTGACTTTTTCGCTGCCCAGAGCCCTGATCTGTCAAATATTAGGACTCCTGGATTGAGCCTCTGCTTTTTAAATATATATTCTCCTATTTTCCATCACTTTTGTTCCTATTTTATCCTTTGTTCCTACTTTTTGAAAATGTCTTCAATGTTTTATGTCTATTAGCTGTGCTCTATTTCTGCTACTGTATTTTATATTTCTGAGACTTCTTTCCATTTTACAGAATAATATACCCGCTTTTATAGCTACTTGGGTATTGTTATTATTATCATTATTACAAAAGCAGCATCTTCTAGGATTCTTCTATGAATAGTGTAGAATTTGTTGATATATCCCTCTGTTCCTGTATTGTCTCTGGAGTTTATTTCACAAATTCTGCTTTCCTGATATTTACCTTTGGGTCTCCATATTCATGTTACAGGTTTTTCTCAAATGTCTGATGTATGTTCCATGCCTCTTTCTTAGGTTTTGGTGCTTTGCTGGCCATCTTTGGGTTATTTTGACTTGTAGAGGCACCACCCAATTTCTTCCTGCATCTTCACACTGTGCTCTCTCTGTGATTCACCTCTGTGTCTAAATTTCCCAAATTTATAAGGCCACTGTCATGTTGGACTAGGGCCCACCCTGATGATCTTATCTTAACCTGGTAATCTGCAAACACTTTGCAAACTTGTTTCCAAACAAGGTCACATTCTTACGTACTAGGGTTAGGACTTCAACATGTGAATTGAGGGTAAGGGGGAGATATTCAGGCCATAAAACCCAGTGCTACATCATGATGACAGAGAAGAAAATCTGGGGATCTTGATAAGAAAAGAGAGTAGACTGGGTCTGAAGCAGCCTGTGAAAGGCAGGTCTACAGGTAACATCTCATGAAGGCGTCCCGCTTCTCAGGCCGCAGAAGGAGGGCATCTCCCCAGGAATGAGCGAGGGGGAAAACCAAGAGGTGAAAACGGTTGATTGATGTCTATCCCTGAATACGGGAGGATTTTACATGGAAGGATCTCACTTTTATTTATAGCTGTACTATAGTCTGTAGGGTAGCAAAGAGTCGAGCATGTCTGAAGCTACTTAGCATGCACGCATGTCCTCTTATTTCAGGCTTGAATGTTTCATTATTTCTTTATTCTGCAGTTGACTAAATCACATTGTCTTCTTCCCAAACAGAAGGGATTGAATTCTCTGTTTCACAGAGTGAAAGATATGGAACTCAGATGTTACCTGATCGATCCTTTTGACTACTTCCTGACTCCAGGGCTAAAAAGCAGTGTTCTCCAGCAAAGGAACTGTCACACCCACTGAATTTCTAGTCCCTGATCTGCATCAGGGTAGAAGCATCAATTTCACCTAAGAATAGTCACCCTTTTCTTCCCCAAAGCAATCATTAGATATAACAATCACCTTCCTTGGATGGACAGGTAATAGATTGTCATCATCATGATCCCAGCACAGAATCGATGCTAAGAGCAACAACCTTCTTGGAACATTGGATGTTTTTGTCACATCCAACTTATTACTTTTTCCCAGTGTATTAAAGAGCCCCATTATCTTTAATCTTTATTTGAAATTTTATTTCATCAGAATTCTGGTATTCATCTAAGTGGTTCAACACTAACCACTTTCGCTAGTGTTGTGGATTAGTAGTACATATTTGCAAATAAAAATAACACAAACAGTAATAATAGCAATACTTACGACCAAAGATAAATAAGTATTTTGAGATTAAATGAGTAAATTTTCAGGGATGTAGCAAGAGTATTACTTACCTGTTACGTTAATAAGGAAGAAAATAAGATTTTTTTTCTTTTTTTTTAAGTAGTAAGGATTGAGAATGTCTGTAAGCTACATTATTAAAAGCCATTTTGTTTATGTGACACCTTTCATTGCCTCTCCAGACCTCTTTTTTTCCTTTTTTCAAGTCAATCTACTTTTCCTGAGAAGGATGAAATGATCCAATGTGACTTCTCTTTCACCTTCCTTTTGACCTCTAAGCTGGAGTGTTGTAGCGTGGTAATCTTCCTGGAAGGGAAGACAAAGGATCAAATCTTGATACTGTATTTGTGAGCAAGTACACTGGTTTTAATGATATCATATTGTTTGGCACCAATGAACAAAAATTATTCCAAAGATCACTTATTTACATTTTAAATAATGTTAAGAAAAAGCCATTCCTCACTTTAAAGATGATGGTGATGATGGTGATTCTTTTTTTTTTTTAATTTATTTTTTATTGAAGGATAATTGCTTTACAGAATTTCTCTGTTTTCTGTCAAACTTCAACATGAATCCACTTTGTTGTAGCTTTGATGATAATTCTAGATGTAAGAGACAGGGCAAAAACTTCTCCAATCAACATGATCCTTACATTTTGACAGACTCCCCATTTTTCATATTTGTTTCTCTCTGCCAAAGACCTATGTTATGCTTCCTCTTTGAAGTTGTGTTCTAAACATCCCAACCTGTCTCTATAAAAATTTGACACATGGGGATTTACCTGGTGGTCTAGTGGTTAAGACTCCATGCTTCCACTGCAGGGACACAGGTTCAATCCCTGGTTGGGGAACTACGAGCCTGTGTACCACATGACCTGGCCAAAAAATGAGAAACTGACCCATGAATTATCCACTCTTACATAGTTTAAATATTTACCTTTAAATACATTCTACCACCTTCTCTGGAAAGTCTACAGATAATAGATTTTTTATTGAGATATAATTGACATATGATATTATATTAGTTTCAGGTATGCAGCATAATGATTTGATATTTGTATATTTTGCAAAATGAACACCACAATCCATCTAGTTAACACCCATCACCATATATAATTACAGAATTTCTTTTCCTGCAATGAGAACTTTCAAGACCTACTCTCTTAGCAACTTCCTAATATACAGTGTAATTGTATTAACTACAGTCACCATGCTGTGTATTACATCACTACTTCTTCAGGGACAAAGGCAGCCAGTGAGTTGTCAGGGGGAGACTGAGAGGCTAGTGCTCTGTCTATCCACCACCTACAGCAGCAGAAAGGCTTTTACACATTTTGGATTTGAGGTTTCAGGTACTTCTTTTTTTTCTTCTGAAATGAAATTTTCACAGCTAGAAGTCTGACGCAGCACACAGATATATCTTCTCTGCATTCTTCCCTCTTTAACAAGATTTAACCCCACTAGAAATCATTCATTAGCTTGCTTCACCTCCAAATTATCTACAAACTTTGCTGATCTCTATTACTATTGTTATTTTTCTTTCTTCACCATCTTCTCTCTTCCTCCTCCTTTTTTCCTCTTCCTTCCTCTTTTTCTTCTTTACATTCTTTGTCTGATTCCTCCCATGAGAATATAAGCTCCATGAGAACAGGGATTTTGTTCTGTTTTTTCCTCCATATATTACCTAATGCTTAGAATATGTGTGTATGCACGCTAAGTTGCTTCAGTCATGTTCAACTCTGTGACTCTGTGGACTCTAGACCTCCAGGCTCCTCTGCCCATGGATTCTAGAGGTAAAAATACTGGAGTGGGTTGCCATGCCTTCCTCCAGGAGATTTTCCCAAGAGATAGAATCATCATCTCCTGGGGCTCTTGACTTGCAGGCAGATTCTCTACTGCTGAGCCACTGGGGAAGCCCATGCCTAGAACAATAACTGACAAAAAGCCAATACACATTTGTCAAGGAAAGCAAAAGACAAAGTATTAGAAAGAATAGTTTCTTTCTGCAGTCCATGGGGTCTGCAGTACAGGGGATTGCAAAGAGTCGGACACGACTGAGTGACTGAACTGAACTGATTAGAAAGAATAAAAAATTTTAAGAAACAGAAACAAAAATAACTTATTTTCAAATATCACAAATAATCTATCCAAAGCTAACATTTGAGTGAGGTACTTTTCTTTGCAGATATATACCATATATTCTTCCAGAAGCTCATAGTCCTGAGAAGACAGAAATATATATTAGGATACAATACAAAGCTAGTGGAGGTGATGGAATTCCAGTGGAGCTATTTCAAATCCTGAAAGATGATGCTGTTAAAGTGCTGCACTCAATATGCCAGCAAATTTGGAAAACTCAGCAGTGGCCACAGGACTGGAAAAGGTCAGTTTTCATTTCAATCCCAAAGAAAGGCAATGCCAAAGAATGCTCAAACTACCGCACAATTGCACTCATCTCACATGCTAGTAAGGTAATGCTCAAAATACTGCAAGCCAGGCTTCAGCAATACATGAATCATGAACTTCCAGATGTTCAAGCTGGTTTTAGAAAAGGCAAAGGAACCAGAGATCAAATTGCCAACATCCGTTGGATCATTGCAAAAGCAAGAGAGTTCCAGAAAAGCATCTATTTCTGCTTTATTGACTATGCCAAAGCCTTTGACTGTGTGGATCACAAGAAACTGTGGAAAATTCTGAAAGAGATGGGAATACCAGACCACCTGATCTGCCTCTTGAGAAAGCTATATGCAGGTCAGGAAGCAACAGTTTGAAATGGACATGGACAAGAGATTGGTTCCAAATAGGAAAAGGAGTATGTCAAGGCTGTATATTGTCACCCTGCTTATTACTTATATGCAGAGTACATCAT
>NW_011494840.1:1626028-1627639 GCF_000754665.1 Bison bison bison | reverse complement strand
ATGAGGCACAAGCTGAAATCAAGATTGCTGAGAGAAATATTAATAACCTCAGATATGTAGATGACACCACCCTTATGGCAGAAAGTGAAGAAGAACTAAAAAGCCTCTTGATGAAAGTGAAAGAGGAGACTGAAAAAGTTGGCTTAAAGCTCAACATTCAGAAAACTAAGATCATGGCATCCAATCCCATCACTTCATGGGAAATAGATGGGGAAACAGTGGAAACAGTGCCTGACTTTATTTTGGGGGGCTCCTAAATCACTGTAGATAGTGATTGCAGCCATGAAATTAAAAGACGCTTACTCCTTGGAAGGAAAGTTATGACCAACCTAGATAGCATATTGAAAAGCAGAGACATTACTTTGCCAACAAAGGTCTGTCTAGTCAAGGCTATGGTTTTTCCAGTGGTCATGTATGGGTGTGAGAGTTGGACTGTGAAGAAAGCTGAGCACCAAAGAATTGATGCTTTTGAACTGTGGTGTTGGAGAAGACTCTTGAGAGTCCCTTGGACTGCAAGGAGATCCAACCAGTCCATCGAAAAGGAGACCAGTCCTGGGTGTTCATTGGAAGGACTGATGCTGAAGCTGAAACTCCAGTGCTTTGGCTACCTGATGAGAAGAGTTGACTCATTGGAAAAGACCGTGATGCTGGGAGGGATTGGAGCAGGAGGAGAAGGGGATGACAGAGGATTAGATGGCTGGATGGCATGAGTTTGGGTAAACTCCGGGAGTTGGTGATGTACAGGGAGGCCTGTCATGCTGTGATTCATGGGGTTGCAAAGAGTCAGACACGACTGAGCGACTGAACTGAACTGAACTGAACAATACACTAACTACTATTACTAACAAAACATTGTGAAGCAGAAAAGATAAGTAACTAATTCTGCCTGGCAGAGTTAGAAGGTATAATAAAAACTGAACTTAAAAGTAGAACTTGAAGTTTTCTATGAGATGTTTTTTGTTTGTTTGTTTGTTTTTTAACTTTTTATTTTATTTTAGTTTTTTAATTTTTTTTAGTTTTATTTTATTTTTAAACTTTACAATATTGCTTGGTTTTGCCAAATATTGAAATGAATCCACCACAGGTATACATGTGTTCCCCATCCTGAACCCTCCTCCCTCCCCATACCATCCCTCTGGGTCGTCCCAGTGTGGGATATTTTAAAGAAAATCCAGAACTTGCTATCACCCTGCTATATTTTCTTATTGTAATATATATTTTCTTATTGTAATAAATTTTCTTATTGTAATAAATAATATTAATCAAAATGTGACCATTGTTCTGAAACAGGGCATGTCAAAGATCACTGCACTCATTTCTTTTCTGTGACACATTTGCATGTTTTCACTAAAAAAGGGAGACTATAATAAGATACAAAATGTTCTTCCGTAATATAAACATAGCTATGAGATTGAGTTGGAGGTATTAACAATGCCTTAATATATGCCAGATTTTTAGGTAATTAAGTTGGTTGAAATTAAAAGATGCTTACTCCTTGGAAGGAAAGTTATGACCAACCTAATTAGCATATTCAAAAGCAGAGACATTACTTTGCCAACAAAGGTCCATCTAGTCAAGGCTATGGTTTTTCCAGTGGTCATGTATGGATGT
>NW_011494840.1:1625370-1625928 GCF_000754665.1 Bison bison bison | reverse complement strand
TTTAGTTTTTTAATTTTTTTTAGTTTTATTTTATTTTTAAACTTTTACAATATTGTTTGGTTTTGCCAAACATTGAAATGAATCCACCACAGGTATACATGTGTTCCCCATCCTGAACCCTCCTCCCTCCTCCCTCCCAATACCATCCCTCTGGGTCATCCCAGTGTGGGATGTTTTAAAGAAAATCCAGAACTTGCTATCACCCTGATATATAATTATTTTACTATTGTAATAAATAGTATTAATCAAAATATGACCATTGTTCCGAAACAGGGCATGTCAAAGATCACTGCACCCATTTCTTTTCTGTGACACATTTGCATGTTTTCACTAAAAAGGGAGACTATAATAAGATACAAAAGGTTCTTCCATAATATAAACATAGCTATGAGATTGAGTTGGAGGTATTAACAATGCCTTAAAATATGCCAGATTTTTAGGTAATTAAGTTGGTTGAAATTAAAAGATGCTTACTCCTTGGAAGGAAAGTTATGACCAACCTAGATAGCATATTCAAAAGCAGAGACATTACTTTGCCAACAAAGGTCCATCTAGTCA
>NW_011494840.1:1623167-1625270 GCF_000754665.1 Bison bison bison | reverse complement strand
TGGGAGGGATTGGGGGCAAGAAGAGAAGGGGACGACAGAGGATGAGATGGCTGGATGGCATCACCGACTTGATGGACATGAGTTTTAGTGAACTCCGGGAGTTGGTGATGGACAGGGAGGCCTGGCGTACTGCAGTTCATGGGGTCACAAAGAGTCAGACACGACTGAGCAACTGAACTGAACTGAACTGAACTGAAGTTGTTTGGCTCATGAGGTAACCTGCCAGGATTATATGTTATAGGTATTACTCATACTTTGAACCACTGTGAAATCAGATAACTTTTAAATGATGTATCAGAAAGTCACAGGCAAAGAATGATTGTGAGTAGGGAAGCCCAGGTTTTATATCCCGAATCTTATAGTAAATATGGAGTTGTTTCCAGTCTTGTCTATATGATGGGGCTAATGGGGACTTCCATGGTGGTCCAGTGGTTAAGACTTTGCACTTCCAATGCAGGGCATGCAAGTCTGATCCCTGATCATGAAACTGGGATCCCATGTGACTTGTAGAGTGGCCAAAAAATGAAAAATATGATCCAGCAATCCCACTGCTGGGCAAACATACTGAGGAAACCAGAATTGAAAAAGACATGTGTATACAGTATACTAACGCATATATATGGAATTTAGAAAGATGGTAACGATAACCCTGTATACGAGACAGCAAAAGAGACACTGATGTATAGAACAGTCTTATGGACTCTGTGGGAGAGGGAGAGGGTGGGATGATTTGGGAGAATGGCATTGAAACATGTATAATTCATGTATGAAACGAGTCACCAGTCCAGGTTCGATGCATGATACCGGATGCTTGGGGCTGGTGCACTGGGACAACCCAGAGGGATGGTATGGGGAGGGAGGAGGGAGGAGGGTTCAGGATGGGGAGCACATGTATACCTGTGGTGGATTCATTTTGATACATGGCAAAACCAATACAATATTGTAAAGTTAAAAATAAAATAAATTAAAAAAAATAAACAAAACGGAGCAACTACAACAAAAATTGAGATAAAAGCAGAAATCAAATAATCAGGAAACAAAAAAAAATTAAAAATACAGCAAACAAAAATGCAGGACTGCTAATAAGTCCAAATTTCCCTCTTAAAGTTCCATTTTCCAGGCTAATCCCTTCTATTAGTTTAAGGATTCATTTGAAACTTTGCCTTCTGTTAAGAATTAATGGGATTAACACTCAAGGAGGATGTGAATAGTCTCATCAGAAACCACAACTTCTGCCCTTTTATCCCCTAAAAATAGACATCATCTCCAGTGGCTGAGGTTGGGAGCCTGCAATTCTCTGTATTTTATATATTTTTTATTCCACGAATCAAACATAAACAAAACCAGAATGGCACCTAATATTGTTCAGTTTTCTACCCCTAAATCTAAGACCAATAATATAAAGATCATAGCTAAGCAACTTGGGCATTTATCTAATGAGGAATAAGTGGACAAGAGATAGTAATACCAGACCACCTTACCTGCCTCTTGAGAAATCTGTATGCAGGTCAAGAAGCAACAGTTAGAACTGGACACAGAACAACAGATGCCTTTTCCAAACTGGGAAAGGAGTACATTGAGGCTGTGTATGTCACCCTGCTTATTTAACTTATATGCAGAGTACATCATGTGAAATGCCAGGATGAATGAAGCATAGCTGGAATCAAGATTCCTGGGAGAAATATCAATAACCTCAGATATGCAGATGACACCACCCTTATGACAGAAAGTGAAGAGGAACTGAAGAGCCTCCTGATGAAAGTGAAAGAGGAGAGTGAAAGAGTTGGCTTAAAGCTCAGCATTCAGAAAACTAAGATCATGATATCTGGTCCCATCACTTCATGGCAAATAGTTGGGGAAACAATGGAAACAATGACAGGATTAATTTAATTGGGCTCCAAAATCACTGTAGATGGTGATGCAGCCATGAAATTAAAAGACACTTGCTCCTTGGAAGAAAAGCTATGACCAACCTAGACAGCATTTTACAAAGCAAAGACATTACTTTGCCAACAACCATCCGTCTTGTCAAAGCTATGGTTTTTCCAGTAGTCATGTATGGATGTGAGAGTTGGACTATAAAGAAAGCTGAGTGCTGAAGAT
>NW_011494840.1:1621872-1622688 GCF_000754665.1 Bison bison bison | reverse complement strand
TCCTCTGTTGTCCCCTTCTCCTCTTGCCCCCAATCCCTCCCAGCATCAGAGTCTTTTCCAATGAGTTAACTCTTCGCATGAGGTGGCCAAAGTACTGGAGTTTCAGCTTTAGCATCATTCCTTCCAAAGAAATCCCAGGACTGATCTCCTTCAGAATGGACTGGTTGGATCTCCTTGCAGTCCAAGGGACTCTCAAGAGGCTTCTCCAACACCACAGTTCAAAAGCATCAATTCTTCTGGGCTCAGCCTTCTTCACAGTCCAACTCTCACATCCATACATGACCACTGGAAAAACCATAGCCTTGACTAGACAGACCTTTGTTGGCAAAGTAATGTCTCTGCTTTTGAATATGCTATCTAGGTTGGTCATAACTTTCCTGCCAAGGAGTATGCATCTTTTAATTTCATGGCTGCAGTCACCATTTGCAGTGACCTTGGAGCCCAGAAAAATAAAGTCTGACACTGTTTCCCCATCTATTTCCCATTAAGTGATGGGACCGGATGCCATGATCTTCGTTTTCTGAATGTTGAGCTTTAAGCCAACTCTTTCACTCTCCACTTTCACTTTCATCAATAGGCTTTTTAGTTCCTCTTCACTTTCTGCCATAAGGATGGTGTCATCTGCATATCTGAGGGTATTGATATTTCTCCCAGCAATCTTCATTCCAGCTTGTGTTTCTTCCAGTCCAGTGTTTCTCATGATGTACTCTGCATAGAAGTTAAATAAACAGGGTGACAATATACAGCCTTGACGAACTCCTTTTCCTATTTGGAACCAGTCTGTTGTTCCATGTCCAGTTCTAACTGTTGCTTCCT
>NW_011494840.1:1615872-1621772 GCF_000754665.1 Bison bison bison | reverse complement strand
GTTTCTCAAGAGGCAGATCAGGTGGTCTGGTATTCCCATCTCTTTCAGAATTTTCCACAGTTTACTGTGATCCACACAGTCAAAGGCTTTGGCATAGTCAATAAAGCAGAAATAGATGCTTTTCTGGAACTCTCTTGCTTTTTCCATAATCCAACGGATGTTGGCAATTTGATCTCTGGTTCCTCTGCCTTTTCTAAAACCAGCTTGAACATCAGAAAGTTCACAGTTCACGTATTGCTGAAGCCTGGCTTGGAGAATTTTGAGCATTACTTTACTAGCGTGTGAGATGAGTGCAATTGTGCAGTAGTTTGAGCATTCTTTGGCATTGCCTTTCTTTGGAATTGGAATGAAAACTGACCTTTTCCAGTCCTGTGGCCACTGCTGAGAACTAAGTGGACATGAAAACTTCAACCAGTTTCTGATCTTGAAGACGTGAAATTTTCATACCATTGAAATGAAATGAATCAAGATGATATATGATCTGAACCATAGAGTGATGGCATCTCAAATTTTGAGTAGATTAAAAACCAGAAATAACAATGATGAGCAGGAGGTCCGGTTGTTTTTGTTCAGTCATTCAGTCGTGTCCAACTCTTTGTGACCCCAGTGACTGCAGCACAGCTGGCTTCCCTGTCTTCCACCACCTCCCAGAGCTGGCCCAAACTCAAGTCGATTGAGTCAGTGGAAAGGCAAAAGTCCTATGGGGAGGAATGAGAGGCTTGTGAAGTGAAGTGAAGATAAGTGAAGGATATGGAAGACAAGACAAGAAGAATAGGTTGTAGCAGGCATTGTATGCCAGTATAATGAGTGTGGAATTTGCATTACACATCACCTTATGTGCTGTTTATTATTGCTGGGCAGCAAGCTGGCAGTTTAAATTACTTCCATCAAGAGCTGTGGAGGTTCAATAAAAGAGAGTATTGAGGCACACTGCGAGTATTTCCCAAGACCAATCTCACTTCTGTCTCTTCCTCCCCATTTTGCCATAGTCTGGGTGCAGCCTCAAGATGTTTTTTGCACAAACAGAGACAGAAATAGGGATAAAGAGTTTGCTTTAAGACTGAAAATACTTTTGCAGAGCACCTACATGTAAATGAATGATCTGGGATGCAAAAACTTGTAGCTGGACTAGAAGAGAATGAGTTGGCAATCCATCGAATACACTGATTTTTATAAATTAAGAATAAAATACTAGAGCAAAAAAAAGTTACTGTGGGTTAGGGATCAGCAGGGTTTTTGGAAATGGTCAGATGATCAATATTTTAGACTTTGAGAGCTACATGGTCACTTTTGCAATTACTGAACTCAGTTGTTGTAACTTGAAAGTAACCATCAACTACACACAAATCCAGTACAACATGATAGACACTGCAATTGGAATTTTATATAATTTCTACATGTCACAAAATTTATTCTTCCTTTGATTTTGTTCAACCATCTAAAAACGTAAAAATCATTCTTAGCTCCTGGGCAGTTTCTCATCGAGTTGCTTGCAAAATCCTGATGCAGGAAGGCTCCTTCAAGAGCTTCCTTTCTGCTTTGCCTCCAGCATTTTTCTTTGGCCTTAAAAGTCTTTTTCCCTCCTCTAAGTATGAAACAACTATATGTAGAATATTGGGAACATACAGATAAAATATGACATATTATTCTATGTACTTGGTTAGCTAACATTATTGGAAAAGAATAAAAAGGGATCATTCACAAAAAATGAGGGGGAATGTTTCAACTACAAAAAAGAAGTCAATAATGATCTCTTTGAAAAAAATTATAATGTAGCATCAGTTATACATTTAGAGGTATTCCAGAAATATATATACTTTAAATCCTGCAATCATTTAGATTGTATTCCCTGAAATTATTTAGCTCTTATCACAAAGCCCTCAAACAGCAGACTACAAATGGGGTCACCTGGATAGATTCTATTTTAGTGCAGCAGGAAGAGGCAGAGATGTCCCAGTTTAGTCAATCCTGTTTTTGGTTTTGCAGGTCACACACCAGCCCTTCAGTTCATGAATATGCTCTCTATTTCTGGACTAAAAGTCTACCTTTCCTGTAGAGCACTTCAACCATGACAACTCGGAAAGGAAAGAACTGATGGGACTGATTTCTCTGCTGGATGTTGTGAGCAAGACAGCATAAAACTGACAAGCCTAAAGATTCAAATGAAACAGCCCAATTAAAGTGCAGATGAAATGCGAAGACTAGCACCACTAGCAATATATATGCAAGAAAAAAAAAGAAAGGAAGAAAAGAGCGTAAATGTGGCCAATGTCACACAAGAAAGAGCATGGGGAAGGACTTCAAATGAGGGGTTTTCAAGCTCTAACAGGAGGTTATAGACAACAGGATGGACTGAGAGATAACGTAAGCCTGCAATAAACAATGTACCCCACTAATGAGACAGCACTGCAGTAATTCATCCCAAAAAACCTTTTAGAGGGTAAGAGGCAAGGAACAGCTTCTTTATAAGATTGCCTGATTCATCTCAGAATAATATTTTCATTTTCCTTAAGTCGTCTTCATAAATTTATTTCAGTGTACAGTTCACCCTTGAATATGTGCATGGGTCGACTTATATGTGAATTTTTTTGATAAATAAATGTATTTCCATTGCCCACAGTCTCCCTCCTTCAATTGCACTTATTTGTCCTTTTAAATTGCAGAAATGTAAGAAGAAACACATGAACAAACTCAATTTAATAATGTAGATATCAGAGTATGATAAATGGCTCATAGAAAGATGAAGAAGAGGCAGCAGTGATAAGCAAAAACAGAAGTACTTGGAAGATGTAAGTGAGCAAAAAATCCTAAAAGTCTTAAGTCAAAAAACTGAATGCATACCGCATACTGCATTCAGTGGGCAGATATATTGGCTTTTGCCGGGATTTTGTTCACACAATATTTAAAATTTATAAGTTAGTTACCTACGTTAACAAACCTGAAGATTTTACATAAAGTTAGAGCTTTCTAATTCACTAGATCACATTAGTAGATCTAACCCTGACTTCTCTGAATGATTTGTGCAATTATCCTCACTGTGCCTGAAATTCCGCATCTACTAAACAGAAACAACAATATACCTCATTTTATAAGACTTTTGTTGAAGATTAATCAACAATGTACTGAAAGTACTTGGAACAGTACTTAGCACAGTGTATGTAACACATATTTAGTATTAGTAGTAACATGTTTTATTAGGGCTTCCCTAATGGCTTAGCAGTAAATAATCCACCTGTCAATACAGGAGACGTGGGTTCGATCCCTGGGTCAGGAAGATCCCCAGGAGAAGGAAATGGCAACCCACTCCAGTATCTTGCCTGGGAAAGCCCAGGGACAGAGGAGCCTGGTGGGGTACAGTTCATGGGGTCTTATAGAGTAGGACACAACTTAGCAACTAAAACAACAGCATTAGTAGAAATAGTACTTGCTGCTGCATTTGACAAACTGAGGCTTGGAATTCTTGGGGTGAGCATTGAAAAGGACGCAGGAAAATGATGTACACTGATCAGCAAGACATACATTGTGAAATACAGAAACAATTGAGTTATGCAGACTTCCAACCTAATGACTTCCTTTAGGAAATCATTGCACGTGCTCAACAAAGTGTAAAAGCCCTTTAGAAGCATCTTCAGTTTCAAAATTCTGTGCACACTGAAGTAGCTAATAACAAGGAGGCATAAAATTCACCTTGAAAGTCACTTAAAAAGCATGCTTCAAAATATGTCAGTAGTATTCAAGTGAATCTTTTTTTTTTTTTTTTTAATTGAGGTACTGCTGGATTTTCATACTGTTTACGGTCAAAAGTGAGAGTTGGACCAAAAAGAAGGCTGAGTGCTGAAGAATTGATGCTTTTACACTATGGTGTTGGAGAAGACTCTTGAGAGTCCCTTGGATTGCAAGGAGATCAAACCAGTCAATCCTAAAGGAAATCAGCCCTGAATATTCATTGAAAAGATTGATGCTGAAACTGAAGCTCCAATACCTTGGCCACCTGATGTGAAGAACTAACTCATTGGAAAAGACCCTGATGCTGGGAAAGATTGAGAGCAGGAGGAGAAGGGGATGACAGAGGATGAGATGGTTGGATGGCATCACCAGCTCACACATAAGTATGAGCAAACTCCAGGAGACAGTGAAGTACAGGGAAGCCTGCTGTGCTGTAGTCCACAGGTTCACAAAGAGTCGAATGCTACTTAGTGACTGCACAACAGCACCACTGGCTTATAACAGTCCATGATTCACGTGTAAAACACTATACTTCTCCTTACACTGCAGGGCACTCACCATCTGGTTTGGTGTCCATCCATTCAGTTCAGTTCAGTTCAGTCGCTCAGTCATGTCCGACTCTTTGCAACCCCACAAATTGCAGCACGCCAGGCCTCCCTGTCCATTACCATATGGCTAACCCCTTTTACCACTACACCTCCTTCCCTCTCCCCTTTCCCTTTGGTGACCACTATTCTGCTCCCTGGGTTTTGTTTGTTCATTTATTTTTTTAAATTCCACATACAAGTGAGGTCATACGGTATTTTTCTTTCCCTGTCTGACTTATATCATTAGTATAATACCCTCAAGGCCCATCTATATTGTCACAAATGGCATGATTTCATCTTTTTATGGCTGAGTAGTATTCCAGTGTGGAATCTGTTCATCCATAGATGGACAGTGAGGTTGTTTCCATATCTTGCCTATTGTAAGCAATGTTGCACTGAACATAGAGGTGCAGGCATAGTTTTGAATTAGGGTTTTCATATCCTCAGATAAATACCCAGAAGTGAAACAGCTAGATCATACAGAAGTTCTATTCTTAATATTTTGAGGACTCTCCATATTGTTATCCACATTGGCTACACCAATATACATTTGCATCAACAATTTGTGAAGGTTCCTTTTCCTCCACATACTGTCCAACACTTGCTATTTCTAATCTTTTTGATAACAGTTATTCTTATGGATGTGAGGTGATATCTCATTGTGGTTTTGACTTGCATTTCTCTAATAATTAGTGATGTCAAACATCTTTTCAAATGTCTTTGAGTCATTTTTCTTCTTGGAAAAATTATTATTTAGAACCTCTGCCCATTTTTAACTAGCTTTGGTTTTGTTATTGCTGATGTTCTTGAGTTGTGTGAGTTCTTTATGTATTTTTTATGTTAATCCTTCATTGATTATATGGTTTTTGAATAATCTCCCATTTGGTAGGCTGTCTTTTCATCTTGTTGATGGTTTATTTTTCTGTGTGGAAGCTTTTTAGTCTGGTGCAGTTCCATTTGTTTATTTTTGCTTGCTTCCCTTGTCTGAAAAGACAAATCCAGAAAGATTGTTAAGACCAATATCAGACAATGTATTGCTTATGTTTTCTTCTAAGAGTTGTATGGTTTCAGGTCTTATATTCAAGTCTTTAATCCATTTTGAGTTACTTTTTGTCTATGGTGTAAGATATTGCTTCAGTTTCTTTTTTTTTGTTTGTGGCAGTCCCATTTTCCCAATATCATTTACTGAAGAGACTGTCTCCATGTTATATTCTTTGCTCCTTTGTTGTAAATTAGTTGTCAGTATCTGTATGCACTTATTTCTGGGCTTTCTATTATATTTCATTGATCCATGTGTCTGTTTTCTGCCAAAACCATGCTAGTTCTAGTTCTAGTTCTAGTTCAGTCACTCAGTCATGTCCAACTCTTTGCAACCCCATGAATCACAGCACGCCAGGCCTCTCTGTGCATCACCAACTCCCGGAGTTCACTGAGACTCATGTCCATCGAGTCAGTGATGCCATCCAGCCATCTCATCCTCTGTTGTCCCCTTCTCCTCCTGCCCCCAATCCCTCCCAGCATCAGAGTCTTTTCCAATGAGTCAATTCTTTGCATGAGGTGGCCAAAGTACTGGAGTTTCAGCTTTAG
>NW_011494840.1:1610865-1615649 GCF_000754665.1 Bison bison bison | reverse complement strand
TGATCTTTGTTTTCTGAATGTTGAGTTTAAAGCCAACTTTTTCACTCTCCACTTTCACTTTCATCAAGAGGCTTTTGAGTTCCTCTTCACTTTCTGCCATAAGGGTGGTGTGCATATCTGTATATGGGCTTCCCAGGTGGCGCTAGCAGTAAAGAACCTGCCTGCCAATGCAGGAGATGCAAGAAACACAGGTTTGATCCTTGGATTGGGAAGATCCCCTGGAGGAGGGCATGGCAACCCCCTCCAGTATTCTTGACTGGAGAATCCCATGGACAGAGGAACCTGGTGGACTACAGTCCATAGGTTTGCAGAGAGTTAGACATGACTGAAGTGACTTAGCACTCACTCAGCTTTGTATTATAATTTAAAAGCAGAGTGTATGATGTCTCTAGCTTTGTTCTTTTTTCTCAGAATCACTTTGGCTATTTGCAGTCTTTTATGGTTGTAAATAAATTAAAATTTTTCTGTTCTATTTCTGTGAAAAATGTCATTGGGTTTTTAATAGGGATTGCATTGAATCTATAAACTATTATAGGAAAAAACAGACATTTTTAACAGTTTAATCCTTCTAATCCATGAGCACAGAATATTTTCCCCATTTTTTGTGTCTTATTTTTCAACAATATCTTATCATTTCTGGTGTTGTTTTTAGTTGTTTAAATTTATTCTTGGTATTTTTTTATTCTTTGAGATTGTGAGTTTTTTCTTGTTTTATTGAAATATAGTTGATCTACAGCATTGTGCTAGTTTCAGGTATACAACAAAGTGATTTATATGTGTGTGTGTGTGTGTGTGTGTGTGTGTGTACACACACGCATATTCTTTTTCAAATGCTTTTTTATCATAACATTTGATTATGGTTCAGAAAACATTGAGTGACTAACGTTCTCTGAAAAAATATATTGACCCTGTGTGTGTGTGGGTTGTTCAGTCATGTCTGATTCTTTATGACCCCATGGACTGTAGCCTGCCAGGCTCTTCTGTCCATGGGATTCTCCAGGCAAGAGTACTGGAGTGGGTTGTCATTCCCTTCTCCAGGTGATCTTTCCCACCCAAGGATCAAACCTGGTTCTCCCACATTGAAGGCAGATTCTTTACCACTGAGTCACAGCAAAGCCTCTGTAGACTGCAGTTATTGGGGGCAGGGAGGGTAAGGGGCAGCTGGTAAGTTAAATTTACTCTATTTTCTATTCTGAAGATGACAGAAAGTTCCACATCCAGTCTGATTATAGATATGAATGTTCCCCAAATGGCTGAGAATAAATACAACAAGAAAGGCAGAGCTGTAAAGCTAAGGGCATGTAATAGACTCTGGGAAAATGTCTCAGAAATACTCAGAGTGGCAAAAAGAAACGTTTGACTGGAATCTGAAGTTCTAGGTCATCTTGGTCTTTAGCTCCGTGCTTAAGGATGTGCATGAAAGCAATATAATGGAAACTCCCCTTTTTGTCAATAGGTGCTTCTTTGTACAGCTCCTCCACTTCCTCCTCTGTAAACCAGTTTCCCATTGCAGCCAGCAGCTCTCAAATAATCCTCCTGAATGGTGCCAGTTGCTTCATCAAAGTAAGTAAAAGCGTTTCTGATGACATCTTCCAGATCTGTACCATTTAACTTTTCACCAAACATCGTGAGAAACATGGCAAAGTTCGTGGAACCCTGAGCCTCATTCATCATGGCATCCAGATCCTCATGAGTTGGATTTTTCCCCAGGGAGGCAAGCATGCCACCCGAGTCTTCATTGTTAATGAAGCCATCTCTGTTCTAAAACATCATATTGAAGGCCTCCCTGAACTCCTGAATCTGTGACTGGTTGAACATGGACACCACACTGGAGGTTGTGCACTGGGGGTGCTTCTTGGTGGTCTTGGTCTTTGCTCTTTTGCTCGACATGGTGGCAGTTAAATCCCTGCTCAGCTGCGACAATCCGAAAGCTTCAGGGATCCCCTTGCTGCCCTTTCTGCCACTACCAAATTGCTTCCCTGAATGCTTTTTCATTATAGATTATTATGAAATATTGAATACAGTTTCCCATGGTATACAGTGGGTCCTTGTTGTTTATCTATTTTACATATAATAATGTGTATCTGTTAATCCCAAGTTCCTAATTTATTCTCCCCACCCTGATCGCCTTTGGTGACCATGTATGTGTCTTCTATGTCTGGGAGTCTGCTTCTATCTTGTAAATAAGTACATTTGTACCATTTTTTTATGTTCCACATATAATATTTGCCTTCCTCTGTCTTACTTACTTCACTTGATTATCTCTAGGTCCATCCATGTTTCTGAAAGTGGCATTATTTCACTTGTTTGTCTGAGTAATATTTCACTATATATATAGACCACGTCTTCTTCATCCATGTATCTGTTAATGGACACTTAGATTGTTTCCATGTCTCAGCTATTATAAATAGTGCTTCTGTGTATATTGGGGTGCATGTCTCTTTTAGAATTAAAGGTTTGTCTGAGTATATGCCCAGAAGTGGGAGTGCTGGATCACATAGTAGCTCTATTTTTAGTTTGTAAGGAATTTCCATACTATTTTCCATGGAATAGGAGGCTTCTTTTTTCTCCACATCCTCTCTTCAGTTCAGTCCAGTTACTCAGTTGTGTCTGACTCTTTGTGACCCCGTGGACTGCAGCATGCCAGGCTTCCCTGTCCATCACCAACTCCTGGAGCTTGCTCAAACTCATGTCCACTAAGTCTGTGATGCCATCCAACCATCTAATCCTCTG
The DNA here is from genome assembly GCF_000754665.1 of Bison bison bison. Classification (NCBI taxonomy): domain Eukaryota; kingdom Metazoa; phylum Chordata; class Mammalia; order Artiodactyla; family Bovidae; genus Bison; species Bison bison. The sequence goes on along the minus strand of NW_011494840.1, from coordinate 1,612,916 downwards.
TCGTCCCCTTCTCCTCTTGCCTTCATTCTTTGCCAGCATCAGGGTCTTTTCCAAGGAGTCAGTCCTTCATATCAGATGGCAAAAGTATTGGCGCTTCAGCTTCAGCATCAGTCCTTCCAATGAACATTCAGGACTGATTTCCTTTAGGATTGACTGGTTTGATCATTTTTTAGTCCAAGGGACTCTCAAGAGTCTTCTCCAACACCACAGTTCAAAAGCAGCAATTCTTTGGCACTCAGCCTTCTTTACGGTCCAACTCTCACATCCATACATGACTACCAGAAAAACCTTAGCTTTGACTAGATGGACCTTTGTCGGCAAAGTAATGTCTCTGCTTTTTAATATACTGTCTAAGTTTATCATAACTTTTCTTCCAAAGAGTAAGATTCTTTTAATTTCATGGCTGCAGTCACCGTCTGCAGTGATTCTGGAGCCCAAGAAAATAAAGTGTGTCACTGTTTCCATTGTTTCCCCATCTATTTGCCGTGAAGTAATGGGACCACATGCCATGATTTTTGAATGTTGATTTAAGCCAACTTTTTCTCTCTCCTCTTTCACTTTCATCAAGAGGCTCTTTAGTTTCTCTTCACTTTCTGCTATAAGGGTGGTGTCATCTGCATATCTGAGGTTACTGATATTTTTCCCGGCAATCATGATTGCAGCTTGTGCTTCATCCAGCCTGGCATTTCACATGATGTACTCTGCATATAAGTTAAATAATCCGGGTGGCAATATACAGCACTGACATACTCCTTCCCCAATTTGGAACCCGTCCATTGTTCCATGTCCGGTTCTAAATGTTGTCTCTTGACCTGCATACAGACTTCTCAGGAGTCAGGTAAGGTGTTCTCGTACTCCCATCTCTTGAAGAATTTTCCACAGTTTGTTGTGATCCACATAGGCAAAGGCTTTGGTGTAGTCAATAAAGCAGAAGTAGATGTTTTTCTGGAATTCACTTGCATTTTCAATGATTCAACAGATGTTGCCAATTTGCTCTCTGATTCCTCTGCCTTTTCTAAATCCAGCTAGAATATCTGGAATTTCTCAGTTCAAGTACTGTTGAAGCCTCACTTGGAAAATTTTGAGCATTACTTCGCTAGCATGTGAGATGAGTGCAATTGTGTGGTAGTTTGAACACCCTCTCTAGCGTTTATTATTTGCAGACCTTTTGGTAATGGAAATTCTGACTGGTGTGAGGTGATACCTCATTGCAGTTTTGATTTACATTTCTTTAATAATTAGTGATGGTGAGCATCTTTCCATGTGACTGTTGGTCATCTGTATGCCAAAGCAAGCCTGAGAAAAAAGAACACAAACTGAAGGCATAACCTTACCAGACTTTAGACACTACTACAGTTCAGTTCAGTTCAGTCACTTGGTCGTGTCCGACTCTTTGCGACCCCGTGAATCGCAACACACCAGGCCTCCCTGTCCATCACCAACTCCCGGAGTTCACTCAGACTCATGTCCATGAGACACTACTACAAAGCTACACTAATCAAAACAACAGGGTATTGGCCAAAAAAAGCACACATATTCATCAATGGAACAGAATAGAGCCCAGAAATAAATCCACACACCTAAGATCATTTAATCTTCAACAAAGGAGGCAAGAATATACAATGGAGAAAAGGTAGTCCTTTCAGCAAGTATTGTTGGGAAAGCTGAATGGCTTCATGTAAATCAATGAAGTTAGAACACATCCTCACACCATATACAAAAATAAACTCAAAATGGCTTAAAGACTTAAATATAACACAGCACATAAAATTCCTAGAAGAGAACAGAGGCAAAACATTCTGTGTGATAAATCATATCAATGCTTTCCTAGATCAGTCTTCCGAGGCAAAGGAAATAAAAGCAAAAATAAATAAATGGAACCTAGTCAAACTCACATGCTTGCCAGAAAAGGAAACCATAAAGAAAATGAAAAGACAATGTATGGAATGGGAGAAAATATTTGCAAATAATGCAGCCAAGTGCTTAATTTCCAAAATATACAACAGCTCGTAGAGCTCAATTAAAAAAAAAATTTAAAAACTGGACAGAAC
>NW_011494840.1:1606024-1610485 GCF_000754665.1 Bison bison bison | reverse complement strand
TATATATATATATATAATATATATATTCATGTTATCTGCAAATGATGACAGTTTTACTTCTTCATCCAAGTTTGGATGCTTTTCTTTTCCCTTGCCTAAACATTATGGTTAAGACTATGTTGAATAAGAGTGGCAAGAGTTAGCATCTTCATCTTGCTCTAGATCTTAGAGGGATAGCTTTCAGTTTTTCACCATTGAATATGAAGTTAGCTGTGGATTTCTCATAAATGAGCTTTAGTATGTGGGATACATTCCTTATGTACTGTTTGTTGAGAGTTTTAACATGAATGAGTATTGAATCTTATTAAAAGCTTTTTCTGTACCTATTGAGATGATAAGTTGATTTTTATATTTCATGTTGTTAATCTGATTATCATGCTAGTTGCTTTGCACATTTGAACCATCCTACATCCCTGGAATAAATCCCTCTTGATCACGGTCTATGATACTATAATATATTGTCGTATTTTGCTAATATTATGTTGAGGTATTTCCATCTCTGTTCATTAGAGATATTGATCTGTAATTTTGTATGTGTGTGCTGTACTGGTCTGGTATTGGTATCAAGATGGTGCTAGCCTTGCAAAATGACTTAGGAAACAGTCCCTCCTCTTCAATTTTTTGGAAGAATTTGAGAAAGATCGGTATTAAATCTTCTTAAAATGTTTGGTAAAGCTATTGAGTCCTGGGGTTTTGCTTTCTGAGAAATTTTTTTAAATTACTGTCCCAATCTCCTTATTGGTGATGAGTCTAATTGGATTTTCTATTTCTTTATGATTCAGTCTTGAAAGGTTGTATGATTCTAAGAATTTATCCATTTCTTCTATGTTGACCAATTTGTTGGTGGAAGCTGATCATAGTATTCTTTTATAATCTTTTGTATTCTGTTTTATCTGTTGCAATTTCTTCTTTTGTTTCTGATGTTATTTATCTGAGCCCTCTCTCTTTTTATCTTCTTGAGTCTAGATAAATGTTTGTCAATTTTATTTCTCTTTCCAAAGGATCAGCTCTTAGTTTCATTGATCTTTGGTGTGTTTTTTAGTCTCCACTTGTTTATTTCTGTTATAATCTTTATTTCCTTCCTTCTACTGACTTTGGGCTCTGTTTCTTCTTCTTTTCCTACTTCCTTTAGATGTAAGTTTAGACTACTTACTTGAGTTTTGAATTGCTGAATTGCTATAAAATTCCCTCTCAACACTGCATTTGTTAAATTCTCATGCACCAGCAAAGTAATGCTAAAAATTCTCCAAGCGAGGCTTCAAAAGTATGTGAACTGAGAACTTCCAGATGTTCTAGCTGGATTTAAAAAAGGCAGAAGAACCAATTGCCAGCATCCTTTAGATCACAGAAAAAAGCAAAAGAGTTCCAGAACAAAACATCTACTTTTGCTTTATTGACTACACCAAAGCCTTTGATCGCAACACACTGTGGGAAATTCTTCAAGAGATGGGAATACCAGACCACCTTACCTGCCTCCTGAAAAATCTGTATGCAGGTCAAAAAGCAACAGTTAGAACCGGACATGGAACAATTGACTGGTTCCAAATCAAGGTAGGAGTATGTCAATCCTGTATATTGTCACCCTACTTATTTAACTTATATGCAGAGCACGTCATGTAAAATGCCAAGCTGGAGGAAGCACAAGCTGGAATCAAGATTTCTGGGGGAGATATCAATAACCTTAGATATGCAGATGATACCACCCTTATAGCAGAAAGGGAAGAGGAACTAAAGAGCCTCTTGATGAAAGTGCAAGAGGAGAGAGAAAATGTTGGCTTAAAGCTCAACATTCAGAAAACGAAGATCATGGCATCTGGTCCCATCACTTCATGGGAAATAGATGGGGAAACAGTGGAAACAGTGTCAGACTTTATATTTTTGGGCTCCAAAATCACTGCAGATGGTGACTGCAGTGAAATTAAAAGATGGTTTGCTCCTTGGAAGAAAAGTTATGACCAACCCAGATAGCATATATAAAAAGCAGAGACATTACTTTGCCAACAAAGGTCCGTCTAGTCAAAGCTATGGTTTTTCCAGTGGTCATGTATAGACGTGAGAGTTAGACTATAAAGAAAGCTGAGTACCAAAGATGCTTCTGAACTGTGGTGTTGGAGAAGGCACTTGAGAGTCCCTTGCACTTTAAGGAGATCCAACCAGTCAATCCTAAAGGAAATCAACTCTGAACATTCATAGCAAGGACTGATACTGAAGCTGAAGCTCCAATACTTTGGCCACTTGATGTGAAGAACTGACTCCTTGGAAACTGACTCCTGATGCTGGGAAGGATTGAGGGGGGAGGAGAAGGGGATGACAGAGGATGAGATGGATGGATGGCATCACAGACTCAATGGACATTGGTTTAGGTAAACTCTGGGAGTTGGTGATGGACAGGAAGGCCTGGCGTGCTGCGGTTCATGGGGTCACAAAGAGTTGGACACTACTGAGTGACTGAACTGAACTGATTCTATTTTCTTAAAAATTACCCCCTTTATCATAAAATGTCTATCTTTGCCTCTTGTTACCTCTCTCTTGGCATGAAGTCTATTTTGATTGATGTGAATATGGCTACACCCTCTTTATTTTGCCTGCCCTCTGCTTGGAGTATCACCTTCAATCGCTTCTCTTTGAGCCTATGTTTGTTTTTAAAGCTGAGGTGTTTCTCCTAGAGTCAGCACATAATTGGATCTTACTGTTTAACCCATGCAGCTGCTCTGCTTTTGACTGGTGAATGAAATGCATTTATATTAGGATGATTATTGACAGATGATGACTTAGTCATGCCACTTTATCTTTTGTTTTCCAATTGTCCTATATCTCCATTGTTTCTTTGTCCTTGTGTTTCTGTCTGCCATTTTAGTTTGGCTGTTTTCTATATTTTTTTTTTCAGATTCCCCTCTTTTTAAATGTTTCCTGTCTCTACTATATTTATGTTTTGTGGTTGCCATGATGTTTTCTAAAATAATCATTTTATACAAAAAGACACTCCTGTGCCAAAAAAAAAAAAAAAATCATCATAGTTAAAAGAGTCCTTTCTCTGCTGATAAGAATTTGTCTTTATTTGCCTATACAGATTCCATTCATTTTCTCTTCCTCTTTTATGTTTTTATGTCTCAAATATCCCTTTTTATGTTGCAAGTTTGTTACCAAATTGAAATAGCTATTGTTATTTTTACTGTTTTTTTCTCCTTTTAATCTTTATGCTATAATCAAGTGTTTAACAACCTCTTCTGATACAGAGTTGTGGTTTTCTGATCCAGTCTATTTATCACCTTACTTAAGATTTTCTGCACTTTTGCCCTTTCTTTTCCTTTTTAAGGGTGAATAGCTCCTTTCAAAATATACTGTGAGGCAGATCTAATGGTGATGAACTCCCTCAGCTTACATTTGTCCAGGAAAGCTTTTATTTCTCCATATCCAAAGGGGTAGCTTCCCTGGATAGGGTATTCTTGGTTGACAGATTTTGCGTTCAATACTTTGAGTCTGTCATTCCACTCTCCCCTAGCCTGTAGAGTTTCTGCTGAGACAGCCATCCTTTGTTCCTTGGCTGCTTTGAAATTCTTTCTTTTTCATTGATTTTTTGACGTTTTAATATAATGGGTCTTAGAAACAGTCTTTGTGCATGGAGGTAACTAGGCACTCTCTTAGCTTTCTATACTTGCGTACCCTGTTCCTTCCCAGATTTCTAGTGCTCTCAGCTATGATTTAACAAACTCCTACTCCTTTCTCCCTCTGGGATACCCATTATCTTCATGCTGTACTTCCTCATGAAGTTTGATAGTTCTTATAGAATTTTTAAGATCTTCGTTCTTCCTCTTCTTCTACCTGTACCATTTCTATCACTGAGCTCACTTATTCTCTCTTTCTTATAATCTGCTCTGTATCCAGGGCTTTCTAATGAATTCTTTATCTCATTTATTCAGTTCCTCAGCTCCAAAATTTTTGCTTGGTTCTTTTTAGAGTTTCCATTTCTTTGGTAAATATTCCTTCTGTTCATTAATTTTATTCCTGAGCTCACTGAACTTTCTTTATGAATTTTCTAATACTGCATAGAGTTGTTTCCTGACAGCTATTTTGAATTCTCTATCAGATCACAATATTCTGTGAATTTATCAATTTCTTTGTAGGATACTGTGATACTATGCTTGTTCATGTACTTAATAAGTTGTTTCTCTTTTGGTGCACTTGAAATACTGAACACCTTTCTTCCTTAGACAAAGAGGATTTGTTTTTGTTTTTTCACTTGATTAAGATAATAGTTGCTTGCTCATGTCTAACTTTTTGAGACCGCATGGACGCCCAGGGTAAGAGAAACCCAAGTAAGATGGTAGGTGTTGCAAGAGGGCATCAGAGGGCAGACACACTGAAACCATACTCACAGGAAACAAGTCAATCTAATCACACTAGGACCACAGCCTTGTCTAACCCAATGAAACTAAGCCATGCCTGTGGGGCAACCCAAGA
>NW_011494840.1:1604850-1605924 GCF_000754665.1 Bison bison bison | reverse complement strand
GTCAGGTCCATGAATCAAGGCAAATTGGAAGTGATCAAACAAGAGATGGCAAGAGTGAATGTCGACATTCTAGGAATCAGCGAACTCAAATGGACTGGAATGGTGAATTTAACTCAGATGACCATTATATCTACTACTGCAGGCAGGAATCCCTCAGAAGAAATGGAGTAGCCATCATAGTCAACAAAAGAGTCCATAATGCATTACTAGGATGCAATCTCAAAAAAGACAGAATGATCTCTGTTTGTTTCCAAGGCAAACCATTCAATATCACAGTAATCCAAGTCTATGCCCCAACCAGTAATGCTGAAGAAGCTGAAGTTGAATGGTTCTATGAAGACCTACAAGACCTTTTAGAACTAACACCCAAAAAAGATGTCCTTTTCATTATAGGGGACTGGAATGCAAAAGTAGGAAGTCGAGAAACACCTGGAGTAACAGGCAAATTTGGCCTTGAAATATGGAATGGAGCAGGGCAAAGACTAATAGAGTTTTGCCAAGAAAATGCACTGGTCATAGCACATACCCTCTTCCAACAACACAAGAGAAGACTCTACACATGGACATCACCAGATGGTCAACACCAAAATCAGATTGATCATGTTCTTTGCAGCCAAAGATGGAGAAGCTCTATACAGTCAACAAAAACAAGACCGGGAGCTGACTGTGGCTCAGATCATGAACTCCTTATTACCAAATTCAGACTTAAATTGAAGAAAGTAGGGGAAACCACTAGACCATTCAGGTATGACCTAAATCAAATCCCTTATGATTATACAGTAGAAGTGGGAAATAGATTTTAGGGCCTAGATCTGATAGATAGAGTGCCTGATGAACTATGGAATGAGGATTGTGACACTGTACAGGAGACAGAGACAAGACCATCCCCATGGAAAAGAAATGCAAAAAAGCAAAATGGCTGTCTGGGGAGGCCTTACAAATAGCTGTGAGAAGAAGAGAAGCAAAAAACAAAGGAGAAAAGGAAAGATATAAGCATCTGAATGCGGAGTTCCAAAGAATAGCAAGAAGAGATAAGAAAGCCTTCCTCAGTGATCAATGCAAAGAAATAGAGGA
>NW_011494840.1:1599923-1603641 GCF_000754665.1 Bison bison bison | reverse complement strand
CTCTTGAGAGTCCCTTGGACCGCAAGGAGATCCAACCAGTCCATTCTGAAGGAGATCAGCCCTGGGACTTCTTTGGAAGGAATGATGCTAAAGCTGAAACTCCAGTACTTTGGCCACCTCATGGGAAGAGTTGACTCCTTGGAAAAGACCCTGATGCTGGGAGGGATTGAGGGCAGGAGGAGAAGGGGACGACAGAGGATGAGATGGCTGGATGGCATCACTGACTCGATGGACGTGAGTCTGAGTGAACTCCGGGAGTTGGTGATAGACAGGGAGGCCTCGCATGCTGCGATTCATGGGGTCGCAAAGAGTCGGACACGACTGAGCAACTGAACTGAACTGAACTGGACTGGACTTTAGCTCACCAGGCTCCTCTGTCCATGGAATTCTCCCGGCAAAAACACTGGAGTGGGTAGCCATTCTCTTCTCCAGAGAGTCTTCCCGACCCAGGTATTGAACCCAGGTATCCTGCATTGCAGGCAGATACTTTACCAGGTCAAAGAATCTGCTTTCAATGTAGGAGACACCAGTTCCATTCCTGGGTCGGGAAGATTTCCCCGGAGAAAAGACAGGCTACTCACTCCAGCATTCTTGGGCTTCCCTGGTGCTTCAGCTGGTAAAGAATCTGCCTGCAATGTGGGAGACCGGGGTTCAGAAGATCCGGGTTGGGAAGATCCCCTGGAGAAGGGAAAGGCTACGCACTCCATTATTCTGGCCTGGAGAATTCCATGGACTGTATAGTCCATGGGGTCGCAAAGAGTCGGACGTTTCTTTCACTTTCTTTACCATCTGAGCCAGCAGGGAAGCCCCCTAACGATTCCATGACTTGATAATTAGTTATTCTTCGGTAGATGGCGCTATAGCACCAGAGTTTGGCTTCTCTTTCTAGGCTGCCTCTGGCTGTATTTGAAAATCTGCACTTTTTAGGACCTCCATTGGCTCTGCTAGAAATGTCACCTGGTGCCCCCGTGCCTCCAGGGTTGCTGGCGCTTTGTTTTTTCCAGGGGCACTGCTGTCACTTCTGTCGCCATCTGGAGCACAAGGACAGTGGTGCCTCTGCTGTGTCTAGGATTACCTGGGTTGTGAGTTCTGCCTCAGTTATTCCAACAGCTTCGCTTCTTCTGCCTGCTCCAATCCACCCACCTTCCGGAGTACGGATGAGTGGAATTCTCCGGTGCCTTGGTGTGTTGGATAGAGGAGTCTTCGTTGACTTATCAATGCTTTACTGGTTTTAAATTGAAGGTGATAAAAACAGTGTCTCACACCACCCTAATGCTGATGTCACTCCTTCTATAAGTGATTACTTCGTAAAAGAAAGCATCTCAGGCAACATAGCAGAGGCAAAATGTCCTTAGCCCTCAATGCAAGAAGGATAGAACTTCTAAAACTGACATTAAAATTTTAACGAAGAGACTTATAATTATAGTATTTTTAAAACAAATTTCAAAACAATATGCTGTAGTAAATTAATGTCCTTTATAATCATGTTGTTATCTAAAATCTAATAAAATGCATATTTATGGGCATTTATTTATATTTACATTTATATTTATATAAGGGGCTATATTTATATATGCACTTACATATAAGAGAGAAGATGGTAAAATGATATGTAAAAATTAAGTGTAAATATGTTATATACATATATATTAACAAGACGAGAAGTTTTGGATTGTTGAATAATCAGTGCACTGGATGACAGTTAAAGGATTAATAACTTTAATATATAATGAGAACTTATAAGTCAACAATAAAAAGTCAAACACCAAAAATTTTTGAAATTAAGTACATAATATTTTTGAAAAAACATAAAAACAGCAAGAAAAATAATTTTAGCCTTACTAGCAATCAAAAAAAAAAACCAAATTACAATTAATGGGATTTCATATTTTGCCTACAGATTGGAAGAGACGTTAAAAAATTAACAAGGGCTCTAGGAAAGGGAACTCTCATCCACTGTTGGCAACAATTTCCACAAATTATGGAAGAGAGTATACGAATGGGTGCAAAAACCTTAAGAATATCCCTACTTGGTGGTCTAAAATTCCGCTTATAGTAACTTGCCCAAAGAAAGGGAGTTACCAATTTGGAGAAAATGATATTCTATCTAGTGGTCTGTGGATTGGCAGTTCACCAGCAAGGAGTCCTTGTCTGGAGAGGAAGACACCAGATTCATTCTCATGACAGGTGAGCATGATGGTGATTGCCTTGCTCTGACTTCATGACTTTTAGTCTTCTGGCGGCACATCTTCAGACCTACTGAATTGAGCTAAGTCACCATCAGAACACCAGCGTCTCATTCCTAATCCTAATTCTCTTGAGCTCATTCCTGAATAGCACCCAGAAGATATAGAGAATGACAGATGTTACCTACGACCAAGCCCAGGATTCAAAAGAAAAGTCAGAACCCAGAAGTCACAGGAAGGTATATTAACTTAACAGAGCAACTTTAGATGTCCACACCTCAAAAAACTCATAAACTATTGGAGACAAGTAAAGAGGTGGACAAAATATAATTGCCCCATCTATGTCAAAGACCAAATATTCTTAATTTCCCAAAGCTCTTACAGATCAATATATAAGGATGAAGCTAGAGCCTACTATGCAGAGTGAAGTGAGTCAGAAAGAGAAAGATAAATACCATATTCTAATGCACATACACGGAATCTAGAAAAATGGTACTGAAGAATTTATTTACAGGGCAGCAATGGAGAAACGGACATAGAGAATAGATTTATGGACATGGGGAGAGGGGAAGAGAGGGTGAGATGTATGGAAAGAGTAACATGGAAACTTACACTAACACACGTAAAATATGTTAGCCAAGATAGCCAAGGGAAATTTGCTGTAGGGCTCAGAAAACTCAAACAGGGGCTCTGTATCAACCTAGAGGGGTGGGATGGGGTGGAAGAGGGGAGGGAGGTTCAAAAGGGAGGGGATATATGTATACCTGTGGCTGATTCATGTTGAGGTTTGACAGAAAACAACAATATTCTGTAAAGCAATTGTCCCTCAATAAAAAAATAAATTAAAAAAAAGACCAAACTCTAATTTTTAAAATGGACAAAAGACATTTATTGGCTGTTCAGATAAAAATAAATATAATTTTTAATCACATCAGAGGAAATCAACCTTAATAATAGTTAAACAAATGCAAATTAAAAACACTGAGACATCACTTTTTACCTCTTTGACTAACAAAGACCAAGATTGGTAATCTTTTGTGTTAGTAATAGAGTATTGACACAGAATCCATCATACATAACTGATGTCTGTAACAAGTTGATATAATATATATGGAGGTCAAGTTAAAAAGATTTATTACTATTTAATATGAAAATATGCTTAGATCCACAATTATACCTATAGAAATTGATCAACACATATACTTATAAATGTGCAAAAAGCTGAAGTCATCCATTGCCACACTGTTTACAGTAGCAAAAGGCAGGAAACAATCTAAATATTCATTAGCAACATACTTTTAAAGTAAATATATACAATAATCTATTATGAAGCAATTAAAAAATACATATGTATTTTTATTTATATACCACACACACATACACACACACACACACACACACACACTTATGGAGAATGACTTCCATTTGCTGTTTAATATTTTAAAAAAGAACTGCAGAAGAACGTGCACATTTTGCTTCCATTTTTTGAATAAAACATTAAAGTACATGCGTTTCATCAGCTTAGTCTATCT
>NW_011494840.1:1576370-1599823 GCF_000754665.1 Bison bison bison | reverse complement strand
GAGAAGGAAATGGCAACCCACTCCAGTGTTCTTGCCTAGAGAATCCCAGGGATGCGGGAGCCTGGTGGGCTGCCGTCTATAGGGTCGCACAGAGTCAGACACAACTGAAGCAACTTAGCAGCAGCAGCAGCCTGTCTCCAGAACCAGTGTTCAGCTCAGTTCAGTTCAGTCACTTAGTTGTGTCCGACTCTTTGCGACCCCATGAATCACAGCACACCAGGCCTCCCTGTCCATCACCAATTCCCGGAGTTCACTCAGACTCACGTCCATTGAGTCAGTGATGCCATCCAGCCATCTCATCCTCTGTCATTCCCTTCTCCTCCTTCCCCCAATCCCTCCCAGCATCAGAGTCGTTTCCAAGGAGTCAACTCTTCCCATGAGGTGGCCAAAGTACTGGAGTTTCAGCTTTAGCATCATTCCTTCCAAAGAAATCCCAGGGCTGATCTCCTTCAGAATGGACTGGTTGGATCTCCTTGCAGTCCAAGGGACTCTCAAGAGTCTTCTCCAACACCACAGTTCAAAAGCATCAGTTCTTTGGCGCTCAGCCTTCTTCACAGTCCAACTCTCACATCCATACATGACCACAGGAAAAACCATAGCCTTGACTACATGGACCTTTGTTGGCAAAGTAATGTTTCTGCTTTTGAATATGCTATCTAGGTTGGTCATAACTTTCCTTCCAAGGAGTAAGCGTCTTTTAATTTCATGGCTGCACTCACCATCTGCAGTGATTTTGGAGCCCCAAAAAATAAAGTCTGACACTGTTTCCACTGTTTCCCCATCTATTTCCCATGAAGTGATGGAACCAGATGCCATGATCTTAGTTTTCTGAATGTTGAGCTTTAAGCCAACTCTCCACTTTCACTTTCATCAAGAGGCTTTTTAGTTCCTCTTCACTTTCTGCCATAAGGGTGGTGTCATCTGCATATCTGAGGTTATTGATATTTCTCCCGGCAATCTTGATTCCAGCTTGTGCTTCCTCCAGCCCAGGGTTTCTCATGATGTACTCTGCATAGAAGTTAAATAAGCAGGGTGACAATATACAGCCTTGACGTACTCCTTTTCCTATTTGGAACCAGTCTGTTGTTCCATGTCCAGTCCTAACTGTTGCTTCCTGACCTGCCTACAGATTTCTCAAGAGGCAGGTCAGGTGCTCTGGTATTCCCATCTCTTTCAGAGTTGTCCACAGTTTATTGTGATCCACACAGTCAAAGGCTTTGGCATAGTCAATAAAGCAGAAATAGATGTTTTTCTGGAACTCTCTTGCTTTTTCCGTGATCCAGCAGATGTTGGCGATTTGATCTCTGGTTCCTCTGCCTTTTCTAAAACCAGCTTGAACATCAGGAAGTTCACGGTTCACGTATTGCTGAAGCCTGGCTTGGAGAATTTTGAGCATTACTTTACTAGCATGTGAGATGAGTGCGATTGTGAACCAGTGTTAATAAACACTAAATAATTTGCCTCAGAGAAGAAAACCTGGGAGTCAAGGTTAATAGGAATATTTCCTGTGCACTATATTGCTTGTGAAGCTACTATTTAAAAAAACATAAAATTAAAATTATAAAAACACTACACAAAGTCTAAAGCACTTCTGGAAAACTAGGAGGAAAAAAGACTGCTATGTTCTGATGGAGTCTAATGAAGGAAGGCTGGCCCTGACATATGGCAATGCCTGCTATAAACATAGAAAGGTTTTAAACAGTAAAGAACTGACAGAAGAATGAACACAGAGACCAATGTAACAGAAAAAATAGCTTCAAGTCAATGCTAACAAAATAAGAACTTAATGTATTGTTTTTTAAAAACTTGAAAATGTGGGAAGCTTTTTGCCTTTGGGTAAATTGTCTAATTATTTGGAAGAACATTCATTTAAGTTGTCCTCTGACATTATACACTAAATATATAATAAGTGAATTGAATAAATAAATGTAAAAAGAAGCATAAAAATCATGAAATACATATACAGTCAGTCCTCCTTACCTGTGGATGCAGAATCAGCAGATAAGGTAACTTTGGGACTTGAACATTCATGGATTTTGGTACCCATGGGCAGGTCCTGACATCCCCTATGGATACTGAGGGACAATTGTGTGTGGGGGGAGAGGGGTGCGGGGTGTGTGTGAACTCCACAGGTCCACTTACACACAGATTTCCTCGATAAATGTGCACTATAGTACTGCACGATATGAAGTAGGTTGACGCTTCTCATTCTGGCATTGTTCAAAGGTCAACTGTATATATATCTGAGAGGACCTGATCTCTAGACAAGGAAAGCCTTTCTTAAGATAAAACACAATGAAAGAAACAATTACAGAGGACAAAGCAATTTTGTCAATATGAAAATTCTAAAATGCACCTTTAAAATATCATAAACAAAATGCAAGGCTATGTATGAACTGGGAAAGGTTGTTCACAACAAAGAAGTTATTGGCATTAAATCCAAAACAAGATTATCAACAAGTAAAACATTAAAATGTCAGACCGAAAAAAAAAAGAGGAAAGGAAGTTAACCAACCAGAGAAGAAAAATACACATCACCCACAACGTATTTAATTCTATCACTGACGCAGCTGTAATTACTTTCCTCATTTTGCAAATGAAAACTGACATTCAGATTAAGTAGTTCACCCAAAGTCATATAGCCAATAACAGGTGAGCTGAGATCTGACCTCAAAACTAATTTTACAGCAAAGTTTGTGCTTTTAATCCCAAAGGCCCGCTCTCTAGCCCTCTTTGTGTGTCTCTGTGTAGATACACAATACAGCAGGAAGAGTGTGCCACTACCAAAAGCAAAACTGGAAACACTGCTTCCTGTATATAATTGATAAATGGATATTGATAGTGTTTCTCTATGTCTAGTCTCAAAATACTCTTGCCTGGAAAATCCCATGGATGGAGGAGCCTAGAAGGCTGCAGTCCATGGGGTTGCTAAGAGTCGGATACGACTGAGCGACTTCACTTTCACTTTTCACTTTCATGCATTGGAGAAGGAAATGGCAACCCACTCCAGTGTTCTTGCCTGGAGAATCCCAGGGACGGGGGAACCTGGTGGGCTGCCGTCTATGGGGTCGCACAGGGTTGGACACGACTGAAGCGAATTAGCAGCAGCAGCAACAGTCTCAAAATAAGGTCAGTATTCCTAATCAGGGCAAGAATGTATACTTGCCATGTTTCCTGATGAAGTACTTCAATAGAATAATCCATTTGAGAGTTTATGTTTTGGAAGCAAAAATGGGAAAACAAATGCAGATACCTCTATCTAAATGGACTAAATGCATTTCTGGTTGAATATTGCTCTGTATGTAGCACAGTTTTTCCCGAATCCAGAGGCCAAGTAGCAAAAGCACCACTCAATTCAGTTCAGATCAGTCGCTCAGTGGTGTCCGACTCTGTGACCCCATGAACCTCAGCTCGCCAGGCCTCCCTGTCCATCACCAACTCCTGGAGTTCACCCAAACTCCTGTCCATTGAGTCGGTGATGCCATCCAACCATCTCATCCTGTTGTCCCCTTCTCCTCCTGCCCTTAATCCCTCCCAGCATCAGGGTCTTTTCAAATGAGTCAGCTCTTCACATCAGATGGCCAAAGTATTGGAGTTTTAGCTTCAGCATCAGTCCTTCCAAAGAACACCCAGGACTGATCTCCTTTAGGATGGACTCGTTGAATCACCTTGCAGTCCAAGGGACTCTCAAGAGTCTTTTCCAACACCACAGTTCAAAAGTATCAATTCAACAGTATGAAAAGGCAAAGCACCACTAGGCATGTATTATTATCAGGAACTAATTGAAATTATAATAACATTTTCAGTATCTAATTCAAATTTTTCATTTGTTTGCATTATTTAAAATAATTTTATAACCAGATAAAACCTAAGGGCATTTCTGTTTAAAAGTTAATATCTTTATTTCAAGTTGAAAGAGTGTCCTTGCCAAGTTGTTGGCCCAAAATGTCAGTATTGCTGAAGTTAACCAATTGCTAGATAAAGAAAGATGATGTCAACTTTGGTAGCAGAGGTTATCTCTGAAGCTTTTATGAATTCTTGCCAAACCTAAGATCTATTTTGGTTTTAAGACATCTGTTACCCTGCAAATGGACTCTCTTCCCCTTCCTCCTCATCTTTTCCAGAGTCGTCAGTGTCCTTCAGCCTAGCATTCTCATTGTTCCTGATACTGCTTCTTTATACTTTCTATTGCTGTCTTCTGGAGCTCACTCCATAGTGAGAAACCTTAATCTATGTGTACATATAAACCTAGAGATAGTGATATAGATAGGTAAATAATTAGATAAAACATTCTCTTTTCCAAAATTCATAGGCAGCAATGGAAGTAGTAATCATCTTTACTGCAAATTCTACCAAGATCCTTTTGTGTTTGACAGAAAGAAAAACCCTGTGGATGGATGGCTGAATTGTTTAAATCCATCAGCTTAGCTTAGGTACATTTATTCATGGATGAATGGATAAGTGTTAGGGGTACAAAGGAGGGTATTAAGTGCCAAATTGAAGCTTCAACAATACCTACTGCTGCCAATTGGCAGGACTCCAAATATCCCCTCACCAAACAGATGGTATGAAAGTTGCAGCAGTGGAAAATATGACAGCTTTTAAAATGCATGCAATGAATTAAACATTATGGAGTTGAACCTGAAAGTTTAAACTTTTATCTTAAAATTATACCTCTACTAATAAAACTTCATAGAACCTTTGAATATTATTAATGCACCCACATTATTAATGCACCCACACAAATCCAATATGTGTCAAGAAGTTGAGGTCAAGTTCTTAAAATATACTATGAATATGATAGCATATGTTTTTTTTATTGATCAAGTATGCTAATATCATCTAAATGAAGGCTCAAAGGGAAAAAATACAGAGCCATGTTGGATTTACTTCTTTCTGGATACTAGAAAAATTCAAAGAACATGGAAAAATAGAGATTATAGGAAGCATAAGTGTTTAAATTATTAAGCAAATGCACAAATAAGTATCTTATTATCTAATTATTTTCCTTTCTCTTGGGTTCTTTAGAAGATTACAGTCTAAGTATTGTTCTTGATGCTGTAGGATTCAGTGCCTTTTTAAATACCAGCATATTCAGCAGACTTTTTCACCTGCTTTATAAATATAAAATACATTTTTGGTTATCATGTATATTCATAGTGATGCCTTGATAAGAAGTAGATAGTACCAAGCGTCTGTCTTAGCAAATGATAATCCTGGGTGTCACAAAATGGTCAGTTTCAGAAGCACTGATGAGTTATGATAGCAACTGAATCCTCATCACCGGGGAAATTTTTATTTGTGCACGTTTGGTGTTATGTTTAAATATCTGCCATTTGTAGAAACATGTACAAGTGATCAAACTCTATATAAAATACTGAAACAGATGCTGCTGCTCACACAAACATGCCAAAACACACATGGTCCAAGGGACAAGGGCCAAACTTTATCTTGGAAGGTCACGTGCTGCAGGGTCCCCGGTATCTCAGGATTCATCAAGGCTAATTATTCTTCTCAATTCCATGTTCTCCCAAATGGGAATTCTGAAAGTCTAATTTTCATCATACCAAGGCTAGGGTAGAAAGAGAAAAGGAAGCTCTAAAAAAGTCCCAGAATAGCCAGGGTCAAAGACTAGCACATAAAAAAATGTTTTGAATTTTAAATTTGCTGACTTTTTAAATGCAAAATTCAAAATGTTCGTAAGACATAGGAAAGTAGCCTTCCTTGTCTTCCAATCTCTTTTGCCAATGGCAGCAGTTTCTTATGGCCCCTTCCATAGGTGTTTCTATGCCTAACTAAACAAATATGTAATATTCTCATTTTTTTAACCAAATGGGGCTTACTATATGCATCATGCTACACTTTGCTTTTTTCAGTTAATTTTTTTCATTGCATTATATTCAATTATATAAATACCCAATTAATTGTTAAAATTCCCTATTGATGAATACTTAGATCTCATCTTGTACGATTAGGAACAAAGGAAGCGCTCTCTCTCTCTCTCTCCCCCTCTCTCTCTTTCTTTCTCTCTCTCTCTCTCTATATATATATATATATACACACACACACATGTATTTTACTTTAGGACTCTGCTTAGATCCTAAACCCTGTAAGTATCTAATATTTGGTTGAATTATTAGCACAGAAATTTTCATACTTCAAACCATTTCATCTGGTGATTTTTCCCTTTCCAATCCTTTCCAAGTCTAACTGCCAAGTATAACAGTAGGTTCTCAGTAAACATTAATTAAGAGTGATGTGGCATATTAAACTTCATTAAAATTTTAAATGACATCACCAATAATCAGAATATTGCTTCACTGGAGAATCTGTTTGACCCTAATTGTTAGTGAATTCAGCTTGGCTTTTCCTGGTGGGAAAAAAAAAAAGGGAAAGGAAGTAAGCCACCTTAATTTTGGATTTGTGACACCAGTTACACCTGTCCTTGCCCATTTGAGAACTCTTGTAACATCAGTATCAGGTAGGTTAACATTTAACTCTTCTATATAAAGGCATAATTCAGAGACTCTTCCAAGCTACTATGGTTCAACTCTGGTTCATTTAGGCTGCAAGATAATGTACCAGAAGGATGGTGGGATCTTACAAAACTATCTAAAGGACAAGTCTTGAAAAACAGAAACTAATGCAACTCCAAGAGGCTCAGAAGACAGAAGAACAGTGTCTGAACAAGATGCCACCTCAAGTAATCCAAATAGTATGTCTGTGGGCTGCTGTGGCCACATTCCTGGGGCCCCTACCATCCCTCCCCACCAATGATCCTCACCATCCCTCAGCAGGGAGTTTCAGTCTTACTTATCTTCGTCCCACATCTAGGGGTGTGTTTTATATAACATTTTAGTACAGCCAAGTGTTTGCATGCTCAGTCTCTCAGTCATGTCTGACTCTGCGACCCCATGGACAGGCTCATCTGTTCTTGGGATTTTCTAGGCAAGAATACTGGAGTGGGTTGCCATTCCCTCCTCCAGGGGATATTCCTGACCCAGGAATCAAAGCCATGTCTCCTGTGGCTCCTGCATTGGCAGGCAGATTCTTTACCACAGAGCCTCCTGGGAAGCCCACAGTATAGCCATATACAGATAATTAAACCCATTTCATTGAAACAAGTATTGCACTTTGGAATGTGCATCCTAATTTCACATATTCCCTCCTTCTTCATTTATTTAAATGCTGGTTGCTGCTGCTGCTGCTGCTAAGTCGCTTTAGTCGTGTCCGATTCTGTGCGACCCCATAGACGGCAGCCCACCAGGCTCCCCTGTCCCTGGGATTCTCCAGGCAAGAACACTGGAGTGGGTTGTCATTTCCTTCTCCAAAGCATGAGAGTGAAAAGTGAAAGTAAAGTCGCTCAGTCGTTTCTGACTCTTAGCCACCCTATGGACTGCAGCCTACCAGACTCCTCTGTCCATGGGATTTTCCAGGCAAGAGTCCTGGAGTGGGGTGCCATTGCAATTAATTTCAAGACCCAGTATCAGTCAGTTTGAAAAACACTGCTCTAGAGAGATTGATTTAGACAACAGCATCATTGAAGATAATGAAATGAACAAGCTTGTGAGGGAGGTGAGAAATAAAGAAAATCAAAGACCATTCTGCATCTGGAAGAGGAGAGGATAGAAAGAATGGGGAATAGACTTACACTCATATCTTTTATCAGCAAAATGAAACCCGCCTGATCCCAGTTTAATACTATACCAAGGCTTAACCCGCACACATCACCATATGGCACTAACACAATACAAATCATGACTTATCTGACAAGTAAAAGAAGGAAAAAAAAAAAAAAACAGAAAGGAAAGTAGGAAGGAGGAAAGGGCGAGTGAAAGAGAGAGAGAAAGGAAGGAAGGAAAAGGGGAGAGAGGGAGGTGTGGAGGGAGGAAGGCTAATGTTTTAAGTGTTATTTGTATGAGTAAGGCAGCAGCTCAAATTCAGTATAACTGTCTTGAAAAGTCCTCATTTATTTCAGAGGTAATGCTTGCTCTCCTCACCCCTTTCCACCTCCCCTTCAGTAGGTCCTTCCCCACCGTTACTTAGACTGGGGTTTGCTTGTCTGACCCGAACTGTCAACATACTCAGAGAATTAAAAACCGTAGTCTTGTAGGATCCAGCTCTTCCAAACACACCCACCTAGATCCTAGACAGACTTCTTGCCACACAGAACATGAAGTGAAGTGTCAGCCACTCAGTCGTGTCTGACTCTTTGCGACCCCATGTACTATGTAGCCTGCCAGGCTCCTCTGTCCATGGGATTCTCCAGGCAAGAATACTGGAGTGGGTTGCATTCCCTTCTCCAGGGGATCTTCCCAACCCAGGGATCAAACCTGCATCTCCTGCATTGCAGGCAGATTTTTTACCATCTGAGCCACCAGCGAAGCCCTCTTGCCACACTGCATGCAAGAAACAAATCTAAACTCAAGGTAGATGTCACGTGCTGAGACCCATGATGTACCTAACCTCAGGCTCAAGTTCTTGCCCTGTCTTTGGTAGATGATGTTTTCCTCAGTCCCTCCCTCTTGTTCTCATCAAGTGGTAACCACCCTTCTGCTGGGAACAGCCAGCCTTCCTTCACGGTTTCAGCCTTGGCATTTATCTCCTCCACAGTTCTAAAGTTAGCAGAGAAATGAAAATATTTCATTTCCTTGCTTATGCATCCACTTTTTCAAATTACTCCCAGGAAATGTCAATCCCAGGAGAAATATTGTGGAGATGGTGACTGCATTAAAACCATGCAGAAGAGTGGCCTGTCCTAGTGAAAATTTCCAGGACACCTACATTGACCCTGAGTCCTCTTTGCTCAAGGAAAACAGTTTCACAGACCTTCCTGCTCAGAGAAGGAAGGGTGGGTGCCTTCAGCAGTCCAAGAAGGGCTAGCTGACATCACCAAGCTGGCCGTCACATTGGTGTGTGGCATGTGTTGCTCAGGGTGATTTTTTTTAATTAAACTTTGGAACAAAACCCTTGTTTTCTATTTTTAGTTTCATTTGTAATAATGGAATGAAAAATAAGTGATCCTTGAACTCCTGTTTCACATCAGTCACAGAGAGCAAATATAGCTCCTCTGACAGCCACTAAGTTAGGGCTAAGGAATTTCTAAGCAATTCAGGGGTGTGAATTTGCATATTCTTTAAGCTGTTTTTTTTTTTTTTTTTTCTGGGCAGTCTGTCTCTGGAGATAAAATGTGAAACACGATATGGGAGCATAGTTGGCATTCACAGGTGACAATCAGACTTATAGGAGTAAGTCTAATTATAGCATAAAGGATTATCAGCAAAGGGCTGGGCTCCTATATTTGGTGGGTGGTGAAACTACGTCTTTACCATGACACCTTCCTCTCACTTGTTCTTGGCCCCAACGACATAACCTCAGCCCACAATGCAGGCTAGAGGGGCAGAATGTTACCAAATACAAAAAATATCAGACTCTGGGATCAGAAAGTGTGAGACATAGAACAAGTGTGTTTTCCTTATGGAAAAAAAGAGAAAAAAAAAGCAAAGTGAATAAGTGCACATTGCTTCTAAAAGTTAATTCTGATTCTTCTTCAAATCCATAAATAAAATGTTAAACCTATTGTTTCATGATTTGATTTTGTTTTGTCTATTATTCTTTAATTTTGTCCTGATAATCTGATTTCCAGTTAAGGCCAGTCACACAGTGGTGTCCAATTCTTTGTGACCCCATGAACCACAGCACGCCAGGCTTCCCTGTCCATCACCAACTCACAGAGTCCACCCAAACCCATGTCCATTGAGTCAGTGATGCCATCCGACCATTTCATCCTCGTCATCCCCTTCTCCTCCTGCCCTCAATCTTTTCCAGCATCAGCGTCTTTTCCCATCTCTTGAAGAATTTTCCACATTTTTTTGTGATCCACACAAAGGCTTTGGTGTAGTCAATAAAGCAGAAGTGGATGTTTTTCTGGAACTCTCAGCTTTTTCAATGATCCAACACATGTTGGAAATTTGATCCTTGGTTCCTCTGTCTTTTCTAAATCCAGCTTGAACATCCAGAAGTTCACAGTTCACATACTGTTGAAGCCTGGCCTGGAGAATCTTGAGCATTACTTCAGGACCCAGGAGAAAGGAGCAGGGACCCCACAAGAGACGGACTCAGACTTGCCTGTGACGTTCTTAGCTGTTACTGAAGTCAAGTCTGGTGGATAACTGCTTGAAAGCCAATACTCCAGAGACAAGATCAGTGGAAAGGAAAATTTGTTTTATTTTGGAGGCTGGCAATTGAGGGAGAAGGTAGACTCATGTCCAAAGGCCAATGTCCCCCTGATAATCAGTGGGAAAGAGCTTTTAAAGGGGAATTTCAGGGGTATATAGACAGAGGGAGGAAGCTAAATGCAGAAACAACACAGCTCTGACAGTCATCTTTTTAAAAAAATTTATTTATTTTAGTTGGAGGCTAATTACTTTACAATATTGTATTGGTTTTGTTATAAATTGACATGAATCAGCCATGGCTGTACATGTGTCCACCATCCTGAACCCCCCACCCTCCTCCCTCCCCATCCCATCCCTCAGGGTCATCCCACAGCACCAGCTCTGAGCACCCTGTCTCATGCATCAAACCTGGACTGGCAATCTGTTTCACATATGATAATATACATGTTTCAATGCTACTGTCTCCAATCATCCCACCCTCGCCTTCTCCCACAGAGTCCAAAAGACTGTTCTATACATCTGTGTCTCTTTTGCTATCTCACATACAGGGTTATTGTTACCATCTTTCTAAATTCCATATATATGCATTAGTATACTGTATTGGTGTTTTTCTTTCTAGCTTACTTCACGCTGTATAATAGGCTCCAGTTTCATCCACCTCATTAGAACTGATTCAAATGGATTGTTTTTAATGGCTGAGTAATATTCCATTGTGTATATGCACCACAGCTTTCTTATCCATTCATCTGCTGATGGACATCTAGGTTGCTTCCATGTCCTGGCTATTGCAAACAGTGCTGTGATGAACATTGGGGTACATGTGTCTCTTTCAATTCTGGTTTCCTCAGTATCTACACCGTGCCTTGGGATTGGTGGGTTGTATGGCAGTTCTATTTCCAGTTTTTTAAGGAATCTCCACACTGTTCTCCATAGTCGCTGTACTAGTTTGCATTCCCACCAACAGTGTAAGAGGGTTCCCTTTTCTCCACACCCTCTACAACACTTATTGTTTGTAGACTTTTTGATAGCAGCCATTCTGACCAGGGTGAGATGGTACCTCATTGTGGTTTTGATTTGCATTTCTCTGACAATGAGTGATGTTGAGCATCTTTTCATGTGTTAGCCATCTGTATGTCTTCTTTGGAGAACTGTCTGTTTAGTTCCTTGGCCCGTTTTTTTGATTGGGTCATTTATTTTTCTGGAATTGAACTGCAGGAGTTGCTTGTATATTTTTGAGATTAATTCTTTGTCATTTGCTTCGTTTGCTATTGTTTTCTCCCATTCTGAGGGCTGTCTTTTCATTTTGCTTACAGTTTCCTTCATTGTGCAAAAGTTTTTAAGTTTAATTATGTCCCATTTGTTTACTTTTCCTTTTATTTCCATTACTCTGGGAGGTGGGTCATAGAGGATCCTTCTGTGATTTATGTCAGAGAGTGTTTTGCCTATGTTTTCCTCTAGGAGTTTTATAATTTCTGGCCTTATGTTTAGATCTTTAATCCATTTTGAGTTTATTTTTGTGTATGGTGTTAGAAAATATTCTAGTTTCATTCTTTTACAAGTGGTTCACCAGTTTTCCCAGCACCACTTGTTAAAGAGATTGTCTTTTCTCCATTGTATATTCTTGCCTCCTTTGTCAAAGATAAGGTGTCCATAGGTGCCTGGATTTATCTCTGGGCTTTCTATTTTGTTCCATTGATCTATATTTCTGTCTTTGTGCCAGTACCATACTGTCTTGATGACTGTAGCTTTGTAGTATTGCCTGAAATCAGGCAGGTTGATTCCTCCAGTTCCATTCTTCTTTCTCAAGATTGCTTTGGCTATTCGAGGTTTTTTTTATTTCCATACAAATAGTGAAATTATTTGTTCTAGTTCTGTGAAAAATACCATTGGTAGCTTGTTGGGGATTGCATTGTGTCTATAGATTGCTTTGGGTAGTATACTCATTTTCACTATATTGATTCTTCCAATCCATGAACATGGTATATTTCTCCATCTATTTGCCTCTTCTTTGATTTCTTTCATGAGTGTTTTATAGTTTTCAATATATAGGTCTTTTGTTTCTTTAGATAGATATATTACTAACTATTTTATTCTTTTTGTTGCAATGGTGAATGGAATTGTTTCCTTAATTTCTCTTTCTTTTTTTCTCATTGTTAGTGTATAGGAATGAGAGGGATTTCTGTGTTAATTTTATATCCTGAAACTTTACTCTATTCATTGATTAGCTGTCTAGAACCATACCACCCTGAACACACCTTATCTTGTCTGACAGTCATCTTAAAATCAGTCGTGCAGTGGTCTGATCAGTGTTGATTATTTTAAGTACCGTCAGTCTTTAGTTCCAGGGTTGATTTTTTTCTCTATACTTTTTTTTTTTTTTTTTTTGAGGCCAGTCCTCAGAATTGTGGCAGATTATGTCACGGCTACAGTCTGGTCGTCACATAGTTAACTTCTACCTGGTAGAGGTTTCAGTATCTACAAGACAGCTCAAAGCATTTGGCTCAAAATATCACTGTAGCCCTTGAGAAGGAATTAGAGGTCCTTGACCATGCTTACTGACTATAGTGTTATTTGGTCTTGTTTGACTGTTTTCTTTTGCTTCTGCATTTTCTCACTTCTCTGATAAAGCTTATCATGTGGCTAAAATGCTTCTACAGACAGAAGGCAGGTGGAGGATGTAGGGTGGGAAGGCCTTAGGGTCCTGCTTCAAGTCAACATTACCACTATTCCTATGGTGATTCTTCCTTATTTCAGTATCAACATGGAGAGCCCCATCCAAACCCTGGCCTCTCAGTTTCTTTATTTTCTCCTTCAGTGTCTTGTCACATGGTCCACCATACCATGCATCCCTAATCAAACTTCAGTGCTGACATTAGCAGCATTCCCTGACCGCCCATTGCAAGGATCTGCATCTCTGATCACCAACATTCAACTTTCCGGCCAACTTCCTTTGACCTTCTGGCTCTGTCCCATCCCTTTACCCTGCAGCTTCTTCATTGTTCATCTCCCCACTCACCTGCTTATTTAAACCCCCCCCCTCATCTGCTTATCTAGTTAGACTCCATGATCATTTTAATCCCTGTCTTGCATTTAGTCTCAACTTCTTTGACTTCATCATATGTGTCAGCAAAATCTGAACTTGAGTAAGCTCCATTCTGGCTTGTTCTGCAGCTATAGACCTTGGCCCACAAAAATAAATAAACAAATAAAATAAATGCAGAAATGTGCAGATTAGATCCACTTTATTCCTTAAAACCTTAAGTGGTCCCTCAAGCATACCTCATAATCCTCTGACATTCTTATAATCAGTTTACTCTGTGATTACATTTCACATTTCCTTTTTCCTCAAACTCCAACTATTTATTTTACCTCCTTGACCTCAGCTGAATTTGACATCATATTTTAGTTTGCTGGCAAATAAAAGCAATCAAAAAGGAAATTTTTTTAATGAAGTAAAATAAAGGGAGATGAGACAAAAACGGAATTTCAGATATTGTTCTGAAGTCCTTCAAAACAGCCCTGGCTGTTTTCTGAAATGGCATAGAAAAATGACCGCTCAGCTGCAACATCCATCCCTGTGCATCAGTCAGAGAAACATGGGTTCCTTAGAGAAATGGCCTGTTCCAGGTATGAAGTCAATCAGTCAGTTCAGTCACTTAGTCATGTCCGATTCTTTCCGACCCCATGGACTGCAGCACGCCAGGCCTCCCTGTCCATCACCAACTCCTGGAGTTTCCCCAAACTCATGTCCACTGAGTCAGTGATGCCATCCAACCATCTCATCCTCTGTCATCCCCTTCTCCTCCCACCTTCAATCTTTCCCAGCATCAGGGTGTTTTTCAATGAGTAACTTCTTCATATCAAGTGGCCAAAGTATTGGAGTTTCAGCTTCAGTATCAGTCCTTCCAATGAATATTCAGGACTGATTTCCTGTAGGATGGACTGGTTGGATGTCCTTGCAGTATTAAATACAAAAGACATAAGAGATGGAGTAGGAAAGAACACCGTGTGCCAGAAAGTAAGTCAGCCTGAAGAAGGCGACACTGGCTGAATCTGGGACATCTTGATCACCCAAAAGAAAAAGGTCAGTAAAATGTACTACCTAGTGGATTAAAATAAAATATCCAGGAGTCTATGCTGAATAAATGGATAAATAGGTGAGATAAATAAATAAATAGAAGATTGCCAGTTACTATAGGTAGAAGGAATGATAGAGTTATAAAATCACCATTTGCAACCACCATGTGAATAACTGTTCAAGGAAGAATGCCAATGAAACAAACTTTTAGTTAAATTTTGATGAGTAATAAGATATTTACAAAATATCTCCTCAAAGTACCTCCTCAAATATAACTTGTTGATTACAAAGGAAGATAAATTTCCTTTCAGATGGAGAATTCTTGCAGATGGAACCTTAAGTAGTTTTATTAACTTGCATGTGTTGATATAACAGAATACCACAGGCCGTGTGGCTTAAAAAACAGGCACATATTTTCTCACGTTCCTGGAGGCTGGAGGTCCAAGGTCAAAGGCCAGTGGGTTGGTTTATAGCCAGGTTTCTCTCCTTGGCTTGCAGGCACCAGCTTTCATGCTGTGTCCTCACATGGTCTTTCCTCTAAGCACACATACTCCTGGCATCCCTTCCTCTGCTTTTGAGAACACCAGTCCTGTAGAGTCAGGCCCCTCTTCTGATTTCATTTAACCTTAATTACCTCCTAAGACCCAGTTTTCCAATACAATCATATATTGGGGGTTAAAGGCCAAATATATGAGTTGGGGAGGAATACAATTTTGCCTGTAACAGTGGTCAAATTTAACATCAGGGATAATAGAGAAATTGACAACATTTGACTTAATTTTATAACCAGAAGGATACAATATCACTTACAAAGCATTCTTGCCAGAAGGGCTAACCTGTACAAACAACTGTCTGGAACTCTTCAAAGGGTCAGTGTCATGAAAGATGAAGAAAGACCAAGGAAGTTCTTCAAATGAAAGGAACTGTTCCACATCAAGGAGACAAAAACAACAGGACAACTAGAGGCAGTGTACGAACCTGAGTTTCTGAAAAGGAAACTGCTAGGACCACTGGCCAAGTTTGAATACAGGCTGTCTTTTAGATATAACATGGCATCAGTGTTGCAACAGTGCCAAACTTCCCGAATCTTATCATTGTGTTATGACTGTGCAAGAAAATGTCCTGCTTCTAGGAAATAGATACTAAGGCCTTTAGGAATAAAGGATCATGACATCTGCAATTTACTCTCCAATTATTTCTAAAAAACAAACAAACAAACAAGTACATCAAGGATATGTAGAGATTTAAAACAAACTGATAATAATTGATACATCTAAAGGAAATGTTCTTGAAACTTTTCATAGACTTGAAAATTTTAATACAAAAAGTTTTTTTTAAAAAAAGAATGAAAACCACAATTTTAAATAATGCAGGTAGCTTCATTGACTCACAAAATCCTCCCAGAATTAACTTTTAAAGGTATAAATCCACAAGGACAGAGAGATGAGCAGGAACAATAGAACTTGGGAACCAGAGAAGCAGATGGAGTAGTAGTAATTTACTGAACAGATTCAAAGAGCTGAATCTGAAACCAGAGGTGGGTACAGCCAGCCAGTGTACACTACAGAATCCCCCAGAGGCCCAGTCACTGGCAGTACCAGCTGCCTCTGAGGATGAGACTGAAAACAAAAGAATCCCTTCCCTATTGGAGCATACCAACTGCTTCTCACTCACCTCGCAGATGAGAGGTTTTACCCACTAGAGAGGGTAAAGCAGAGTGTGTCTGAGCTTGTAGATTCCAGAGACTTTGAGAGCAGGAAGTTACTACTGAAAACAAGTGATATAGAAAAGCATACATGCATACAGGTACTGTCATTTTCAAGCTGTGGACCCAGGACAGTTCATCATATTCTGATTGGGCATACTTCTTAAACTCATCCAAAACTTTAAAAATGTTGGAAGAAATCACTAGCTAGAGAGAAACAAATTTAAAACATAATTGGCAACCTTATAAAAGTCACTAGATCCACAGTATTTATCAGTAAGTTTGATGACACCACCCTCATGGCAGAAAGTGAAGAAGAAATAAAGAGACTCTTGATGAATGAGAAGAGGAGAGTGAAAAAGTTGGCTTAAAGCTCAACATGCAGAGAACTAAGATCATGGCATCCAGTCCCATCACTTCATGGCAAATAGATGGGGAAACAGTGGAAACAGTGGCAGACTTTATTTTTGGGGGCTCCAAAATCACTGCAGATGGTGACTGCAGCCATGAAATTAAGATGCTTACTCCTTGGAAGGAAAGTTATGACCAACCTAGACAGCATATTAAAAAGCAGAGACATTACTTTGCCAACGGAGGTCCGTCTAGTCAAGGCTATGGTTTTTCCAGTAGTCATGTATGAATGTGAGAGTTGGACTATAAAGAAAGCTGAGAGCTGAAGAATTGATGCTTTTGAACTGTGGTGTTGGAGAAGACTCTTGAGAGTCCCTTGGACTGTAAGGAGATCCATCCAGTCCATCCTAAAGGAGATCAGTCCTTAGTGTTCATTGGAAGGACTGATGTTGAAGCTGAAGCTCCAGTAGTTTGACCACCTGATGTGAAGAGCTCTTTTGAAAAGACCCTGATGCTGGGAAAGATTGAAGGCGGGAGGAAAAGGGGATGACAGAGGATGAGACTGTTGGATGGCATCACCGACTCAATGGACCTGGGTTTGGGTGGACTCCAGGAGTTGATGATGGACAGGGAGGCCTGGCATCCTGTGTTTCATGGGGTTGCAAAGAGTCAGACATGACTGAGAGACTGAACTGAACTGAACTGAATATCTAAAGCTACTTGCTAAATTTCAATAACTACTTATTTTTTAATAACTGATTCCCTAATAAAAAAGGAATAACAGGATAGATCCTTAACATGACAAAAAATAATTTATTTTAACCCAGAAGCCAACCTCATATATAACTGAAAAACATTCAAGGAATTACTTTAAAGTGAGAAATGATGCACAGATAATATGCCTACTGTTACTCCTAGTGTTTGACAATATCTGGAATTTCTGACTGATAATAAAAAGCTTAAATCATAACTATAATATTTTAAAAGATTCTTCATCTAGAAAACTAAAATGAATCAACTGAAGAATAATCTACGTTATTAAAAGCAGACACAAATGTAACTGGTTAGAAAAATAATAGCTTTTTAAAATACCAACAGCATCCAATTAGAAAATGTAGTGCATGAAAGTTTACTAGCACAGAAAATTTGGTTTATGTAGGAATAAGCAATTCAAAGTGTGTGCAGGATCTATACTGTTTAAACTACTGAATATTTCTCAGAAACAAAAGAATCTGATTCAATGGAAAGATTTAATATGGTAGGATTCAATCCCTCTCAGATCAATGTACTGTTCTAATGAATTTCAACTTAAATTCTGATTAATTTTTTAAAAACTGAATTATATATGATTATGAATGATTTGTCTTGATGTATGACAGAGACCACCACAACACTGTAAAACGATTATATTGCAATAAAAAAAAACTGAAAAAATCATTTTAACTTCATTCAATTGAAAGAATAAACAGGATTGAAGAGGTAAAAAAATTCTAAAAATTAATGAGGGAGTTATGTTCATCAATTATAACTGAATATGAATTTAGTGGATAAAATGAATACAAACGGAATGAGTGGACCATCACAGAAGTCAGAAATAAATACACATGTGAACCAGAATTTAGCAGATCATGACAGTGGAATTGTGAATCAGTAGGGAAAGATAGTCTCATCAATAATGATGGATAATTGCCTGTCTAGACAGTTTAAACTAGTTCCTCACTTAAAGACTCATTCAAAATATAGCTTAGATGAATTAAAGGAATAGTAATAAATGAATACACAAATAAATAAGTAAACTATAAAAGATCCAAGTTAAAATACATGTGAACTGCACAGAGCGCAAAGGAAAAACAGGATTTCCTAAGTAGAATTTGGAGGGGGGTTCGGGATGGGGACACATGTAAACCCATGGCTGATTCATATCAATGTATGGCAAAAACCACTATAGTACTGTAAAGTAATTAGCATCCAACTAAAATAAATAATTTTTTTTAAAAAAGGAAAAAAAAAAAATGAACGATAGAATCCTAAATAAAAATACTGACACATTTTAATTATAAAACAATCAAAACCTCCTATATTTCAAGAGCCATAGTAAAGAATGCAAAATAGATGACTCAAAGTGATATATACATATATGGAAATTTGCAAATATATTTAACTTATAAAGAATTCAAGAAACAAAATGGCATATAGAGTAAAAACACCAAAAAAAGGATAATGAACAGAAAAGAAAACAGGCAAATGGACAGTAAAGGTAAGAAATTTTCTTTTCTACATTGAAATAGTAATTTAGTCTACCAATCGAAATTTATGACCATATATACATACATGTATATATATATATGTCCACCTGCCTTTTTTTTTAATTTTTAAAAATTATTTGATTTTTAAACTTTACATAATTGTATTAGTTTTGCCAAATATCAAAATGAATCCACCACAGGTATACATGTGTTCCCCATCCTGAGCCCTCCTCCCTCCTCCCTTCCCATACCATCCCTCTGGGTCGTCCCAGTACACCAGCCCCAAGCATCCAGTATCATGCATCGAACCTGGACTGGCATCTCGTTTCATACATGATATTTTACATGTTTCAATGCCATTCTCCCAAATCTTCCCGCCCTCTCCCTCTCCCATAGAGTCCATTAGACTGTTCTATACATCAGTGTCTCTTTTGCTGTCTCGTACACAGGGTTATTGTTACCATCATTCTAAATTCCATATATATGTGTTAGTATACTGTATTGGTGTTTTTCCTTCTGGCTTACTTCACTCTGTATAATAGGCTCCGGTTTCATTCACCTCATTAGAACTGATTCAAATGTTTTCTTTTTAATGGCTGAGTAATATCCAAGATGGGCAGAAAAACAGAGAAACATATTTTTAAATCTAATATGCAGGGAGGAGGTTCTAAATCTTTTCTGCAATAGGTCATATAATAAATATTTCCAGCTTTGTGAGTCATACGATCTCTGTCACAACTATCCAACTCTGCTCTGCTAGCACAATTGTGACCACAGACAAACGGGCATGGATGTGTTCAGATAAACCCTTATTTGCAAATACAGACATTAGGCCAAACTGGTTAGTCAGACCTCTGTTATAGAGGAAAAAATTGCAACAACACTTGGAACACCCTGGTCAATATGTATTGAAAGCCTTAATAATATGCATATCATTTGACCAAGGAATCTCCTAGGAATGCATTCTGTAGATCCCATTATGCTTATGAGTTTGATATTTATCAAAGGATGTCTTTATGTCTAATGATGTCTTTTTAAGTAAATCCTGCTGTACGATGGATAACTATGCCATATTCCAAAACAATATCATAAAAAACACTAATGACATCAGAAATATTTATCAGTCAGTCAGTTCAGTCGTTCAGTTGGGTCTGACTCTTTGTGACCTCATGGACTGTAGCACGTCAGGCTTCCCTGTCCAACACCAACTCGCGGAGCTTACTTAAACTCATGTTCATTGAGTTGGTGATGCCATCCAACCATCTCATCCTCTTTTGTCTCCTTCTCCTCCTGCCTTCAATCTTTCCCAGCATCAGGGTCTGTTCCAAAGAGTCACTTATACGCATCAGGTGGCCAAATTATTGGAGTTTCAGCTTCAGCATCAGTCCTTCCAATGAACACTCAGGACTGATCTCCTTTAGGATAGACTGGTTGGATCCCTTGCAGTTCAAGGGACTCTCAAGAGTCTTCTCCAACACCACAGTTCAAAAGCATCAATTCTTCAGCACCCAGCTTTCTTTATAGTCCAACTCTCACATCCATACAAAACTACTGGAAAAAAACCATAACTTTGACTAAACGGAATTTTGTTGGCAAAGTAATGTCTCTGCTTTTTAATATGCTGTCGAGTTTGGTCATAAATTTTCTTCCAAGGAGCAAGTGTCTTTATTTCATGGCTGCAGTCACCATCTGCAGTGACTTTGGAGCCCAAGAAAATAGTCTGTCACTGTTTCCATTGTTTGCCCATCTATTTGCCATTAAGTGATGGGACTGGATGACATCACCTTCATTTTCTGAATGTTGAGTTTTAAACCAATTTTCTCACTCTCCTATTTCACATTAATCAAGAGGCTTCTTCTCTTTCTGCCATAATGGTGGTGTCATCTTCATATCTGAGGTTATTGATATTTCTCTGGGCAATCTTGAATCCAGCTCATGCTTCCTCCAGCCTGGAATTTCTCATAATGTACTCTGCATATAAGTTAAATAAGCAGGGTTTCAATATACAGCCTTAACATACTCCTTTCCCAATTTGGAACCAGTCTGTTGTTCCATGACCAGTTCTAACTGTTGCTTCTTGACCTGCATACAGATTTCTCAAGAGGCAGGTCAGGTGGTCTGGTATTCCCATCTCTTTCAGAATTTTCCACAGTAATTGTGAGCCACACAGTCAAAGGCTTTGGCACAGTCAATAAAGCAGAAATAGATGCTTTTCTGGTATTTTCTTGCTTTTTCAATGATCCAACAAATATTGACAATATGATCTCTGGTTTCTCTGCCTTTTCTAAATCCAGTTTGAACATCTGGAAGTTCATGGTTCACGTGTTGCTAAAGCCTGGCTTGGAGAATTTTGAGCATTACTTTCCTAGTGTGTGAGATGAGTGCAATTGTGCATTAGTTTGAGCATTTTTTGGCATTGCCTTTCTTTGGGATTGGAATGAAAACTGACCTTTTCCAGTCCTGTGGCTGCTGCTGAGTTTTCCAAATGTGCTGGCATATTGAGTGCAGCACTTTCACAGCATCGTCTTTCAGGATTTGAAATAGCTCAACTGGAATTCTATCACCTCCACTAGCTTTGTTCATAGTGATGCTTCCTAAGGCCCACTTGACTTCGCATTCAAGGATGTCTGGCTCTAGGTGAGTGATCACACCATCGTGGTTATCTGGGTCATGAAGATCTTTTTCTTATAGTTCTGTGTATTCTTGCCAACTCTTCTTAATATCTTCTGCTTCTGTTCGGTCCATACCATTTCTGTCCTTTTTTGTGCCCATCTTTGTGTGAAATGTTCCCTTGGTATCTCTAGTTGTCTTTAAGAGATCTCTAGTCTTTCTCATTCTATTGTTTTCCTCTATTTCTATGCATTGGTCACTGAGGAAGGCTTTCTTATCTCTCCTTGCTATTCTTTGGAACTCTGCATTCAAATGGATATATCTTTCCTTTTTTCCTTTGCCTTTCGCTTCTATGCTTTTCTCAGCTATTTATAAGGCCTCCTCAGACAACCATTTTGTCTTTTTGCATTTTTTTTCTTGGGGATGGTCTTGATCACTTTTCCTATACAATGTCATGAACCTCTGTCCATTGTTCTTCAGGCACTCTGTCTATCAGACCTAATCCCTTGAATCTATTTGTCACTTGCTCTGTATAATCATAAGGGATTTGATTTAGGTCATACCTGAATGGTCTAGTGGTTTTCCCTACTTTCTTCAATTTAAGCTAAATATTTATAATCAATAATTTATAATCAATTGAAAAACAGGTTTCCATATGACCCTAAATTTCTCTATATATATCTGTGCCCACACACACAGCAGAAATTGAAGAACAGAGATGTAAGTCACAGTGCCTGAGTTAAAATTCAGGTTTTACAATTTTCTGTTTGAATTAAGTCAAGTCATGTAACCTCTCTAAGTCTCATTTTCCTCATCTGTGAAATGGAAAGTAATTGTGCTTAACTCATTAAGGTGTTATGAGAATTAAGTGAATACTTACAAAAACTCGATAGGTGGCTCAGACTGTAAAAAATCTACCTGCAATGCAGGAAACCTGGGTTTGATCTCTGGGTTAGGAAGATCCCCTGGAGAAAGGAACAGCTATTCATTCCAGCATTTTGGCCTGGAGAATTCCATGGACAGAGAACCTTGCATGCTACAGTTCATGAGGTCACAAAAAGTTGGACACGATTGAGTGACTTTCACTTTTACACAGATATATGTATATATATACAAAGATATGTGTGTATATGTATATTCCAAAATCCAGCATATTTATACACAATTTGTGTTATCTTCTCAGCTCTTTGATGTTTTCTGACTTTCAGACACAATATATATATTATTTCATAATTATATGACAATGCTAAGCTTATGCTTTTGAGAATTTCATAAGTTATTTTCAATATTATCAGTTCAGTTCAGTCGCTCAATCGTGTCTGATTCTTTGTGACCCCATGAATCACAGCATGCCAGGCCTCCCTATCCATCACCAACTCCCGGAGTTCACTCAGACTCATGTCCATCAAATCAGTGATGCCATCCATTCATCTCATCCTCTGTTGTCCCCTTCTCCTCCTGCCGCCAATCCCTCCCAGCATCAGAGTGTTTTCCAATGAGTCAATTCTTCGCATGAAGTGGCCAAAGTACTGGAGTTTCAGCTTTAGCATCATTCCTTTCAAAGAAATCCCAGGGCTGATCTTCTTCAGAATGAACTGGTTGGATCTCCTTGCAGTCCACGGGACTCTCGAGTCTTCTTCAACATCACAGTTCAAAAGAATCAATTCTTCAGTGCTCAGCCTTCTTCACAGTCCAACTCTCACATCCATACATGACCACTGGAAAAACCATAGCCTTGACTAGACGGACCTTTGTTGGCAAAGTAATGTCTCTGCTTTTGAATATGCTATCTAGGTTGGTCATAACTTTCCTTCCAAGGAGTAAGCGTCTTTTAATTTCATGGCTGCAGTCACTATCTGCAGTGATTTTGGAGCCCCCCCAAAATTAAGTCTGACACTGCTTCCACTGTTTCCCCATCTATTCCCAATGAAGTGATAGGGCCAGATGCCATGATCTTCGTTTTCTGAACGTTGAGCTTTAAGCCAACTTTTTCACTCTCCTCTTTCATCAAGAGGCTTTTTAGTTCCTCTTCACTTTCTGCCATACGGGTGGTGTCATCTGCATATCTGAGGTTATTGATATTTCTCCTGGCAATTTTGATTCCAGCTTGTGCTTCTTCCAGTCCAACATTTCTCATGAGGTACTCTGCATTTGAGTTAAATAAGCAGGGTAACAATATACAGCCTTGATGTACTCTTTTTCCTATTTGGAACCAGTCTGTTGTTCCATGTCCAGTCCTAACTGTTGCTTCCTGACCTGCATATAGGTTTCTCAAGAGGCAGGTC
>NW_011494840.1:1500620-1576088 GCF_000754665.1 Bison bison bison | reverse complement strand
TTTCTTTTTTATTTTTTATTTTTTTAAATTTTATTTTATTTTTAAACTTTACAATATTGTATTAGTTTTGCCAAATATCGAAATGAATCCGCCACAGGTATACCTGTGTTCCCCATCCTGAACCCTCCTCCCTCCTCCCTCCCCATACCCTCCCTCTGGGTCGTCTCAGTACACCAGCCCCAAGCATCCAGTATCGTGCATCGAACCTGGACTGGCGACTCGTTTCATACATGATATTATACATGTTTCAATGCCATTCTCCCAAATCTCCCCGCCCTAAGGCCCACTTGACTTCACATTCTAGGATGTCTGGCTCTAGGTTAGTGATCACACCATCGTGATTATCTTGGTCCTGAAGATCTTTTTTGTACAGTTATTCTGTGTGTTCCTCAATATTATAGCAAAGTAAAATTATCTTTAGGAACCATTCTTTTCAAAAATTCAGTAAATTTTGAGGATCTCTGAGCTGGCCCAAAGAGCAAAGCCCATATGTGATTTTCAAGAAACAATTTCACAGACTGCTGCTGCCTTTTTCCCTGAGAGGAAGAAAGTTTATCTCAGGTGAGACAGTTATGGACCTTAGGCACATTGTCTCATTGGTATCTAGAAGTCAGTGTGACCTGGTTGAAGGCATGAAATATTCATCCCATTTCAAGAGTTCATGTCCTGGCAGGAAATACCTTAGAAAGTATCTCTCTGATCCTTGCTTCTTATTTGAATAAATCTGTAGATCCAAACGTGTTTTCTCCAGGACCTGAGTTCAGAAGCAATCTTCCTTCATGGCACACCCTTTCTCTATCTCCAATTATATTTTTATTTAAACCCATATTGTGACGTGATGTGTGTGGCTTCATCAATGGGGAGGATATTAATAACAGAGGACGTGCTACATTTTGGGGTAAGGGGCACATTGAAAGTCTCTGTATCAGACATCTGGGACAATGTTAAACACACCAACATGCAAATCACAGGAGTCCCAGAAGAAGAAGACAAAAAGAAAGTCCATGAGAAAATGCTTGAGGAGATAATAGTTGAAAACTTCCCTAAAATGGGGAAGGAAATAGCCACCCAAGCCCAAGAAACCCAGAGAGTCCCAAACAGGATAAACCCATGGCAAAACACCTCAAGGCACATATTAATCAAATTAACAAAGATCAACTACAAACAGCACATATTAAAAGCAGCAAGGGAAAAGCAACAAATAATACACAAAGGATCCACATAAGGATAACAGCTGATCTTTCAATAGAAACTCTTCAGGCCAGAAGGTAATAGCAGGACATACTTAAAGTGATGAAAAAGAAAAACCTACAACCCAGATTACTGTACCCAGCAAGGAGCTCATTCAAATATAAAGGAGAAATCAAAAGCTTTACAGACAAGCAAAACCTGAGAGAATTCAACACCACCAAACCAGCTCTTCAACAAATGCTAAAGGATCTTCTCTAGACAGGAAACACAGAAAAGGTGTATAAACTCAAACCCAAAACAACAAAGTAAATGGCGATGGAATCATATTTATCAATAATTACCTTAAATGTAAGTGGGTTGAATGCCCCAACCAAAAGATAAAGACTGGCTGAATTGATACTAAAACAAGACCCCTATATATGCTGTCTACAAGAGACCCACCTCAAAACAAGGGACACATACAGACTGAAAGTGAAGGGCTGGGAAAAGATATTTCATGCAAATAGAGACCAAAAGAAAACAGGAGTAACAATACTCACATCAGATAAAATAGACTTTGGTATAAAGTCTGTGAAAAGAGACAAAGAAGGACACTACATAATAGTCAAAGGATCAATCCAATAAGAAGATATAACTTATATATATTCACCCAACATAAGAGCACTGCAATACACAAGGCAAATGCTAACAAGTATGAAAGGGGAAATTAACAGTAACACAATAATAGTGGGAGACTTTAGTACCCCACTCACATCTATGGATAGATCAACCAAACAGAAATTACCAAGGAAACACAAATTTTAAATGATACAATAGACCAGTTAGACCTAATTGATATCTTAGGATATTTCACCCCCAAACAATGAATTTCACCTTTTTGTCAAGTGCACATGGAACATACTTCAGGATAGATCACATCCTGGGCCATAAATATAGCCTTGGTTAATTCAAAAAAATTTAAAATCATTTCAAGCATCTTTTCTGATCACAATGCTATAAGATTAGATGTCAACTACAAGGAAAAAAAAAGAGAAAACTATACAAACTACAAAAAAAAAAAGAACACGCTTCTGACCAACAAATCATGGAAGAAATCAAAATATGCATAGAAACAAATGAAAATGAAAGCATGACAAAACCTATGGGATTCAGTTAAAGCAGTGCTAAGAGGAAGGTTCATAGCAATACTAGTTACCTCAAGAAACAAGAGAAAAATCAAATAAATAACCTAACTTTACACCTAAAGCAACTAGAAAAAGAAGAACCCCAGGGTTGGTAGAAGGAAAGAAATCATAAAAATTAGGGCAGAAATAAATGACAAAGAAACAAAGGAGACAATATCAAAAACCAACAAAACTAAAAGCTGGTTCTTTGAGAAGATAAATAAAATAGACAAACCATTAGCCAGATTCATTAAGAAAAAAAAAGGGAGAATCAAATCAACAAAATTAGAAATGAAAATGGAGAAATCACAACAGACAACACAGAAATACAACGGATCATAAGAGACTACTATCAACAACTACATGACAATAAAATGGACAACTTGGAAGAAAGGGACAAATTCTTAGAAAAATGTAACCTTCCAAAACTGAGCCAGGAAGAAATAGAAATTCTTAACAGACCCATCACAAGCATGGAAATCGAAACTGTAATCAAAAATCTTCCAACAAACAAAAGCCCAGGACCAGATGGTTTCACAGGTGAATTCTACCAAAAATTTAGAGAAGAGCTAACATATATCCTACTTAAACTCTTCCAGAAAATTCAGACGAAGGTAAACTGCCAAACTCATTCTATGAGGCCACCATTACCCTGATACCAAAACCAGGCAAAGATGCCACAAAAAAAGAAAACTACAGGCCAATATCACTGATGAACATAGATGCAAAACTCTTTAACAAAATTCTAGCAAACAGAATCCAACAATGTATTAAAAAGATCATACATCATGACCAAGTGGGCTTTATCCCAGGGATGCAAGGATTCTTCAATATTCGCAAATCAATGTGATACACCACATTAACAAACTGAAAGATGAAAAACATATGATTATCTCATATGGTAGATGCAGAGAAAGCCTTTGACAAAATTCAACATCCATTTATGATAAAACCCTCCATAGCAGGCATAGAAGGAACATACCTCAACATAATAAAAGCCATATATTATAAACCCACTGGAAATGTGATCCTCAATGATGAAAAATTGAAAGCATTTCCCCTAAAGTCAGAAACAAGACAAGGGTGCCCACTCTCACCACTACTATTCATAATAGTTTTGGAAGTTATAGCCATGGCAGAGAAGGAAAAGCAATAAAAGGAATCCAGATTGGAAAAGAAGAAGTAAAACTTTCACTGTTTGCAGATGACATGATCCTCTACATAGAAAGCCCTAAAGACAGCACCAAAAAGTTACTAGAGCTAATCAATGAATATAGGAAAGTTGCAAGATATAAAATTAACAAACAGAAATCCCTTACATTCCTATACATTAACAATGAGAAAACAGAAAGAGAAATTAAGGAAACAATTCCATTCTCCATTGCAACAAAAAGAATAAAATACTGAGGAATAAATCTACCTAAAGAAGCAAAAGACTTATATATAGAAAACTATAACACACTGATGAAAGAAAACAAAGATGACACAAATAGATGGAGAAATATGCCATGTTTGTGGATTAGAAGAATTAATATAGTGAAAATGAATATACTACCCAAAGCAATCTATAGATTCAATGCAATCCATATTAAGCTACCAATGGTATTTTTTCACAGAACTAGAACAGATAATTTCACTATTTGTATGGAAACACAAAAAACCTCGAATAGCCAAAGCAATCTTGAGAAAGAAAAATGGAACTGGAGGATCAACCTGACAGATTTAAGACTATACTACAAAGCTACAGTCATCAAGACAGTATGGCACTGCCATAAAGACATAAATATAGATCAATGGAACAAAATAGAAAGCCCAGAGATAAATCCATGCACCTATGGACACTTTATCTTTGACAAAGGAGGCAAGAATATACAACGGAGAAAAGATCATCTCTTTAAAAAGTGGTGCTGGGAAAACTTGTCAACAACCTGTAAAAGAATGAAACTAGAACACTTTCTAACACCATACACAAAAGTAAACTCAAAATGGATTAAAGATCTAAACGTAAGACCAGAAACTATAAAACTCCTAGAGGAAAACATAGGCAAAACACTCTCTGACATAAATCACAGCAGAATCCTCTATGACCCCCTTCCCAGAGTAATAGAAATAAAAGGAAAAGTAAAGAAATAGGACCTAATTAAACTTAAAAGCTTTTGCACAACAAAGGAAGGTGAAAAGACAGCCTTCAGAATGGAAGAAAATAATAGCAAATGAAGCAACTGACAAAGAATTAATCTCAAAAATATACAAGCAGCTCATGCAGCTCAATACCAGAAAAATAAACAACCCAATCAAAAAAATGGGCCAAGGAACTAAAGAGACATTTCTCCAAAGAAGATATACAGATGGCTAACAAACACATGAAAAGATGCTCAACATCACTCATTATCAGAGAAATGCAAATCAAAACCACAATGAGGTACCATCTCATGCTGGTCAGAACAGATGCTATCAAAAAGTCTACAAACAAGTGCTGGAGACAGTGTGGAGAAAAGGGAACCCTCTTATACTGTTGATGGGAATGCAAACTAGTACAGCCACTATGGAGAACAGTGTGGAATTTCCTTAAAAACTGGAAATAGAACTGCCATACAATCCAGCAATCCCACTGCTAGGCATAGAAACCGAGGAAACCAGAATTGAAAGAGACACATCTACCCCAATGTTCATCACAGCACTTACGGACAAGGGTGGGGAACAAGAGGGAGAGGGTGAGATGAATAGAGAGAGCAGCATGGATCCATGTACACCAACATTTGTAAATAGACAATCAGTGGGAATTTGCTGTATGACTCAGGGAACTCAAACTATGGAGAACAGTGTGGAGATTCCTTAAAAAACTGGAAATAGAACTGCCTTATGACCCAGCAGTGGGTCATAAGCATACACACCAAGGAAACCAGAATTGAAAGAGACACGTGTACCCCAATGTTCATCGCAGCACTGTTTACAATAGCTACGACATGGAAGCAACCTAGATGTCCATCGGCAGATGAATGGATAAGAAAGCTCTGGTACATACACACAATGGATATTACTCAACTATAAAAAAGAATGCTTTTGAATCAGTTCTAATGAGGTGGATGAAACTGAAGCCTATTACACACAGTGAAGTAAGTCAGATGAAAAACACCAATACAGTATATTAACACATGTATATGTAGTTTATAAAGATGGTAATGACAACCCTCTATGTGAGACACAGATATAAAGAGTACTTTTGGACTCAGTGGGAGGAGAGGGTGGGATGATTTGAGAGAATAGCATTGAAACATGTGTATTACCATATGTGAAGTGGATGACCAGTCCAAGTTCGGTGCATGAAACAGAGCACTCAAAGCCGGTGCACTGGGAAAATCCTGAGGGATGGGGTGGGGAGGGAGGTGGGAAGGAGATTCAGGATGGGGGACACATGTGCACCCATGGCTGATTCATGTCAATGTATGGCAAAACCAACCACAATATTTTAGAGTAATTAGCCTCCAGTTAAATAAATAAACTAATTTTTTTTAAGTAAAAAAATAAAAATACAAAACAGAAAAAAAAGAAAATTCTCTGTACCTTCCTTTCCATTTTGCTGTGAACCTAAAACTGCTCAAAAAAATCTTTGCAAAAATTCCAGTGTCCTGCCATGATCCTACCATTTATCCACATGAAATTATATACTGCTAAAGCAGGGCACTTTGCACTAGGTTCTGAAGATATAAATGTGAATAAAGATGATTCCTATAGTTATTGGACACAAACTTAAAAAGACAATACAAAATCCATAAGGATAACCTTATATATAAGATTCAGTCTTCAACTAACCCTGTAAGCTAAGTATTGCTACCTCCTTATTACAGATGAGCCTTACAGACATTGAGGGATTTACCTGTAATCACAAAACTAATAAGTGGCCAACATAGGGTTCAATACAATTCTGATTACAGAACTGAACTTATAGACACAGTACAGCATCAAATTGTGCAGAAGTTCATTTACTCAATCAGCATATCATTATAGACACTGCCTGCCAGGCCTTACTCAAGGATCTGGATAATAGTTCAACTCAGAAAAAGGCAGAGAAATGAAGGCAGGACCAGTGACTACAGGTAGAAGTGAAAACTTGATCGAAGACAGGCACAGGTCAGTGTTTTGAGTAAACACAAGGTATTAACAGAATCAAATAGGCTCATTGTCTGCATTCTGCTTGGCTCTGAGCAGGGATAGGGATTTGTCCCTGCCAAGGTCTTTTCTACCTCTTGCTGTGTGAGAGAAAGAGAAAGCAAGTTCTGAACGAATACCATATGATAAGTTTAGGGTCATGAAATGAATCAATTCTGCTCAGGGAGCATCAGAATGGGGAGTGAGAGGTCAGAAACACTCCAGAGAAAAAAATCTGAAAGAATGAGTCAGATTTTATAATGAGCTGTTTCAGATCAATCTACCCCAGTTATCCCACTTGCATTTCTTATCACAACCTGGTATTTGGGAGTTTATTAAGGCTCTGAACCTCTTAACACAATTCAATCAATATAAGGATGAAGATTGCAAGACAGATCTTTCCAAACTGGAAATTCATATGTATGACCTTCCCATATTGCTTTAGTCTTTATATAAAGTGGTCAGAGGAGCCTGACGGGCTACAGTCCATGGGGTCACAAAGAGTTGGACATGACTGAGTGACTAACATTTTCATGTATATAAACATACATGTATTTATATGGGCTTCCCTGATAGCTCAGATTGTATATAAAGTACTTATTATATAAAACTTCTTTCTAGGAAGCTTCAAAATATGTGTGTGTCTGTGTGTGTACATAGGTACATGTATATGCATATACATATATACATAAAACCATCCCAACC
Source organism: Bison bison bison (assembly GCF_000754665.1). NCBI lineage: Eukaryota > Metazoa > Chordata > Mammalia > Artiodactyla > Bovidae > Bison > Bison bison. Next base: position 1,568,880 of record NW_011494840.1, on the reverse strand, counting down.
TCAGCATTTTTGCAAAATGTCATAGGTATTGATAATATCAATATTAGCACTAAATGGAGACCTTGTAATAGTTGAGCTGTCTCTCCTGGTCCTGTCCCCATCTTGGTGAACTGACACAGATCTCACCCACTGCTTCCCCTTATCCTACATCCTGCGCACTTTCCTCTTTTTAAGCAAATCTTGTTAGAAACAATTCCAGTAAACAGGTGATGTAGAAATCACAGTGACAGATGAGTTTTCACACACATACAGGTTTCACATTTCTTTGGGAAAATATATATTTTTCATAGAACTTAACAAACTTCCAGAGTTATCTCATGATAACATTCTGGGAAAGAATATAGTGGGAGCCCACCCATGTCCATATCACAGATGAAGAACCAGTCAGAGGATACAGGACCCAGGCAGGTTACGACCATGGCCCCTAATGTCAGAAACTGGACCTGAAATACATGTTTCCCACATCATATTTTTCCTTTTTTCTCTGTCATCAAACATTAACTTTTAGGGTTACTAAATACATAGATAAGAAAAACAACATTTTGTTCCTAAATTTATGCAACATTTTACAGACAAATGCTTTCACAATACTCAACCTTTTCTGTCTTGGGTACAAAAAGCTATTAGAATTAGTAAAAGCTTAGTCTTGAGTGTTTTCCCTACTCTAAATGTTCATATTCATGAACATCACATATTCATGTGATGGAACAATAAGTTGATTTTGTTAACTTCAGAACCAAATGCACTTTTTAAAATTTATTTATTTTTTACTGAAGGATAATTGCTTTATAGAATTTTGCTGTTTTCTGTCAAACCTCAATGTGAGTTGGCCATAGGTATACATATATCCCCTCCCTTTGAGACTCCCTCCCATTGCTTGTTCATGAAACTACGGTATGTCTTTGAAAATACTTTTGGTGATCTTATTTAATACTTTTTTATAAAAAGCAGTCAAATATTTCTCAGCATTTCTTGACATTCACTAATTAAGTTGTGTCTGGCTCTTTGTGACCCCATGGACTACAGAACACCAGGCTTCACTGTCTTTCACTATCTCCTAGAGTTCGCTCAAATTCATGTCCATTGAGTCAGTGATGCTATCTAACCATCTCATCCTCTGCCGCTCTCTTCTCCTTTTGCCTTCAATCTTTTGCAGGATCAGGGTCTTTTCCAATGAGTCGGCTCTTCACATCAGATGGCCAACATATTGGAGCTTCAGCATCAATCCTTCCAATGAATATTCAGGGTGGATTTCTTTTAGGATTGACTGGATTCATTACCTTGCAGTCCAAAAGAGTCTCAAGAATCTTCTCCAGCACAATTCAAAAGCATCAGTTTTTCAGCTCTCAGCCTTCTTTATGGTCCAACTCTCACATCCGTACATGGCTACTGGAAAAAATATAGCTTTGATTATATGGACCTTTGTTAGTAAAGTGATATTTCTGCTTTTTAATACACTGTCTAGGTTTGTCATAGCTTTCCTTCCAAGGAGCAAGCATCTTTTAATTTCATGGCTGCAGTTACTGTCCGCAGGGATTTTGGAGCTCAGGAAAATAAAATCTGTTACTGCTTCCATTTTCTCCCCTTTTATTTGCCATGAAATGATGGGACTGGATGCCATAATCTTAGTTTTTTGAACGTTGAGTTTTAAGTCAGCTCTTTTCACTCTCCTCTTTCACCTAATCAAGAGGCTCTTTAGGTCCTCTTTACCCTCTAACATTAGAATGGTGTCACCTGCATATCTGTTTTTGCTGATATTTCTACTGGCAATTTTGATTCCAGTTTATGATAATCCAGCCCAACATTTTGAATGATGTACTTTGCATATAAGTTAAATAAGCAGGGTGACAATATACAACCTTGACCTACTCCTTTCCCAATTTTAAACCAGTTCGTTGTTCCATGTAAGGTTCTAACTGTTGCTTCTTGATCCACATACAGGTTTCTCAGGAGACAGGTAGGGTGGCCTGATAATCCCATCTCTTGAAGAATTTTCCAGTTTGTTGTGATGCACACAGTCAAATGCTTTAGTGTAGTCAATGAAGCAGAAGTGAATGTTTTTTCTGGAATTCCCTTGCTTTCTCTATGATCCAGTGAATGTTAGCAATTTAATCTCTAGCTCCTCTGCCTTTTCTAAACCCAGCTTGTACACCAGGAAGTTCTTGGTTCATGAACTACTAAAGCCTAACTTCAAGGATTTTGGGCATAAGCTTACTAGCTTGAGAAATGAGCATCATTGTTAGGTAGACAGAACATTGTTTGGCACTGCCCTTCTTTGGGACTGCAGTGAAAACTGACCTTTTCCAATTCTGTGGCCACTGTTGAGTTTTCCAAATTTGCTGACATACTGAGTGCAGCACTTTCACAGCATCATCTTTTAGGATTTGAAATAGCTCAACTGGAATTCCATCACCTCTACTAGCTTTGCTCATTGTAATACCTTCTAAGGCCCACTTGACTTCACACCCTAGAATGTCTGGCCCTAGGTGAGTGACCACACTATTGTGGTTACCCCAGTCTTATGACCTTTTTATATAGTTCTTCTGTTTATTCCTGCCACCTCTTTTTAATCTCATCTGTCTCTGTTAGGTCCTTACTGCTTCTGTTCTTTATCATGCCCATCTTTGCATGAAATGTTCCCTTTGTAGCTCCAATTTTCTTGAAGAGATCTCTAGCCTTCCCCATTCTATTATTATCCTTTACTTCTTTGCATTGTTTCTTGAAGAAGGCCTCCTCACCTCTCCTTGCTATCCTCTGGAACTCTGCATTCAGATGGTTATATCTTTTCCTTTTCCCCTTGCTTTTCCCTTCTCTTTCCTCAGCTGTTTGTAAAGCTTCTTCAGACAACCACTGCCTTCTTGCATTTTTTTTTTCCTTTGAGACGGTTTTGGTCACTGCCTCCTGTATATTTCATGAACCTCTGTCCATAGTTCTTTAGGCGCTCTGTCTACCAGATCTAATCCCTTCAATCTATTTGTCACCTCCACTGTGTTTGCCGTGTCACCTCCAGAGTGTTTGCTATGGCCAGTACATTCTCTTGACAAAACTCTGTTAGCCTTTGACCTGCTTCGTTTTGTACTCCAAGGCCAAATTTGATTGACACTCCAGATATCTGTTGACTTCTACTTTTGCATTCCAATCCCATGTGATGAAAAGAACATTGTTTTTGCTGTTAGTTCTAGAAGGTCTTGCAGGTCTTCATAGAACTGGTTAACTTCAGCTACTTCGGCTTGGGCATAGACTTGGATGTTGTGGTTTGTCTTGGAAATGAACTGAGATCATTCTGTCATTTTTAAAACTGCACCCAGCTACTGCATTTTGGACTCTTTTGTTGATTATTGAGGGCTATTCCATTTCTTCTAAGGGATTCTTGCCTACAGTAGTAGATACAATGGTCACCTGATTTAAATCTTTGCACTTTCCTGTCCATTTTAGTTCACTGATTCCAAAGATGTCGGTGTTCACTCTTGCCATCTCCTGCTTGACCACCTCCAATTTACCTTGACTCATGGACCTAACATTCCAGGTTTCTATGCAGTATTGTTCTTTACAGCACTGGACTTTGCTTTCACCACCAGGTACATCCACAACTGGGCATCGTTTCTGCTTTGGTTCAGCCATTTCATCCTTCCTGAAACTGTTAACAATTGCCCTCTGCTCTTCCCAAGTAGTATATTGGACATCTTCCGACCTGGGGCACTCATCTTCTGGTGTCATATCTTCTTGCTTTTTCATACTGTTCATGTTCATGGGGTTCTCACAGCAAGAATACTAAAGTGGTTTGTTATTCCCTCCTCCAATGGACCACATTTTCTCAGAACTCTCCACTCCAACCTGTCCTCCCTGCGTGGCCCTGCGTGGCATGTCTCATAGCTTTATTGAGTTGTGCAAGCCCCTTCAGCATGACAAAACTCTGACCTATAAAGGGGGATCTCAGCATTTGGCCCATCTCAAATCAATGAATCGTGTGCTTATGTTCAGTGCTGTAACCTCCATGTGGGGCTTCAGGATATCTGATGAATATAGGATCATGTGGGCAAGTTCAGAGATGGCATCTCTAATCTGTAAAAGATTTAGAGATGACACCAGATTGCTTAACTTCTTGGTAGTATCAGAAAAGTTTTGCCATTAAGGTCAAAATTACAACTAGATTGACACAAGCCTGTGGGACATAGTACTCTCCCCTCTTTAGCTATAAGTAGGGCTGGTCTGGAGATAGTTTCTATATCACCTGATATATTGATTTGCTAGGGCTCCTATTACAAAGTACAGCAAACTAAGTAGCTTACAGAAAATGAATATATAGTCTCAGTTCTGGAAGATCTGGTGTTGTCAATGATCAGGGTGTTGGCAGAGCTGGTTCCTTCTAAGGCCAGTGAGAGAATAACTATTCCAGGTTTCTCTTCTAGTTTTTGGTGGCTTTCTGGCATGCTTGATATTCTTTGACTTCTGCTGCCAAAAATCTATGTACCTTCCTATCCTTTGTGCTGTGAACCTAAAACTGCTCTAAAAACGTATTTGCAAAATACAGTCTCTGTCTTTATTTCCACATGGCATTCTTCCTGTGTGTGTGCATATCTGTTTCTAATTTTTTTCCTTTTAATGAGGATACCAGGACAATTGGCCTGAGGATGGTCCACACTTTTCCAAAATGATCTCATTTTAATTTATTACCACTTCAATGACCCTGTTTCAAACAAGGCACATTCTGAGGTAACGGGGTTTAGGGCTTCAACAGGTGAATTTCTGTGGGACATAGTTCAGTCTATGATATCCGGGAAGAGAACTCATGGTCCACACAAAATGCCCAATGAACAGGGCTTAGGTTCTGGTTGTGTTTTTTTATAACCCTATGAAGGATGCAGGGATTTGTCAACTGCCAAGAGGTCAATTAGAATCATACAAAAGGAAAAAAGATCTCAGAGTTCCTATGGTGAGAATCATGTGGCCTTGGCCAGTAGGTAGATGAAATGCATGTAGGCATCTTGGCAGATAACATCACTACTGGAATCACCCAAATGCACAACCTCCTGAAGAGATTCAGATTCCTTTTATTCACAAGATCGAGCAATGTTATTGATGCTTAGGCAGTAGTAAAGTACCCTTGATGAGATGTGCAGAAGTCATTTAGAATCCCCTGGAACCATGTGTTTTTTGACAATGATGAATGGGGATTGTTACCACTCCATCATCTCAGGGTCCAGTGGGACTGAGAATGCAGCAGATAAAAATACCACATATTCTCTTTTGAATTATATAGACTTCAAAAGTATAATGTGTTAGTTATCTATGGTTACATAACAAATTATCACATATTAAATGTTTTAAAGCAATGCTCCATTATGACCGCACAATTCTATAGGCCAAAGATGTGGCTGGATTCTCTGTCCAGAGTCTGGCGAGGCTAAAGCCAAGGTACCAAATTCGTTGGAAAAGACCCTGATGCTGGGAATGATGGAGAGCAGAAGGAGAAGGGGGTGACAGAGGATGAGATGGTTGGATGGCATCACTGACTCAATGGACATGAATTTGAGTGAACTCTGGGAGATAGCAAAGGACAGGGAAGCCTGGCATGCTTCAGTCCATGGCGTTGCAAAGGGTCAGACATGACTAAGTGAATGAACAACAATGACCAGGCAGGGCTGCAGTTCTCATATGGGGTTCGGCATCCTATGTCAAACTTGCTAGGTTTTGGCAGGGCTCCTCTGACTTCCCACACAGCCTCCTCCACCTTCAAGCCAGCAGCAACATAGGAGTCAACACACTTTGAATTCCTCTGGCTTTCTCTTCTATGTCTTCTCTGACTTCCAAAGGACTTAGGTGTCAAATGGGCTCACAAAAACCAAGATAATCTCCCTACTTCAAAGTCTACTGATTAGTAACCTTAAATACATCAGCAGAGCTCCTGTCTAGCAGTATGTAGTCAACTATTTGATTGGAAAACTAGAGAATGGGAATTATAGGATACAGAATTCTGCCTCCCACAAGGTCTAAAATACTCAAGCAAAAGGCATTAACATGTGGCTAAGTGTTGTTCAAACTTGTTCTTTTAAGCAACTATATAGAGAGGGTGAAACATAAAAAGAGAGAGAAAAGGAAAAAACAAACAAAACTGCTAACCATCTTGATTTTTTGCCTTGATTCTGGTTTTAGTAATAGACTGAAAGTAAGTTCGGAAAAAAATTTAGGTCTGGAAACTCTCAGCTCTACGTATAGTGGTGAAATTGGGGGGCATTATTTAATGTCGGAGACTCAGTTTCCTCATTAGATAAAGAGTGAATAATAATAATAGTGCTTTATAGGATTGTTATGAGAATCAAACGTGACCATTTCCAAAAAGTTTTTTTTTTTTTTTAACTGTAAAGCCTGAAGCAAATGTGTGTTGTTGAGATCATCACAAATAGTTTAAGCCTACTTCAGAGACAATCAGAGCACCCAGCCCCACCTCCCCTTAACTGAATAATCACCCTGGAGGATAAATGAATTCTGACAACCAAGCAACCAAGGGGATATTCCTGTGAGTGCATGAGTGTGAGCATGTGTGTCAGAGAGATACACTATGTTAAAATTGTGCTCTTCTAAGTCAGTGAGCAACATAATAAGGCTAGGGAAAATTCTGATGAAAGAAGTGCAACAAGAAAGCCATAAAGAAAAATCTGAACAACTCTCTGAGAACCAAGCAAGGAGGGGTAAAGCCCTAACAGTGGAAAGAAAATCAAAGAATTTTCAACACTTAAAAAATCATCTTCTGTCATCATCTGCCCAGAAGACCTTGCAGATCTGTCTGAATGGTTAGGGTCAGCTTCATTTGATAAGAAGCAAACAGAAGTAATCACACAAATGAACTGATGGCACCCCACTCCAGTACTCTTGCCTGGAAAATCCCATGGATGGAGGAGCCTGGTAGACTGCAGTCCATGGGATCACTAAGAGTCAGACACGACTGAGCGACTTCACTTTCACTTTTCACTTTCATGCATTGGAGAAGGAAATGGCAACCCAGTCCAGTGTTCTTGCCTGGAGAATCCCAGGGACGGGGGAGCCTGGTGGGCTGCCGTCTATGGGGTCGCACACAGTCGGATACGACTGAAGCAACTTAGCAGCAGCAGCAGCAGATCTTACATAACATGCATTATGAGTAAGGCACTGTTCTAAATTCTTTATTAATATTAACTCATAATGACAACTCATCTTGATAACAACCCTATAAAGTTGAAATATTATTATCCATATTTATATTAATAGAAAAACAAAATATAGTAATTTATTTCAAAAAAATTTTTTGTACAAAATGAAGAACATTTTTCCCCAAATAGTGTTCTCTCTTCTTTCCATCACTTTTGCACTTTATATCAAGAAAAGATTTGAAATGCAATTGCTTAAGGATTTGTCCTAGTAAAAATGACAAAACATAGTCAAACTGATTATTTTGCAGGGAGAAGCCAATTCCAACTCCATATTGGAAACCGTTTCTTTGACATGCTTTTCTTGCTTTTGTTATTACAGTTATACATATGGACTGCTTCAGAGGACCCTGTCCCTCTGCCTGACTGTTAAACTAAAGTCTTTGTTCAGCTCACAGAGAGATAATCTGACCCTGCCCACCTGGGAATAGCTACAACAAAAAGAAGAGATTAATACACCCCTTCCAAAGGCTGGCCCTTTCCAGAGATGCTTTGCAAGACTGAAGCCCCGTTCATTTTGGTTTCTCATTGCTTCTCTATCTCTATCTCTCTGTCTCTGTCTCTCTCTCTTTCTCTCTGTCTCTCTCAAATGTTCTGGCATCCAGATCCTGACAAGATGGTTACAATGAGTCTACCTTCCTCTTGGTCAGCCAGCTTTTCAAATAAAGTCATATTCTTTGCCTTAACACCTCATCTTTTGGATTTATCAGCCTGTTTTGCAGGGACTTGGTGACAATTACAGTAAAATCTTTAAAGCAAACAGGTTTAACCCATACAAAATGCACTGTGATTAGAGGTAGTATTTTGATTTTCTAAGTAGTGTCCGTTTTAGCCAAGGTAAGTTTCTTCCCCACACAATAAAACGTGCCCAAGTTGTCTTTTTTATTTACTATGTCTCTTGAGCAGTATGGTTTTTTTCTACATTTTAAAAGTACGTGCGGTTCAAATGCCTTTATTTTATTCTTACTATTTTTATTAAACGTGATAGAAATCTGCCATTTCTGTTTCAAAGCAGGAAAGGCATGTTCTTGGTCTATTTTCTCACATTTTACTTTTCCAGCAAAATTTTCTAAAATTTCTCTCCATTTATTGTGCTATTTCAAGGTTAGGCTAAAAAAAAAAATAGAAAAAAAAAGTCAATGTGATTGATTGTTCTGCCTTACTCTCTCCTCGTTAGACACACAATTTACTCGAGTGTGATGCTACCTAGTAAATATGCCTGGTATTTAAGTCAGTTGCATAACAAATACCATAAACTGAATGAACTATTGACACCAGAAATTCACTCCTCACTGCTCCGGAGGCTGGAAATCTGAGACCAGAGAGCAGTATCACAGTCACGTTCTGGTGAGCACCCTCTTGTGAGCTGCAGACAGCTGTGTCCTCAGAAGAGAGCCCAGCTAATACTCCTTACCTCCCAAAGACCATGACACCTCATACCATTAGTTGAGGGGTAGATTTTCAAAATATGAATTTTGGGAGGGACACAAGCATTTAGTGCATGACAATGGGTTTATTCTGAAAGTTCACAGGTGCAAGTAAGAGAGATAACAAATAGCTGACACTCCTCATTAAACAGAAAGGTGGTTTTGAAGAGTTCGTAAATTTAAATTTTATTTTGCAATTTTATATTTCAAGTTCCAGATTTGTATCAAACCTGTACTTTAAATGTATTTAACATCATTATCAACATTAGCCAGCAGGTAAAAATATATTGTATGTAAAAGGACATGGCATTTGAGATTATATCTCTTTGAAAAGTTAACCTACTTAGCACTAAAATTAGACACATTTTCTTTAAGAGTTCAGGAGAAAGAATATTCACTAAGAGCCAAGCTGCCAAAATATGGATGTTTTATGACCATTTTATTTGCCTCTCACACAAATATACCTGAAGTTGTTCTTCTGAAAATATTTAACAAGCGGCCACCACCATGGTCCTAACACAGTTGGCTTAAGTGTTGCATCCTCAAGATCAGCTTGAAGACTGTGTATGACAAGGTCCCCATTATGCTGAATTTGAGAATTCATTCATTGAACCCTTTCTGACCCAGGTGCCAAACTTTCCAATAACTTATGCAGAGTATTTTATAAATGTGAATCACCATCTGAGTGTAAGGTGATACAACTACAGACAATAATAATAGCAGCTAATGTTTATTTCACGCTATTTCCCAGATACTCTTATAAACACTTTCCAGCTATTAGTCATTATCTTTGTTTTCAAAACAAAGAAGCTGAATCCCAAGAGGTTGAGTTGCCCAGGATCACAAGCTAGTAAGTGAGAGTCAGCACTGAAATTATGGCAGTCTACTCACAAATCCATATTCCTAATCACACAGTTCTGAATCAAAATTCTCTACAATGAAGAGGCAATGAAGCTCCTTCCCCTTAAAATCTAAACCTCCTGAAAACTGTTCTTAATGAAAAAACTCACTCCTAAATGTTTATGTGTTACGTATGTATTGATACTTGATGAATTATCTCAAAGTCTGCCACCTGAAAACAATGAGACAGTGTTATTACAGTTTCTGAAGGTGAGGGATTTTTATATAAAAAAATTATATATATACACTTTATTTGTTTTTGGTTAGGTGGGATCCTAGTTCCCAAACCAGAAATCAAACCTGCAGCCCCCTGCAGTGGAAGAATGGATTCTGAGCCACTGGATCACCAAGGAAGTCCCTGAAGACCCTGAATCTAAGAGCAGCTCAGCTGGGACTCTGACCCAGGGTCTCCCATCTGCTCTCCATTAGTCATCTGAGCATGTGTGTGGGACCCCGGACCTGCTTCAGGATGGTTTACTTACATGGCTGTTGGCCTGTTTCTGGCCTCAAACCTTTTCATAAGGATAGTTGAGCATCCTCATGACACGATAGCTGGCTTCTCCCAGAGCAAGTGATCCAAAAAGAAAGGGCAAGGCAGAGACCATGAACCTTGTAACCCAGCCATGGAAGTCGTATACCATGAATCCTTCTTTAGCCCATCACTAGAAGTGAATCACTAAGCCCAACCCAAACTCAGAGTAGGAAAAGAGGCTCTTTGTTGAAGGAAATGTCAAAGAATTTTGCACATCTATAAACCACCACTCATGTCTTTCTTATTGCAAATATTCTAAATGATTCTGGCTCTAGATCATCTTTTGTCCCTGCTCTCTTGACTTTATTTCAATGTGCCCTTAAGGGCTGAACTAATCAGAGCTGGATGCTCCCCCCTGCCCCAGGTCACTATTCATACCTATTGGAAGGCCCCCTACCAGAGGATATACACCACAGCAGATATTCACCCAAACCCTGCGCTATAGCCACGTGAGCCCCTGAATATCCTGTTCCTACTGCCTTGACCAAATTAACAAATAAACAAAATTTGTTGCAGACTCCAATTGTCAGCAATCCTCCCTGGATCTCAGGATCCTCCTACCTGCCCTGGTCCAGAATCCTCCACTCAGGTGTGTGGGGTAGTCAACTTGCCTTTCTACCTGCTCATCCTGTAGCACCATCTCCTCAAAGCTTCACTCTCAGCTGGCACTGAAGGGTAGACCCTCTCACTATGACCCAGATTTTCTCAACCTTGGCCCTAGTTACATTTTATCTTCAGTAGTCTAGGAGATGCTGAGGGACAGGGAGGCCTGGCATTCTACAGTCCTGGGGTCACAAAGATTTGGCAACTGAATAACAAATGTTCTTATGCTTTTGTGTGTGTGGAGGGCCATCATTATTGTAGGATGGTTAGCTGCATCTCTGGGCTATACCTATGAATAGCACCCCCTGGTTTTGCTAAACAAAAAAGTCTGCAGACATTGCCAAATATCCCCTGGGGGACAAAGTGTCCTTGATTGAGAACCACTGACTCCAGCTATTATGAGTGCAATTGGCTGAGTGAGAGACATGAGAGTCTTACCAGATAAAATATGTGCAAAGTGTTGACCTAAAATAGGTTGCCAGATATTTCTCCAGCAAAATCAATTTTACTCAGGATCAGCAGAGAATTGCAATTCGGGGTCTGCAAACATGGCAAGCCACGTGCCAGGCCCCAGCAAAAGTGGAGACAGCAACCTTGTAGAGGGCAAGAAAGGTGGGAAAGCTGGAGTAAACAAAGGGTCCATGGCTTTCCTTGGCTGAGGAAAGAGAAGTCTTTCTCCTTGTTGGGTTTTCTGTCATCACAGGGCATGAGAGCTCCCCCTGCTGGTCTTCCCACTCTAGTTATTTTTTTACAAGCGCTACATCCCATTCTTCATATATGAGTTGGAGTTAGTGAAGTCACTCAGTCGTGTCCGACTGTTTGCGACCCCATGGACTGTAGCTTATCAGGCTCCTCCGTCCATGGGGTTTTCCAGGCAAGAGTGGCAAACCTGGAGTGGGTTGCCATTTCCTTCTCCAGGGGATCTTCCCGACCCAGAAATCAAACCCAGGTCTCCTGTATTGCAGGCAGACACTTTACCTTTTGAGCCACCAGGGAAGCCCAATTTGGAGTTAAGCAGGAAAGATTTCAGTACATTATTAGTTTAGATGGTTGTCTCTTCAGTTGCTGCTTGGCTTTCCTTCTACTAGCTGGTTTCTGAGAGGGAAGACGATCTCTACACAAAGGTTTTGGTATGTTTTCTCAAGGCTACAAATACTTGAGGAATCTGGGAAAGTAGAATAAGAATAAGGATAGTAGAAAAAGCAAACTTGTTTTTCCATGTTAAAGTTATTTTAGGATACTTATTAAATGTTCATCTTTCTGTTTAAGGGAAACTTTACTGAGTGGTATCCATGTGCATGTCACTTGCCTAACCATTTTCTAAAAATGTGAACTCATTTAATACTTTTAACAACCCATGCAACAGACATTATCCCCATCCTTGTGACACAGGAAGAAGCTGAGGCAGAGATATCATCTTCCTTAATAGCTATTTTTTAAATTGCTTTAAAGATCTCTCTTCTCTCTGTTCCCAAAGGGCTTTGCTTTTGTTCACTAATAATTCTCACTTTTCTCTACCATGATTCATGTTAAGCTTTGAAAACTTAAAAAAAAAATCAAGAAGTTCAGGGGTACAGCTACCCCTCCATTATCTGGAGGGAAACAATAGAAGCCAGAATCAGTAAGACAAGGAAAGCAACCCAACTAGAGATGCCAGCACAAGAGTGAACAGGAAAGTGGTTTTGATTCTGAGAGGGTCGGGGGGCAGCTGAGCGAGTCTGGCAGGAGACCAAGATGGGAGGGTGAAGACAGGGTAAAGAGATGTATTTCTGCAAGGATAGGGCAGATGTCCTTAACACAAGCTGGCTCTTAGCAGAAAGTTGACCATTGGCTTGAATGCAAAGAGGAACTCACCTAAAAAAACCACGGTCAGCATTCAACTGTTCCTAAGAAAGTATAACCTGTTGGATGACTCTGCAAATAATTATTGAGTGTCTACTTTTTATGTCCAGTCATGCTGTATGTGTCAGCCTCCTTACTTGCTTTTTTCAAAAGCCATCAACAGCTCACAACTGCCTCCTTAGCTCAGTAATAAAGATCTTCTATAATCTGACCCCATCCTACTTTCTCAGCGCAATCGTTGCTCAATATGCACCAAATTGATAAACTTCCATTTTCTATGAAATGCCTTTTCCACCACTAAATGTGTAGTTTCCTCTGCTTAAAATGCCCTTTCCCCAATATGTGCTCTGTCAAAATGTTACCATCCTTCAAGGACCAGATCAAACACCTCCTCAACCATTATTCAATTTCTAATTAACTCCAATTGGAAGTACCTTCCAACTCTGACATCTATAGCACTTTTTCTACCTCTTTGAGGAACTTTTCGAATGTACCCGCTATAATAATAAGTCGTGTGTCTGTCTATCCAGGCACTAACTAGTGAACCTCTTAAGGGGAGGAACAAGTTTTGTTCATTTTTGTCTACAAATTTTGAAAATCATACATTGTTGCTCAGTAGGTAAGTCATGTCTAACTCTTTGCTGCCCATGGTCTGCAGCATGCCAAGCTTCCCTCTCCTTCATTATCCCCCATTTCAGTTCAGTTTAGTTGCTCAGACATGTCTGACTCTTTGCAACCCCATGGACTGCAGCACGCCAGGCTTCCCTGTTCATCACCAACTCTCAGCACTTGCTCAAACTCATGTCCATTGCATAGTGATGCCATCCAACCATCTCATCCTCTGTCATTCCCTTCTCCTCCTGCCTTCAGTCTTTGCCAGCATCAGAGTCTTTTCCAGGGAGTCAGTTCTTCATACCAGGTGGCCAAAGTATTGGAGTTTCAGCTTCAGCATCAGTCCTTCCAATGAACATGCAAGGAGGGCACAAACAAAACCTTGTGTGCACCAGGAGCCAGGAGAAAGCAGCAGTGATCCCACAGGAGACTGACCCAGACTTGCCCGTGAGTGTCCAGGAGTCTCCGGTGGAGGCGTGGGTCAGCAGTGGCCTGCTGCAGGGTCGGGGGTACTGAGTGTGGCAGTGGGTGCACAGGACCTTTTGAAGGAGGTCACCATTATCTTTATTACCTTCTCCATAGTTTGGTCTCATGTCAAACAATAGTGAGGGAACAGAGCCCTGCTTATCAACAGAAAATTGGATTAAAGATTTACTGAGCGTGGCTCCACCCATCAGAACAAGACCCAGATTTCCCCAGTTAGTATACCTCCATAAGCCTATTCCATAAGGCTTCCCTCATAGCTCAATTGGTAAATCATCTGCCTGCAATGCAGGAAATCTGGGTTTGATTTCTGGGTCAGGAAGATCTCCTGGAGAAGGAAATGGCAACCCACTCCAGTATTCCTGCCTGGAGAATCCCATGGACAGAGGAACCTGGCAGGCTACAGTCCATGGGATTGCAAGAGTCAGACACGACTTAGTGACTAGACCACCACCACCATAAGCCTCTTATCCTTATCTTTCAGAGGGCAGACAGGATGAAAACCACGATCACAGAAAACTAATCAAATTGATCACATGGGCCACCTCCTTGCCTAACTCAGTGAAACAATGAGCCATGCTGTGTAGGGCCACCCAAGACGGACAAGTCATAGTGGAGAGTTCTGACAAAATGTGGTCCACTGGAGAGGGGAATCGCAAACCACTTCAGTATTCTTCCTAGAGAACCCCGTGAACTATCTCCCAGAGCTTGCTCAAATTCAGGTCCATTGAGTTGGTGATGCCATTCAACCATCTCATTCTCTGTCAACACCTTCTCTTCCTACCTTCTATCTTTCCCAGCATAAGGATCTTTTCCAGTAAGTCACCTCTTCGCATCAGGTGGCTAAAGTATTGGAGCTTCAGCATCAATCCTTCCAATGTATATTCAGGGTGGATTTCCTTCAGGATTGACTGGTTTGACCTCCTTGCAGTCCAAGGGCCTCTCAAGAGTCTTCTCCAGCACCACAGTTCAAAAACACCAGTGCTTCAGTGCTCAGCTTTCATTATGGTCCAAATCTCACTCCTGTACATGACTACTGGAAAAACCATAGCTTTGACTATATGAACTTTGCCAGCAAAGTAATGTGTCTGCTTTTTAATGCACTATCTAGTTTGGTCATGGTTAAAAGTCAAGTGTCTTTCAACTTCATGGCTGCAGTCACCACCTGCAGTGATTTTGGAGCCCCAAAATTAAAGACGGTCACTGTTGCCACTGTTTCTCCATCTATGTGCCATGAAGTGATGGGCTCAGATGCCATAACCTTAGCTTTTTGAATTTTGAATTTGAAGCCAGCTTTTTTGCTATCTTTTTCACCATCTTCAAGAGGCTCTTTAGTTCCTCTTTGCTTTCTGAGTGGTATCATCTGTATATCTGAGGTTGTTGATATTTCTCCCAGCAATCTTGATTCCAGCCTGTGCTTCATCCAGCCCAGCATTTTGCAAAATGTACTCTGCATATAAGTTAAATAAGCAGGGTGACAATATACAGCCTTGACACTCTCCTTTCCCAATTTTGAACCAGTCTGTTCTATGTCTGGTTCTAACTGTTGCTTCTTGACCTGCATACAGATTTCTCAAGAGTCAGGTAAGGCGGTCTGTTATTCTCATCTCTTTAAGAATTTTCCAGTTTATTGTGATCCACACAGTCAAAGGCTTTAGTGTACTCAATGAAGGAGAAGTAGATATTTTTATGGAATTCCCTTGCTTTTTCTATGATCCAGCAGATGTTGTCAATTTGATCTTTGGTTCATCTGCCTTTTCTAAATCCAGTTTGTTCATCTGGAATTTCTCAGTTCACAGACTGCTGAAACCTCATTTGAAGGTTTGAGCATTACCTTGCTAGCATGCAAAATGAGTGAAATTGTGCAGTAGTTTGAACATTCTTTGGCATTACCCTTCGTTGGGATTGGAATGAAAATTGACCTTTACCAGTCCTGTAATCGTATGTATTCAATAGGTACTTGTTGAATTAAATTGAAATTTGAGGATTTGATGCCTTGGCAGAAAATTTTCCATTTTCTGATATATGCTGTTAAGTGCCTTAATAACCTTGGCATTTGTAGAACATTTTTCATGTCTTAAGCACTTTATAATCTGTAGTTAACCCTTCAGTGGTCCTGGCCAGCCTATTTCAGGTAATAGAGTGGCTATTCCATACCTCTTGGGATAGTGTTATCTAATAACCTGTTGTTACACGAGGTAAATGTGCCACATCCAAAAATATAAAGTAGTGCGTATGGCTGTGTTAGAGAGAGAGGAAGAAACTGCTAAATTAAGTGAACAGAATGACATCACAGATATCAGCCAATTTTAAGTCAAACTATTCTATAAACATTTAGATTTTGGGAGCAAGTATTTTAGAAAACAAATTCTTCCTTTTAACACAATAAGTTACCATACTTGTTCTCTCCATAATAACCATTAATTCATAAAAATTAGATCCATATAATTTTCAAGAGCATATCTACTAATTAAATTAGAGTACAATTAGTGAATCAGTAGTAAAAATTAGAAACAACTGACTTATCCAACAATATAAAATTATTAATTTTAAATTAATAATTATAGAAATTATTACTTACAGAAAGCATACTTTGATCTTACACTGTAACACTATGCAGCCATTAAAAATTGTGCTATAAAAGTTAATGTATTGTAAAAAAATATTTATAGTATATTATTAACTAAAAATGATATGCATTACGGCTAATAATTTATTTGATTATGATTATGAATTCTAATATTTTAGGTAGTTTTAATGACTATGTCCTATAGGTAACCACTACTATGATCATAAGACAGTTTTAATGTTTGATTTCAGAAGTGATTTATCAGGCCATTACAGACTAGGCCCCTGATGGTGTACAAAATTGATTCATCAACCTAAATCAGGAAGTCAAACAGAAAAAGAAGAAGAAGAAAGAAAGAGAAAGTTAAAGTTCAAAAAATTAGAAGAGAGAACTTGAGAAAGAAAAAAAAAAGCAGAAATAAATAAAATATAAAATAAAAAATTAAGACTTTTTAAAAGTCAAAATTGATATCTGGAAAAGCTAATCAAGTTAATAAATCTCTGGAAAATTTGATCAAGATGAATAAAGAAAGAAGATATAAATTGCCAATTTTTAAGAACTAAACAAAGGTCTTCCCTAGAGATCCTACATAAATTAAAGATACTAACATTAAATGAGGAAAATTCTTTAAAAATCCAATTTTCCAGAAATGGCAAATTAAGAAACAAAATCTAAATTCTCCTATAGCTATAGTCTACTATAGTCCATAATTGAAACCTTTTCACAAAAAAATCTCCAGAACCAGATGATTTCATTTGTAAATTATTTCAAATATTTAATATCAATCTTTGGCAAACTTTTCCAGAGACTTATAAGAGAATGTATACTTTCTAAATATTTTATGAGGCTGGCATAACCTTGATATCAGTACTTGGTGAGAATATTGCTAGAAAGGAAAATTTCAATAAAATTTCTCCCAAAACATAGATATGAAACACCTACAAAAAATTAGTAAATCAAACTATAGAATATAAATATTGTGATTAAATTGAATTTAACCCATGAGTGTAAATTTTTTAAAAATATGAAATCAATTAATTCAATTAACCACATTAACTAAATAAGGAGAAAAACCCAATATAACAACATTTGAAAAAAATATAAAACTCTTATATGTATATATACATATACATAATACATAAATATGTATGTATAATTTTATTAAATTAGGAATGAAAAGTAATTTCTTGTTACATATTGCTTATCATTGATTGGCATAATGTAATCAATTATATTACCTATAAAAAGACTACACAGTAAATGTCTTATTTAAAATTGAAAGAGTGTGTTTTACTCTCTGATATGGAGAATAAAATAAGAATGCTTACTTTATTCAACATGATAGAAGTCTGTCACTGCAAAAAGCAAAATAAAAGCAACAAGGCCTGCAAAAGAAGAATTATAACTGTCATTGTTCACAGATAATGCTGGAGATTTCTCCCTGGATGAAGCTCCATGGTCGAGTAACCCAACTGAAGTTGATAGGGATGAAATTTGAGACATTAATTGAGAACAAACAATATGATAGCTGGTAACTCAGATGGTAAAGAATCTGCCTACAATGTGGGAGACATGTCCTTGATCCCTGGGTTGGGAAAATCCCCTGGAGGAGGCATGGCAACCCTCTGCAATATTCTTGCCTGGAGAATCCCAATGGACAGAAGAGCCTGTAGGCTACAGTCCATAGGGTTGCAAAGAGTCAGACACTACTGAGTGACTAAGCACACAGCACAGCACGTGGAAGATAGCTAACAGACTCAAAATATCCAAATCAAGTACTGACACTCATTCCCATCCGCTTGGTTATGGTAATCATTTTGATGTTTGGGTTCCAAATAAGTTAAGTGAAAAAAAGATCTTCTTGACTATATTTCCATGCGTGATTCTCTACTGAAACATAATCAAAATGTTCTGTTCTTCAAATAAATTGTTGGGTGATGAAAAGCAAATACTGTACAATACTGTGGAATGGAATAGATTGAGGGGCAAGTGATATGAACCACCACCAATCACACCAAAGGCCAGTCTTTTTCCAGTGAAGGTGACACTGTATATGGTAGGATTGGAAGAGAGTCCTCTATTATGAGCTCCTTCCAGAAAACCAAATGATTGATTCCAGCAAGTACTGCTCCCAGTTAGAACAGCTGAAAGTCGTACTCAGTGGAAACCATCCTTCAGTCAACAGAAAATGCATAATCTTCAATCAGGATAATGCAAAAACCACATGTTTCTTTGATGACCAGGCAAAAACTGTTACAGCTTGGGTGGGAAGTTCTGATTCATCCACCATATGCACCAGACATTGCACCTATTTTGGTCTTTACAAAATTCTCTTAATGGAAAACATTTCAATTCCCTGGAAGACTGTAAAAGGCATCTGGAACAGTTTTTTGCCCCAAAAGGTACAAAGTTTTCAGGAGATGAAATTATGAAGTTGTCTGAAAAGTGGCAGAAGATAGTGGAACAAAATGGTGAATACGTTGTTCAAGAAAGTTCTTGGTGAAAATGAAAAATGTGTCTTTTACTTAAAAACCAAAGGAACTTTTGGCCAACCCAATACATGGAAAAATTTTAAATATCAAACTATTAGACTTAAATTAGCGAGGTAACTAGTTAAAAGGAAAATATAAAAATTAGCTTTTATTCTAGGTACTGACAAAAACAAATGTCAAATGAACTTTAAAAATAATTTATAATGAGCCAAAAACATCAACCGCCTGGGAATTAATTTACTGAGATAGATATAAAATCAGTACAGAAAAGACTAAAAGCAAATTTGAAAAGAACAGACTAAACAGAGGGATATACCATATTCATGGACTGAAAGAATAATGATAACCCTGTATGTGAGACAGCAAGAGACACAGATGTATAGAACAGCCTTTTGGACTCTGTGGGAGAGGGCGAGGGTGGGATAATATGGGAGAATGGCATTGAAACATGTATACTATCATATGTGAAATGAATCGCCAGTCCAGGTTTGATGCATGAGGCAGGGTGCTCGGGGCTGGTGCACTGGGATGGCCCAGAGGGATGGGATGGGGAGGGAGGTGGGATGTGGGTTCAGGATGGGGAACACATGTACACCCATGGCGGATTCAAGTCAATATATGGCAAAACCAATACAATATTGTCAAGGAAGATAAATAAATAAACAGAAAAAAAAGAAATTAGATTTATAGTTTCAACACAATCCCATTCAAAATTTCAGCAGACATTTTTGTGAAATTCAACAAACTGATTCTAAATTTCTTATAGAAAATGAAAGGAGCAAAGATAGAGAAGACACTTTGATGAAAAACAAAATTAAAAGACTTCTACTACTGAATATTGACACTACAGAACCAAATATCAAGACTTATTATAAAGCTTTTGTAATTTAACACTGTGATGCTGATATAATGATAAACAAATAGACCACTGAAGCAAAATTAAGAGTCTAGAAACAGTCTAAAAAAATCATCACCTAATTTTCAATCAAGGTGCCAATCTAGTGCAGTAGAGAAAGGAAGGACTTTTCAGCAAATGGTGATAAATCAATTGGAAATCCACTTGTGGAAAAATGAATCCTAACTTCACCTCTACCACACATCAAAATCAATCTCAGATGGATTATAGATCAAAGTGAAAGATCAAAAAATTAAGTGGTTAGATAAGAACTTAGAAAAATGGCTTTATAACCTTGGAAATTGTGCAGTAGTTTGAGCATTCTTTGGCATTGCCTTTCTTTGGGACTGGAATGAAAACTGACCTTTTCCTGGCCTGTGGCCACTGCTGAGTTTTCCAAATTTGCTGGCATATTCAGTGCAGCACTTTCACAGTATCATCTTTCAGAATTTGAAATAGCTCAACTGGAATGCCATCACCTCCACTAGCTTTGTTCATAGTGATGCTTCCTAAGACCCACTTGACTTCACATTCCAGGATGTCTGGCTCTAGGTCAGTGATCACACCATCATGATTATCTTGGTTGTGAAGATCTTTTTTGTACAGTTCTTCTGTGTATTCTTGCCACCTCTTCTTAACATCTTCTGCTTCTGTTAGGTCCATACCATTTCTGTCCTTTATGGAGACCATCTTTGCTTGAAATGTTCCCTTGGTATCTCTAATCTTCTTGAAGAGATCTCTAGTCTTTTCCATTCTGTTTTTTTCCTCTATTTCTTTGCATTGATCACTGAGGAAGGCTTTCTTATCTCTTCTTGCTATTCTTTGGAACTCTGCATTCAAATGGGTATATCTTTCCTTTTCTCCTTTGCTTTATGCGTCTCTTCTTTTCACAGCTATTTGTAAGGCCTCCCCAGACCGCCATTTTGCTTTTTTGCATTTCTTTTCCATTGGGATGGTCTTGATCCCTGTCTCCTGCACAATGTCATGAACCTCCATCCATAGTTCATCAGGCACTCTGTCTATCAGATCTAGTCCCTTAAATCTATTTCTCACTTCCACTGTATAATCATAAGGGATTTAATTTAGGTCATACCTGAATGGTCTAGTGGTTTTCCCTACTTTCTTCAATTTAAGTCTGAATTTGGCAATAAGGAGTTCATGATCTGAGCCACAGTCATGTGAAGAGTTGACTCATTGGAAAAGACATTGATGCTGGGAGGGATTGGGGGCAGGAGGAGAAGGGGATGACAGAGGATGAGATGGCTGGATGGCATCACTGACTCAATGGACATGAGTCTGAGTGAACTCCGGGAGTTAGTGATGGACAGGGAGGCGTGCTGCAGTTCATGGGGTCGCAAAGAGTCGGACATGACTGATCGACTGACTGAACTGAACTGAACCTTGGAAAGCCAAAGATTTCTTAAGCAAGATGAAAAAGTAATACCCCAAAAGAATAAAAATTTGATAATTCAACCTTCATTAAAAAGTACCTCAATTCATCAAAAGATCATTGAGTGTAAAAAATCAAACCAAATCTCTAACTTATAAAGGACTTGGAAGTCATCATCTCCATCCTTAAAAAAAAAAAAAAAAAGAAACTGAATATAAATGAATTTGCTTAATCTATCAGAGGAATGCAATTGCAGGGCAAATTGCCACCTCAAAATCTGAAGGAACAGGCATTTGCAGAACAATATAGGAAATGAAATCAGCTTACATAGAATCACTTATAAATATGCACATATACATAGGTTGATATATGCACATATACAGCCTTGCTATATCACCTGAAAGAGCACAGAAGTGACCAACCCTCCAGTAGCAATGAGCCCACCTAGTGCCCAGAGCTAGGGTCTTTGTTATTGCTGTTCACTCGCTAAGCTGCATCTGACTCTTTGCAAACCCATGGACTGCAGGACTCCAGGCTCCTCTGTCTTCCATCATCTCCCAGAGTTTCCTCAAATCCATCTCCACTGAGTGAGCAATGCCATCCAACCATCTCATCCTCTGTCATCCTCTTCTCCTCCTGCCTTCAATCTTTCCCAGCATCAGGGTCTTTCCCAATGAGTCAGCTCTTTGCATCAGGTGGCCAAAGTATTGGAGCTTCAGCTTCAGCATCAGCCCTTCCAATGAATATTCAGGACTGATTTCCTTTAGGATTGACTGCTTTGATCTCCTTGTTGTCCAAGAGAATCTCAAGAATCTTCTCCAACACCACAGTTCAAAAGCACCAACTCTTCAGGGGTCAGTTTCTCTATACTCCAAGTCTTGTACCCATACATGATTACTTATGGGAAAAACCATAGCTTTGACTATATGGAACTTTCTCTGCAAAGTGATGTCTCTGCTTTTTAATACATTGTCTAGGTTTGTCAAGGAAAGGTTTGCTCCTTTCCTTCCAAGGAGCAAGTATCTTTAAATTTTACTGCTTCAGTCACTGTCTGCAGTGATTCTGGAGCCTAAGAAAATAAAATGTATCACTGTTTCTACCTTTTCACCTTCTATGTGCCATGAAGTGATGGACCGGATGCCATGATCTTAGTTTTTCTCAATGTTGAATTTTAAGTCAACTTTTTCACTCTCCTCTTTCATCATCAAGAGACTCTTTAGTTCCTCTTCACTTTCTGCCATTAGATGGTATCATCTGCATATTTGAGGTTGTTGCTGTTTCTCCCAGCAATCTTAATTCCAGTTTGGGATTCATCCAGCCCAGCATTTCACATGATGTACTCTGCATACAAATTAAATAAGCAGGATGACAATATACAACCTTGTCATGCACTTTTCCTAATTTGGAACCAATTATTCCAGGTTCATTCTAACTGTTGTTTCTTGTCCTGCAACGGGTTTCTCAGGAGATAGGTAAGGTGATCTAGTATTCCCATCTCTAAGAATTTTTCAGTTTGTTGTGACCCACACAGTCAAAGGTTTTAGCATAGTCAATGAAGAGAAATAAATGTTTTTCTGTAATTCCCTTGTTTGCTCCATGATCCAATGAATGTTGGCAATTTGATCTCTGGTTCCTCTGTCCCTTCAAAACACAGCTTGTATTAAATACATCTGGAAGTTCTTGGTTCACATACTGCTGAAGCCTAGCTTGAAGGATTTTGAGCATACACTTGCTAGCATGTGAAATGAGTGCAATTGTACAGTAGTTTGAACATTTTTTGGCATTGCCTTTCTTTGGGATAGTAATGAAAACTGACCTTTTCCAGTCCTGTGGCCACTGCTGAGTTTTCCAAATTAGCTGACATATTGAGTGCAGCACTTTGACAGCATCATCTTAAGGATTTGAAACAGCTCAGCTGAAACTCCATCACACTTTGCTTGTTATAAAGCTTCCTAAGCTCCACTTAACTTCACACCCTAGGATGTCTGGCTCTAGGTGAGTGACCACACTATCGTGGTTATCTGAGTCATTAAGACCTTTTTAATATAGTTATTCTGTGTATTCTTGCCAACTCTTTTTAATCTCTTCTGCTTCTGTTATATGCTTACCATTTCTGTCCTTTATTGTGCCCATCCTTGCATGAAATATTCCCTTGATATCCTAATTTTCTTGAAGAGATCTCTAGTCTTTCTCATTCTATCATTTTCCTCTATTTCTTTGCATTGATCATTTAAGAAGGCCTTCTTATCTGTCCTTGCTCTTCTCTGGAACTCTGCATCCAGTTGGATATATCTTTTACTTTCTCCCTTGCCTTTTCCTTCTCTTCTTTCCTCAGCTATTTGTAGAGCCTCCCCAGACAACCACTTTGTCTTCTTGCATTTTTTTTTTTTTTTTTGAGAGGGGATAGTTTTGTTCACTGCCTCCTGTACAATGTTACAAACTTTTATTCATAGTTCTTCATGTACTCTGTCCACCAGGTAAAATCCCATGAATCCATTTGTCACCTTCACTGTGTAATCATTAGGGATTTGTATTATGTCATACTTGAATGACCTAGCAGTTTTTCCTACTTTCTTCAATTTAAGTCTGAATTTTGCAATAAGAAGCTCATTATCTGAGCCCCAGTCAGTTCCAGGTTTTGTTTTTGCTGACTGTATAGAGCTTCTCCATTTTCAGCTGCAAAGAACATAGTCCATCTGATTTTTGTGCTGATCATCTGGTTATGGCCATGTGTACAGTCATTTCTTAGGTTGTTGGAAAAGGATATTTGCTATGAGTAGTGTGTTGTCTTGACAAAATCTGTTATCCTTTTCACTGCTTCATTTTGTTCTCCAAGGCCAAACTTGCCTTTTGTTCTGGATATCTCTTGACTTCCAAATTTTGCATTCCAATCCCTTATGATGAAAAGGATATTCTTTTTGGTGCTAGTTCTAGAAGTTGTTGTAGGTCTTCATAGAACCAGTCAGCTTAAGCTTCTTTGACTTCAGTGGTTTGGGCATAGACTTGGATTACTCTGATGTTTTTTACTACCCTTTAATAAAAAGAATCAGGGATTCTTGAAGAACAACTTATTCTAGAACTTGAACATAAAATATGTAAGATGAGACCAGAGGATATTTGTAGTGCTATGAAGTAAGGAAGTGTTACAAAATGAAAATAGCCCATAATATTGGGGGTACATCAACCGGACACAGGAATCATTTGATAGAATCTCTATGGCCAAAACCAAAACAGTTTGAGCAACAAAATGATAGTGGATTATAATCCACAATATAAAATAAATATCTTTTGAGTTTGTATTGATATAAATGAAAGAAGTTAATAAATGGAGAAGGGACAAATCTCCCATGAAGATTTCTGAATAATTTATGGAGTGACTGCCCTCAAGGATCAGAGCATGCTTATATGGTGGCTTCCTCCCAAAAGGAGAAAACACTTCACAGAGGAGAAGCCTGATGGACATAACCTCAGCCATCTAACCAAGTGATCAGCCAGCAATAAATCAGGCTGATAATGTGCATTCTTGATGTGATGGGATGAAAATGCCACTCTGTTGTCATCCTCTGAAAAGCCTGTGATGCCAGTTTAATCCGTTAATCCCAAACTCCTAATTTACCCCTCCCCACTTTCCCCTTTGGTAACCGTAAGATTGTTTTCCATGTCTGTGGGCCTTTCTTTGTTTTGCCAATTGACTGTATATTCTTTTATATATATATATATACACACACCCTTGACAAGAAAATGCAAAAAAAGAAAAACATCAGACACATTCCAACAGAGGGTCATTTAAAAATATATCTCAGTAGTATTCTTCAGAATATTATATACAATTTACAATTATATACTATATACAGTCTAGTATATAGTATATATATAGTATATAATTTACAATTATATAATTTACAATTATATACTATATAAAAATATATACTATATACAATTATACAATTATAATACTATATACAGTCAAATATACAATTTGTCAATTGACTGTACATTATTTTATATATATATATATATATACACCCTTGATAAGAAAATGCAAAATAAGAAAAACATCAGACACATTCCAACAGAGGGTCATTTAAAAATATATCTCAGTAGTATTCTTCAGAACTCTCAAGATCATCAAAAACAATGAAAAATCTAATAAACTGTCACAACCAAGAGGAACCTAAGGAGACATGACAACTAAATAATGTGATAACCTAGATGGAATCCTGGAACAGAGAAAGGACATTAGTTAAAACCTAAGTAAATCTGAATAAAATATGAACTTTAGTTAATATTAATGTATCAATATCAGTTCATTAATTTTAACAAATGAACCACACTAATGTAGGATTTAATAATAGAGGGAACTGGGTATGAGATATACAGGAATTCTCTGTCAATCTAAAACTGTTCTAAAATAAAATTCATCTTTAAAATAATTTCTACCATAGAATGAGGCAAATGTTTGTGGCACATATTCAGAAAAGAACTTATATATAGAAAATATAAAGAACAAACTTGTATACAGAATATATGAAGAAAAAGAAAAGCTGATGAGGAAAAACAAAAATGGTCAAGTGATTAAATACATCTTTTGCAAGTAGAACATAGGACTGCCAATAATTATATAAAAATATGTTCAACATCATTAGTCATCAGGAGAAAGTAAATTAAAACTATAATAAGCAACCACCGCAGACACACCTGAATGGCTATAATTTTTAAAACTAATGGCACTAAATGTTGGTGGGATATGTACCAACCAGAAGTTGTAACCACTGCTGTCAGGAAGGCAAACCGGCACAACTACTTTGGAAAATTGCTGCTGCTAAGTCGCTTCAGTCGTGTCCGACTCTGTGCGACCCCATAGACGGCAACCCACCAGGCTCCCCCGTCCCTGGGACTCTCCAGGCAAGAACACTGGAGTGGGTTGCCGTTTCCTCCTCCAATGCATGAAAGCGAAAAGTGAAAGGGAAGTCGCTCAGTCGTGTCAGACTCTTGGCGACCCCATGGACTGCAGCCCACCAGGCTCCTCCGTCCATGGGATTCTCCAGGCAAGAGTACTGGAGTGGGGTGCCATCGCCTTCTCCACTTTGGAAAATTAGTAATCAGCTATTAAAGCTGAATAGGAAATTCCCTGGTGGTTTAGTGGTTAAGACTGGGCCTTCAATACACAGGTTACCTGCTGGATCCCTGGTCAAGGAACTAAGATCCCACGTGGCTCATGGTCAAAACCCAAAACATAAAATGGAAGCAATACTGCGACAAATTCAATAAAGACTTTAAAAATGGTCCACATTAAAAAAAAAAAAAAATCTTTAAAACTAAAGCTGAACATACTTATCTTGTAGCACCAAACTAGAAATAACCCAAATATCATCAACGTATAGACTGGGTACATAAATATTAGTATGTTCACCTAATGGGATATTATACAATGAAAGAGTGCATTGTTTTGCTATTTAAGCACATGGATGAATCTCACGGAAAAGAATAAAATGAGCTAGACACAGCAGAGTAATATATTATTTATATCACGTTCAAAAAAGAGGCTCGCACAATGGGGTGATAGAAGTCAGATGAGTGTCACCTTGGGAGGGAATAAGTGTCTGAGGGGGGCTTGAGGCAGGCTTCCAGGACAAGGTCAATCTCCCATCTTGGTTTGGGCAGTGAATATACATGCATGTTCACTTTGGAGAAATTAATGGGGCCTTCAGATTTGTGTACTTTACTTCATATGTGTCATACTTCAACAAAAAATTTACAGAGACAACTACACTGAGATGGGCGTATCTCAGTGTTTGTCAGCAATTCCAAAGTTGGGCAGTGTACTCGGTTGGTGAGGCTGTGAAGAAAGGTGTTCTCCAGGCATTGCTGGCGGGATGCTACATGTCACGACCTCACGGAGTAGAATCTGATGCTGTTACAGCTTGAGTTGCATCCTTTCAGAATTCATATGTTGAAGCCCTAGTCTCCAGTACTGCAGAACTTACTGTTTCAGAAACAGAACCTTTAAATGGGCCATTAAGCTAACGTGCGGCCATTAGAGTGCATCCTAATCTAACCCGAGTGGTGTCCTTGAAAGAAGAGGAAGTAGGACACACACATGTGGATACACGGAGGAGAGCCCATGAGGACACAACTGGAGGCAGCCATCTAGAAGTTAAGGGGAGAGACCTCCGGAGATGCCGAACCTGTAGAAACTGTGATCCTGGACTTCCAGCCTCCAGACTGTGAGAAAATAAATTTCTATTGTTTAAACCAACCAACTTGTGGTAATTTGCTTTGGCAAGCCTAGCAAACTAATACACTATTTAGCAGCATTATATGTGTGTCCCAAAAGTCTTAGAGCATTTTAAAGCTTTAACTTCAGAGCTATAAATGCTACAAGTTTTTGAAAAAATAATTTGAATGTTTATTTATATTCCTTATATATTTATTTAATACTATGAATTTTAAATAATTTTATTTACTTTTTAGGTTTTTATGCTCTCTGAATAAGCCAAACATTGATTGAAAAATTAAAATTAGAAAATAATTGAGCCTTAAACGGATATGTTTTTGTAAGTTTCTAACATCTATATTTCTGACATTGTTAAACCTTAAAACACACTGAGCTTGTGGAACACTTTGTATATGTATCTACCCTTTAATCTAGGATTTCCACTTTTGTCTGTCCCCAGGCTAGATTGGCCAATATATATAAAGATAAATCCACAGAACTTTGAATTTTAGTTCTGTTTGTTACAGATGAAACATGAATAGAAGCTAGATATCTTTGAATTTATCTTCTTTTACATATTTTATTTTGAAACCTTGTAAATATTTTATATATTTAAGAGTTCAAATTAAATGTCAAAAGAGCAATTCCTAAAAACTGAAAGTAACATAAAAATATGCTACATATTCAGTTGATGTAATCACCATACAAAGGGGATCTAATCCAAATGAATTCAAAGCATAGTAATTTGACTGTATAGTCTTTATTTCTTTTTAAATTGTAGTTGATTTACAATGTTATGTTAGTGTCACATGTACAGAAAAGTAATTCAAATATATATATGTATATATATATTTATTTATTTGAATATATATATATATGTGTGCATGCTCAGTCTCTTCATCATGTCTGACTCTTCGTGCCTCAAGGGACATGTAGTCTGCCAGACCCCTCTGTGGGATATTCCAGGCAAGAATAACAGAGTGAATTGCCATTTCCTGATCCAGGAATTGAACCCACTTCTCCTGAGTATCCTCCACTGACAGGCAATTCTTTTACCACTGAGACACCTTGGAAGCCATATAAATTAGAGATACCAAGGGAACATTTCTTGCAAAGATGGGCACAATAAAGGACAGAAGCAGTATGGACCTAAAAGAAGCAGAAGAGATTAAGAAAAGGTGGTGAGAACGCACAGAAGAACTATAAAAAAGAGATCTTAATGACCCAGATAACACTGATGGTGTGATCACTCATCTAGGGCCTGACATCCAGGAGTATGAAGTCAAGTGAGCCTTAGGGTATGTCATTATGGACAAAACTAGTGGAGGTGATGGAATTCCAGCTGAGCTATTTCAACTCCTAAAATATGATGCTGTTAAAGTGTTGCACTCAATATGCAGCAAATTTGGAAAACTCAGCAGTGGCCACGGGAATGGAAAAGGTCAGTTTTCATTCCAATCCCCAAGAAAGGCAATGCCAAAGATTGTTCAAACTACCACACAATTACACTCATTTTACGCACTAGCAAAGCAATGCTCAAAATTCTCCAAGTGAGGCTTCAACAGGTCAGGAACTGAGAACTTCCAGATGTTCAAGCTGGACTTAGAAAAGGCAGAGGAATCAGAGATCAAACTGTCAACATCCATTGGATTATAGAAAAAGCAAGAGAATTCCAGAAAATCATCTACTTCTGCTTCATTCACCAGGGCTTCCCTGGTGGTTCAGATGATAAAGCGTCTGCCTGCAATGCAGGAGACCTGGGTTCGATCCCTTGGTCATGAAGATCTCCTGGAGAAGGAAATGGCAACCCACTCCAGTATTCTTGCCTGGAAAATTCTGTGGATGGAGGAGTCTGTTGGGCTACAGTCCATGGGGTCACAAAGAGTCGGACATGACTGAGCAACTTCACTTCACTTCTTCTGTTTCATTCAGTACTCTAAACCCATTGATTGTGTGTATCACAACAAACTGCGAAAAATTCTCACAGGTGGGAATATCAGACCACCTTACTTGCCTCTTGAGAAACCAGTATGTAGGCCAAGGAACAGTTAGAACTGGACATGGAACAACAGACTGGATCCGAATTGGAAAACGAGTACATCAAGGCTGTATATTGTCACCCTGCTTATTTAACTTATATGCAGAGTACATTATGAGAAACACTGGGCTGGATGAAGCAAAAGCTGGAATCAAGATTGTCGGGAGAAATACCAATAACCTCTAATATTCAAGGAGATCCAACCAGTCCATCCTAAAGGAGATCCGTCCTGGGTGTTCATTGGAAGGACTGATGTTGAAGCTGAAACGCCCATATTTGGCCACCTGATGTGAAGAGCTGACTCATAGGAAAACAGCCTGATGCTGGGAAAGATTGAGGGCAGGAGGAGAAGGGGATGACAGAGGATGAGATGATGGGATGGCATCATCAACTCGATGGACATGGGTTTGGGTGGACTCCGGGAGTTGGTGATGGACAGGGAGGCCTGGAGTCGGACACGACTGAGCGACTGAACTGAACTCAACTAATATGCAGATGACACCACCTTTTTGGCAGAAAGCAAAGAAGGACTAAAGAGCCTCTTGATGAAAGTGAAAGAGGAGAGTGAAAAAGTTGGCTTTAAACTCAACATTCAGAAAATTAAGATCATGGCATCTGGTCCCATCACTTCATGGAAAGTAGATGGGGAAACAATGGAAACAGTGACAGAATTTATTTTCTTGGGCTCCAAAATCACCACAGATGGTGACTTCAGCCATGAAATTAAAAGACACTTGCTCCTTGGAAGAAAAGCTATGGCAAATCTAGACAGCATAAAAAGGAGAGACACTACTTTGCCAACCAAAGTCCATATAGTCAAAGATAACGGCTTTTCCAGTAATCATGTATGGATGTGAGAGTTGGACCATAAAGAAAGCTGAGTACTGAAAAATTGATGCTTTTGAACTGTGGTGTTGGAGAAGACTCTTGAGAGTCCCTTGGACTGCAAGGAGATCCAACCAGTCCATCCTAAAGGAAATCAACCCTGAATATTCATTGGAAGGACTGATGTTGAAGCAGAAGATCCAATACTTTGGCCACCTTGATGCAAAGAACTGACTCATTTGAAAAGACCCTGATGCTGGGAAAGATTGAGGGGAGGAGGAGAAGGAGACGACAGAGGATGAGATGGCTGGATGGCATCACCGACTCAACGGACAGGAGTCGGTGAGTTTATCCAGGAGTTTGGATAAACTCCGAGAGTTGGTGATAGACAGGGAGGCCTGGCATGCTTTGGTCCATGGGGTTGCAAAGAGTCAGACATGACTGAGTGACTGAACTGAATTGAATACATATATACATACGTTTGTGTGTGTGTATTATTTTTAAGATTATTTCCTGTTATAGGTTATTACATGATATTAAATGTAACTTCCTGTGCTATACAGTAGGACCTTGTTGTTGATCTCTTTTATATTTAGGAGTATGCATCTGCTAATCCCAAACTCCTAATTTACCCCTCCCTCCTTTCCCGTTTTGGTAACCATAAGTTTTCTATGTCTGAGGCCATTTCTGTTTTATCAGTTGACTGTATATTCTTGCATGTAAAGCCTTAAGCACAAAAGGCAAAACAAGTTTACCTGTTATAGTAATATTGTTATTTATGTTTTCAGTGCTAGTGTTGGTATCTTATTTTGAATATTATTTCTTGATTTAGACAATGAAAATGAATGATTACGTTGGAGTCCATGAGGTTGGGACATTGGTGTGCAGTAAAGAAAACACAAACGTACGCCAATAAATTAAGTAAAAATGTTATTGTCCTCAGTTTGAATTGGAAACGTCTGAATGGATTCATTGCTAGTTTTAATCATCCACTGAAAATGCCTGTTGTGATATAATATTCCATGGGTGTCTCAGTTTTGTGCATCTTGTGAGCAGAGGCACTGACTGTGCTTTGTTTCCAGCTCTCATTTTAGGGTGTTTATATAGATCAAAGAGGAGGGCATGGCAACCCACTCCACTATTCTTTGCTGGAGAACCCCATGGACAGAGGAGCCTGGTGGGCTACAGTCCAGGGGTTGGAAAGAGTCTGAGCAACTAAGCATATATAGAGAAAAGCCTTGAAAGATGAAGACAGAGTTTTCCTCCAGAGCTCAGAGCAAGGATGCTTATCGCCCATTTGAAAATATTCAGGTTCTCTAAGCTCAGCATCACACATGCAGCTCCTGTGCAGCATCATCTGGCCCACAGGGCAAGAAATGGGAAGGTGGGGATACTGATGCAGAAATGCTGACACTCTGGTTGCTTCTTCTGAGTTGAGTAATAAACTGTTCATCTTTAACCCAGGAATCTCATTTTTTCTACCAATATCCATGAAACTATGAAAAGGCAAATTCTGCAAATTACAATTCTGCAAATCTAAAAACTATGAAGTTTTGAGATTTTACTCAAAACTTCATAGTTCTTAAAGTGCCTAGAAGTAGGATCCTGCCTGGTAGCAAAGAATAGCATCAAGATTGCTATCTCTAAATAGCATTTCCCACTAAAATGATCCAAGGCTCCTTGGAAAAATGACTTATTCCAAGTGTGAGAAAGAAATGTGTTAGAAAGATCCTGGAGCATCTTGGTATACCAGAAAGGAAAACAAAACAAAATGAACTTACCAACGACTAT
This sequence comes from Bison bison bison, assembly GCF_000754665.1. Taxonomy (NCBI): domain Eukaryota; kingdom Metazoa; phylum Chordata; class Mammalia; order Artiodactyla; family Bovidae; genus Bison; species Bison bison. Next base: position 1,537,080 of record NW_011494840.1, on the reverse strand, counting down.
TAGGATCATGTCAAAAAGACTCAGAAGACAATTTGAATAGGTTCCTACTAAAGCAACTTGAACACCAAAGAGGATACTAGGGTAATAGAGTAAAACATGAAATATGTTTAAGTCTGAGTATATAGTGACAAATTTTAAAAAATCTTATTGATCATCTTTGAAGTAGTATACTAAAAAACCTAAACATAATATTAAATATTAAAAACTTATAAATAAAGTGAAAGAATATAGCATTTTTCTGCTTTCTCTATATGTACTGGGCTTCCCTGGTAGTTCAGACAATACAGAATCTGCCTGCAATGCAGAAGACCCAGGTTTGATCCCTGGGTTGGGAAGATCCCCTGAAGAAGCGAGTGGCTACCCACTCCAGTATTCTTGCCTAGAGAATTATACTGGCAGAGGTACTTGGCAGGCTACAGTCCATGGGGTAGCAAAGAGTCAGACATGACTGAGTGAATAACAATTTTACTTATTACTTTTTCCATATGTACTAGGCCTCCCCATAAGCAAATAGTTAATGAGAGGAAGTATCTCCTCATACAATTATCCCATCTCTTAAATGAATTTTCACAGCACTATTTTACAGATATCATGGCAGAAACATATATGTCTGACTCTTTGTGACCCTATTGACTGCAGCACACCAGGCCTCCCAGTCCATCGCCAACTCCTGGAGTTTACTCAAACTCATGTCCATTGAGTCAGAGATGCCATCCAACCATCTCATCCTCTGTCGTCCCCTTCCCCTCCTGCCTTCAATCTTTCCGAGCATCAGGGTCTTTTCCAGTGAGTCAGTTCTTCACATCGGTGGCCAAAGTTTTGGAGTTTCAACTTCAAAATCAGTCCTTCCAATGAATGCCCAGGACTGATCTCCTTTAGGATGGACTGGTTGGATCTCCTTGCAATCCAAGGGACTCTCAAGAGTCTTCTTCAACACCAAGTTCAAAAGCATCAATTCTTCAGTGCTCAGCTTTCTTTATAGTTCAACTCTCATATCCACACATGACCACCGGGAAAACCATAGCCTTAACTAGACAGACCTTTGTTGGCAAAGTAATGTCTCTGCTTTTTAATATGTTGCCTAGGTTGGTCATAGCTTTTCTTCCAAGGAGCAAGCGTCTTTTAATTTCATGGCTACAGTCACCATCTGCAGTGATTAATAATGGCAATATATTGGCTATATTTTAAAAGCGAAATCCTTGCCTTTGAGGTGCATTCTGAAACATATGGGTGAGAGAAGATGTCTCAGATTTACTTTCAAGCCATCCCACATGGAAGTGAGGAGATGGAGAGAAAGAGAAGACACTGTGCTGATGGGCCCAGGGTACCTGGGAGTTTAATATTCTCTGCTTTTGTGGTTGTTTGATATTTTTCCACAATAAATGGTTGTTATAAACAGGAGTGATTTTTTTTTCAATGAAAATTACAGTGTTGAAACAACCAACAGAAAAGAATTCATAAGGGGAAAATCTATCCTGAGGTATGGATTTCTCAATTGAGTGTTCAAATCTGCCATCTACCACAAACAAAACTTCCCCATCTTCAGATGATGGAAAATATGATATGCTGAAAAGAATTAGACTCTTTAACAGGTTGCTTGCAGCGTTTAATTTTATATTAAAAAAAAAAACTGCTGATGCAAAACATTGCTCTGACATAATTCACTTTACAATTACCCAGGAGCACTTTATAGCCTAAGCTGGTCTAAATTCATAGGAATGAGTTACCCAAGGAATTAATTACCATCCAATTTATGAGTTCCTCATATCATCTAAGCTGCTGAAGAAACTGGTTACCTGGAAAATGATGAATTTTTGGAATACTTGTCAAATTCAATTTAGGTTGGGTTGTAAGGCAGAATTAGTTTTCCTATTTCTTGCACCTAAAGAGCCACAGGTGCTCTTGGACAGGGCGGTTGATTATAATGTGTTGGAGGACTCCTACTCTCCACAGCTGTGCAATCAAAGCTACCAGAATTTAACATCTCAAAGGATATTGCTGCAGACATCTCCACTGAACTTAGCAGCTCTCAATAGCTAATTGCCTGGTAACTACCTGGTTTTTTTCACATCACAGCAATTGATTTGAGATTTGGATTGGTGCTTGATGTGTTACATCAAGGGTATACACATTCTTAAAAGTAATACCTGGATTAATGCAAAATCAAAGTCTCTTCCATTTGCTTTCTTCACCAATTTGGTGGGAATAAATTTGGCTGTCCTGATACCAAGAAAGTGATCTCTGGAGGCTCAAAGGGTGCCTTTATGTTTTACATTAAAATATAAATAATGACATTCAAGTACTATCTTCTGATTTCCCATTAATTTTCCTCTTTCAAGTTTTGCCTTCTCTATGGCTGCCAGACTTAGCAAATATAAATATAAGACACTCAGTTAAGTTTGAACTTCAGATAAACAATGAATAATTTTTAGTATAATCATGTCCCATGAATATTTAATATAAGTATGTCTCATGCAATATTTGGGACACACTACTGTTGAAAAGGCACTTCTTATTCATCTGACTTTCATATTTAACTGGGTGTCCTGTATTTTATCTGCCAGCCCTAGCCCTCCCCATCATCTGCAACAAAGATGAAGATTCCGAAAGTTAAAAAGGAGATAAGACTTCCTTCATCATTTCAGTTGGCCCTCTTCTTGCTGAATGGAAAACTGCAAAAGTCAGGTGTAATGTCTCAAGTGAATCATTGTTAAGTGATAGCCAACAGCATACATTCTTTCAAACTCAATCTCAAAAACAAATTTTCACATGAAAAGCAGAATCCTCAGATCAGCTTGGTTGGTTTCACAATAGATTCACTTGGAAAGAGTTAAATCCATTGTTGGTTAACTTGCCATCCTATGCAAAGTGTATTACTAATGTTCCTCTGTAACTTGGGACAATCACAGTCTTGCTAGGAAATTCCCTGGTGGTCCAATGGTTAGGACTCCATGCTCTCCATATCAGGGCCCGGGATTCAGTCCCTGGTCAGGGAACTAAGATGTCACAAGCCAAGTGGCAAACAAAAAGAGAAAACAAACAAAGCAACAACAACACCCACAGCAACAAATCTTGCTAAAGAAATCAACCTTTCTTCAGAGAAAGAGAATTGCTTGTCCAATGTTAAGAGTGTACAAACCATGGGGGAATCTTGTTAAAATGCAGATTCTAGTTCAATAGGAATGAATTCTGCTGTTCTAACTGATCCAATGCTGCTGGTCCACATACCAGTGTTTAGGGAAAAAGTAAATTTACTAAAATAAATTAATCCATGTGAGAGAAGTCATGCACCAAGCGGAGCTGCTAAATGTCAGAGACCCAAGTCACAGAAGGAGCTTGAGAATCAGATTAAGTGAATTGTGCCTAATGCCGGGAATATAGCCAAAATTTGATTAAATAGTGATGGAGAATGTACTGAAGTCATCTCCAATTATATAATACCCTTCGAGTGAGATAAGTAACAGAAATAAGTAACAGAAACTTGGGTCAGAGAATGGATACTAATGGGAAACAAAATGAAGATCATGGCATCCAGTCCATCACATCACAGGAAACAGATGAGGAAAAAGCAGAAACAGCAATACATTTTATTTTCTGGGCTCCAAAAATCACTGCAGACAGTGAGTGCAGCTGTGAAGTTAAAAGATGCTTGACCCTTGGAAGGAAAGCTATGACAAAACTAGACAGTATATTAAAAAGCAGAGACATCCCTTTGTGGACAAAGGTCCATGTAGTCGAAGCTGTGGTGTTTCCAGTAGTTATGTAAGGATGTGAGAGTTGGAGCATAAAGAAGGTTGAGTGCTGAAGAACTGGTACTTTAGAATCATGGTGCTGGAGAAGACTCTTGAGAGTCCCTTGGACTGCAAGGAGATGAAACCAGTCAATCCTCAAGGAAATCAACCCTGAATATTCACTGGAAGGACTGATGCTGAAGCTGGAGCTCCAATATTTGACCACCTGATGTGAAGAGCCGACTCATTGGAAGATACCATGATACTGGGAAAGACTGAGGGCAGGAGCAGAAGGGGGCAACAGTGGGTGAGATGGCTGGCTGCTATCACTGACAAGAGTTTGAGCAAACTTGGGAGACAATGAAGAACAAGGAAGCCTGGCATGCTGCAGTCCATGGGCTTGCAAAAAGTTGGATAAGACTCAGCAACTGAACAACAGCGAGGGTGTCATGTGGCTCTTTCTGCCACATTCTAGTAGCTAGAACTCAGTCATATGATATGCCTAAGGGAAAGAGGGTCTAAGGATTGTAGTCTGGGTTAGTGCCCAGGAAGAAAAAAAAAAAATGCATCGGGTGAACAGCTAGCCAATGTAACCCATTTCATTTTGTAAAAGGGAAACCCTGACTCTAAGCCAAAGTATAGGTCTATAGGTGTAGTCACCATATCCTGCAGTTAGAGAACTTCTTAGAGAAAGTAGACTGGAAATGGGGAGAGTGGAGACCCAGAATCCCATAGGCCCTGAGGGCTGCAGCTGTGGTACAAGCCCACAGGCGGAGGCTTTTGCCAGACATCCAAGAAAGGGAACCCTTACCCCTGGGCTCAGGTGCGGGTGCCTTCTGCAGGCAAGTTGTTACAATAATCTGTGCAGGGGGGCTTATGACTGCAGCAATTCCCTCCTTTTCTTTCCGGGAACCACCTTGTCCACCTCCTATTGTGAACCTATGAAAAGAAAACTAAAAAACAAACAAAAACCACTCCTCTCTGCTACAAGGGAACCTAGTCAAGCTTTAAATTAGAAAGCACAAGTTGCCTCTCACGGTTCTGTGTGAGCCTGGTTGCCTACTGATAGGAATGATTCGGGAACTCTGTGCTAAGAAAGAAGGGTCCGGAACAAAAGAAACCGCAGAGATGCAGAAAACACAGCAGGCTGTGAAAAGAAGCCAGGATGAAACAAGAGGAAAGATGTAGGCTGGCTTATGTCACCCATGGAGACACAGGAGCGAAACTGGCTTTGAAACGACGTGACTGTTTTTAGTTGTTTGCACGTAGATGGCAAATGTCAGGTGAAATGCAGTTTTCCAGTAATAGTTTTGAGAAACAAAGGTGATGTGTTCTTTTCTAAAGCATAGCTTACACATAGTAGGTGCTTAATAAATTATAAATAAAAGAATATCAGAAAAAAAACAGAGGACTATTTAACAAACAAAAGATGGAAAATTGCTACTGCTCATATGACTTCAAGATATTCTTTAAACTCTTGGAAGGGTAATGCCAATAATATCTTTTTATGTCAGGAAATCTCATTAACAATGTTTGATATGGGCAAATTTCTTTTAGTACCATTTAGTTCATAAATCAGAGGCTAGACTAGCTTAGATGGTGATTCAAAATTTATAATTAAAGCACATTTGGCCAGTTATCAAGTAGACTGAATAATCTCCCTTTCTTCACAGAGCTAAAATGAAACCCTTTTGGTCTAGTTTCTATAAAATTTTTGGTGCTTTAATTGGAGCTTACAATTATTTCTTCTGTTCTTTTTGCTTTGCTATAGTTTCTTACCTGGCCTCAACACTTTACATTGGAATATAAGCCAACCTCAATCTAAAAGAAGAAGAGATACAAAAATTTTGCTCAGCCAACAGGCAGAGGAGACTTACTTTAAGAAATAACACAGCGTTCCAGTCCACAGCTGGTATTATACTAGCACAGACACCCTGGTACCAGAGTAAGCACTGCAGACCAGATACAGGCATAGGAAATATCAAAGCTGGTGCCTTCTACCATATTCGCTCATCAAGAAGTACCATGAAAATATGAAGTATTAGGCTTGGATTCTAATTCTAAACATAATAATTAACTAACTGCATGTCTCTGCATTGATTAGCTTGCAGCCTCTCAATTCCTCATCTATAAATGAGGTTTGCATGGTTTGAAGTCCCCTCGAGTGAAGGAGTTGACTTAACCCACTTTGTACCTTTGGAAGCTTTGCCTAAAACAGATATATTGCTTCAAGCTTTGACCCAGGAAGCATTTCATTTGTTTGCACAACACACTCACCACCAGATTTGTGGCCTCCAGAGAATAAGGGGTCATTAAAAAGAGATTTGTGAAAAACCACGTAATGAGAAAGGCAAAACACGTGCGTTTTCTCTGCTTTGTGACTATAAATTGACAGCATTTGAAAGCTCATATTAAATACTTTCCTGTGAACATAATGTTAATATGTTGCATCATAGAGTGCTTATCTGCTTTCTGCTTTGCCTGTTCATTGTGCCTCCCTCCCTAATGTACATCATTATTGTGGCTATATTCTCCCTGTTATGCACTATGGAGGAGACCAAAAATAATTGGACAAAGGCTCACTTTTCAGATGCTTATAGCTGAGAAGATGTTGTGTGTGTACACATTATGTATTTAAATATATAAGTACAATTTTACTTGTTATGTAAATGTATATATATTTGATATATTTACATGATATGAATGTGTGTATCTGTGTAACACACACAGATCTATATAAATGTTCTCAACTATAAGCATCTTGGCCTTTCCTGGAAGCTCAGTGGTAAAGAATCAATCCCCCTGCAAATTCAGGAGTCACAGGTTTGATCCCTGGGTTGGGAAGATCCCCTGGAGGAGGAAATGGCAACTCACTTCATTATTCTTGCCTGGCAAATCCCATGGACAGAGGAGCCTGATGGGCTATACTCCATGGGGTCACAAGTGTTAGACATGACTTAGCAACCACACACACACACACAGAGGCTTCCCAGGTTGAGTTAGTAGTAAAGAGCAGGCTTGCCAATGCAGGAGACATAAAAGAAGTGGGTTCAATCTCTGGATCAGGAAGATCCCCTGGAGGAGGGTGTGGCAACCCACCCCAGTATTCTTGCCTGGCAAATCCCATGGACAGAGGAGCCTGGTGGGCTACAGTCCATGGGTCACAAAGAGCTGGACACAGCTGAAATGACTTAGCATGCATGAACGCGCATGCACACACACACATATGCATCTTATATAAGCAAATATATATATATGTGTATATATATATATACACACACATACATGTGCCTATACATATATATATATGTGTGTGTGTGTGTGTGTGTGTGTATGTGTATAAGACAGAGAGAGAAGGTAGGAAGTCATTTTCAGGTAAGGGATAAAAGTGAAAGCATTAGTTGCTCAGTCATGTCCGACTCTTTGTGACCCCCAAGGACTGTAGCCTCTGTTCACAGAATTCTCCAGCCAAGAATACTGGAATGGGTTATCATTCTCTTCTCCAGAGTATCTCCCAACCCAGGGATTGATCCTGGGTCTCCTGCATTGTAGGCAGGTTCTTTACCATCTCCCTGGTGGCTCAGATGGTAAAGGTAAGGGATGGAAAGGATCTTAACTTAGCCTAATGACTTATCAGTGGGGGTAGGTCAGCAGATATGAGGACAGACCCTACAGCATTTGCTGCTGCTGCTGCTGCTAAGTTACATCAGTCATGTCCGACTCTGTGCGACCCCATAGATGGAAGCCCACCAGGCTCCTCTGTCCCTGGGATTCTCCAGGCAAGAACACTGGAGTGGGTTGCCATTTCCTTCTCCAGTGCATGAAAGTAAAAAATGAAAGTGAAGTCGCTCAGTCGTGTCTGACTCTTAGCGACCCCATAGACTGTAGCCTACCAGCCTCCTCCATCCATGGGATTTCCCAGGCAAGAGTACTGGAGTGGGGTGCCATTGCCTTCTCCGCTACAGCATTTGACAACTGACTTAATCTCAAGGGCTTTCCGGTGGCTCAGATGGTAAAGAATCTGCCTCAAATGTGCGAGACCTGGGTTCGATCCTTTAATTGGAAGGATCACCTGGAGGAAGGCATAGCAGCCCACATCAGTATTCTTGCCTGGAGAATCCTATGGACAGAGGAGCCTGGCAGGCTACAGTCCATGGGGTCACAGAGAGATGCTTTCACTTTCCAGTTTAATCCCAAGGGCAAAGTGGGTAATGGTAGGGAAGGACCACTCTTGAGCCCCAGTGCTGGTGAGTGCATGATGGAGTGCCCACCAGCCCTACGGAGGAACATTCTGTTTAGCAGGGTGTGTGATGGTGAGGTCAGGACAGAAGCACAAACAGAGCCGCTTTTCCCTCTGCATCTTCTGGATTATGACAAGATGGAAAGGCATCAAAAGGCAGTGTATGGAAAATTTTACATATATAAATTAATCCTGTTAATAAATGTATTAAATCAGAATCACTATTTGTATAACCATGGGGACAATGTCAAAAAAGTCTACATTTGCAGTGGAAGAGGAAGCCCTTAGCAGCCAAGAATGAAACCCAGTGTGTAAAAGGGGTTGGGGCTGTGAGAAGCAAGAAGGAATCAGAAAGAAGGAACTTGTCTGGTGACTTGACAAAGCTTTACTAATGATTTAAGCGGTTGTTTTCTAAGGATTTAAAACAATTGAGAACTGGCTGAAGAGAGTTGATACTATTGACAAATCTGTTCTTACTTGTATTTTTTAATTAATTTGCTTTTATTTTATTTATGTGAAATTACCTTTTTAACTGAACTACAAATTTTGTCTTAGTTTTGAGTATACAACAAAGTGAGTCATATATATATATTCTTTTTCAGACTCTCTTCTATTACAGTTTATTATAAGATATTGAATATCTTGTGTTATACAGTAGGATGTTGTTGGTTATCTGTTTTATATAGTAGTGTGTATCTGTTAACCTCAAACTCCTAATTTGTACCCCCGTTTACACTGTGATAACCAAAGTTTATTTTCTATTGGCTGTGAGCCAGTTTCTGTTTTGTAAATGAAAGTGAAAGTGAAAGTCACTCAGTCTTGTGGAACTCTTTGGGACCCCATGAACTACACAGTCCATGGAATTCTCCAGGCCAGAATGTTGGAGTGGGCAGCCTTTCCCTTCTCCAGGGGATCTTCCCGACCCAAGGATCGAACACAATTTTTAGATTCCGTTAAGAGATATGGGTCTTTTATAGCTGAGTAATATCCCACTGTGTGTATGTGTGTATCTGTGTATATATAATATGTATATATTATTTATACGCACACAGTCCATTCGTCAGAGAAGGATATGGCAACGCACTCCAGTATTCTTGCCTGGAGAATCCCATGGACAGGGGAGCCTGATGGGCTGCTGTCCACAGGGTCACGCAGAGTCGGACATGACTGAAGTGACTTAGCATGCATGCATGCATTGGAGAAGGAAATGGCAACCCAGTCCAGTGTTCTTGCCTGGAGAATCCCAGGGACAGAGGAGCCTGGTGGGCTGCCATCTATGGGGTCACACAGAGTCGGACACGACTGAAGCGACTTAGCAGTAGCAGCAGCAGTCCATTCGTATGTCAATAGGAATTTAAATTCCTTCCATGTCTTGGCTATTGTAAATAGTGCTGGTATCAAACTGGGGTATTTGTATCTTTTGATTTATCTTTCATATTTTCTGAATATATACCCAATAAATATGTGGTTAATCATATGGTAACTCTATTTTTAGACTTTTGAGGACCCTACATGCTATTCTCCATAGTGGCTGCACTAATTTACATTCCCACCAATAGCATAGGAGAGTCTCCTTTTCTCTGTACTCTCTCCATTATTTATTATTTGTAGTATCTTTTTCCATTCCTTCACTTTCAGTCCGTATATGTCTTTAGATATGAAGTGGGTTACTTGGAGGCAATATACATATAAGGGTTTTTATCTTTATATCCACTCAGTCACTCAATGTCTTTTGCTTGGAGCATTTAATCCATTTACATTTTAAATAATTATAAATGTGTATACTCTTATTGCCATTTTGTTCATTGTTTTGAGGTTGTTTTTGTCTTTTTCTCTCATTATTCTTTTTTCTTCTCTTGTGATTTGATGACTATCTGTAGTGTTATGTTTGAATTCTTTTTACTTTTGTGTGTGTATATATACTATAGATTTTTGGATTGTGATTACCATGACATTTTTGTATAACTGTCTGTATATGTGTGTGTCTATGGCTCTATATATATGTACATCAAGGCTGTATGTAGTCACCCTGCTCATTTAACTTATATGCAGAGTACATCATGAGAAATGTCAAGCTGGATGAAGCACAAGCTGGAATCAAGATTGCCAGGAAAAATATCGTCAACCTCAGGTATGCAAATGACATCACCCTAATGGCAGAAAGTGGAGGATGAAAAAGCTGGCTTAAAACTCAACATTCAAAAACTGAAGATCATAGCATCTGGTCCCATCACTTCATGGCAAATAGATGGGGAAACAATGAAAGCAGTTACAGATTTTATTTTCTTTAGGCTCCAAAATCACTGTGGATGGTGACTGCAGCCATGAAGTTAAAAGACACGTGCTCCTTGGGAGAAAAGCACAAACCTAGACAGTATATTAAAAAGTAGACACATCACTTTGCCAGCAAACCTCCATAAGTCAAAGCTATGGTTTTTCCAATAGCTATGTATGAATGTGACACTTGGACCATAAAGAAAGCTGAGTGCTGAAGAATTGATGCTTTCAAACTATGGTGCTAAAAAAGACTCTTGAGAGTCCCTTGGACAGCAAGGAGATCCAACCAGTCAATCCTAAAGGAAATAGACCCTGAATATTCATTGGAAGGACTGATGCTGAAGCTGAAGCTGAAGCTCTAATACTTTGGCCACCCCAATGTGAAAAGCTGACTCATTTGAAAAGACCTTGATGCTGGGAAAGATTTAAGGCAGGAGAATAAGGCGATGACAGAGGATGAGATGGTTGGATGGCATCACTGACTCAATGGACATGAGTCTGAGCAAACTCTGGGGGATGGTGAAGGACAGGGAGGCCTGGTGTGCTGCGGTCCATGGGGTCACAAGAGTTGAACACAACTGTGCAGCTGAACAACAACAGTATATGTGTCTAACTTGCTGATCTCTTAATTTTATATGCATTTTAAATACCTGGCATTTGTACCCTCCTCCCCTCATGATTACTGTTTGATGTCATATTTAACATATTTTTTGTTTATCCCTTAATTGCTTATTGTGGATACAGATGATTTTATGACTTTTGGCTTCTAACCTCTCTAACTAGCTTTGAGCGTGGATGATAGCTTTCTGTATGTTTGCTTTTACTGATGAAATTTTTAATTTCATAATTTTCTTGTTTCTAGTTATGGCCTTTTCTTTTTCACCTAGAACAACTCCTTTAGCTTGTGTTATAAATCTGCTGTAGTGCTATTCAATTTTTTATGCTTTTGTTTGTCTTTAAAGCTTTTGATCTCTCAATCAAATCTGAAAGAAAGCCTTGCTGGGTAGAGTACTCTTGGTTTTAGGTTTTCCCTTTGCATCATTTTAAATATATCATGCCACTCCCTTCTGACCTGCAGGGCTTCTGCTGAAAAAACCAGCTGATAGCCTTAATGGGTTTCCCTTAAATGTTACTTGTTGCTTTCCCTCTATTGCTTTTAATGTTCTCTATCTGTAAATTTGTCATTTTGATTACAATGTTTCTTGGTGTGTTGCTCTTGGGTAATCCTGTTTGGGACTCTCTGTGAATTTGTGTGGCTGCTTCCTTTCCCAGGTTTGGGAAATTGTCAGCTATTATCTAAGTACTTTCTCAGGCCCTTTCTCTATTCTCCTTCTGGGACACCAATAAGGGATTATCAATGTGCTTGATGTTGTCCCAGAGGTCTCCTCCTGCCTGGCTCAGTGTGGTTCCTTCTTTATGCCTTTAGTTGTGGTTATCTTTTGAGCAGTTATCTTTTCTGTGGGTTCTGGGTGTTTTCACTGATGGTTGTTCACAAATAGTTGTGATTTTGGTGAGCTCATGAGAGAGTCTGTCTATTCTGTCTTGGCTGCTCTCTCAAAATTATCTTTATATTATAATACCTACTAATATTTGTAACACTGTACATAAAACATTGTCCCTTGAGATGTGTCTTCTAAAGATGTTTCCTCAAAACAATAATCCCATGGATGCATAATGAGAACTAAGTGATGCTACAGACTTAGAGATCAGACTTATGCTTACCAGGAGGAGGTGGGGGAGGGCTACTTGGGGAGTTTCAGATGGAAATGTATACATTCCTATATATATTTAAAAATAACCAGCAAGGACCCGGTGTATAGTGCAGGAAACTCTACTCAATATCATATGACGGCCTAAATGGCCAAGGAATTTGAAAAAGAATAGGTACATATATGTGCATAACAGACTCCCTTTGTTGTTCACCTGAAACCCAAACAACACTGTTAATCAACTATACCCCAATACAAAAGGAAAAGTTACAAGTAAGTGATGCTGTTGTCCACTGCAGTCAAAAAATACTGAAAATTGTACCTCACACTAAACTGTAGACAACAGTGCACATGGGAATACAGAGGGTCCTGAAATGTCTGCTGCTGCTGCTAAGTCGCTTCAGTCGTGTCTGACTCTGTGCGACCCCAGAGACGGCAGCCCACCAGGCTCCTCCATCCATGGGATTTTCCAGGCAAGAGTATTGGAGTGGGGTGCCATTGCCTTCTCCAGTCTACCACTTACCAATAACAAAGTGTGAGGCCCACACTGAGCCCCTTAAACAATCTTACCTGATTGTCAGAACAATCCAGTGCCATGGGTGACGATTATCTCCAGTTACAGGTTACAGATCAGCAAATTGGGGCTTAGAAAAGTCAAGCAATTGTCCAGGTCCCACGGTCATTAAATTGACGTTGAAGTCATTTTCGCCTCTGAGCATCAATTAACTTAAAAACAAACACACTTTGGAAAATGTTGTCCAGGGCAGATTGGTTTCCTGTTTCCAAAGCTTCTCACTTCTACTTGTGTTTGCTGGTGTCCCACTCCGAATAGGTGGCAGTGCTAAACATTTGCTTCTTTGTTTTGGTGACAGCATGACACAGGCATTCACCAACTACCAACTCAAATTCCAAGCCCCTAGCCCCTCAAAAAGGCAGTGGAAATGTCAACTTTTTTTCCCCCTTTCTAGTAACAGGCTTTTTCTAGGTTCAGGCTTTTCTGACTACCTTCATAGAGCTCACCACTTTGGATTCGCCCACGTTTAGCAATTAGAATGAAAGCTACGTTAAGAGGGTCCACACTTGCACTTAGCTAGCAAACTACAACACATAAAAACAATCGCCACTGCTGGAAATGACCAGACCCTGTGTTCAAAGAAGAGAATTAATGAATTCTCTCTTTATCGGCAAAGCATAGTAAGGCCAAGCAAGACTACCCAAATTCACACTTTCATTTGCAGCTGAGTAATTAGATAACAATAAACTCTGTCCTAAGTCACCACTCTAAAGCCCAGCTGAAGCTATCAGCTGGCAAATGAGTCTAATTATTCTGGAGGAAAGGGTACATGTGCTAATACATAATAGAAAATAAAGCCCTGATGGGACCCGAAAAATGCTAACAACTCAGAAAAGCAGATAAGAGCCTTATGATGAAAAGAGATATAAGGGAAAATGTAGTTTTCTCAAAATCGTCGTGAAAATCAGAGAGCAGCTGCTCGGCAAATGGTAAAACCTGGGTATAGAGGAAACGATGTGACATTAAGCTTTTAATCTCTATCCTCTTTTTTTGTTTGGAATATATCAAAATAAGATCTTGTTTTAGATTATAGGAGAGTAACTTCTTGAAGTTTTAGGAAAAATAATAAAACTCGGGTGTCGAGCAGCTCATTAGAGGGAAACTCTTACTTCCAGACAACAGAATAACTTTTAAAATTGGAACCTGATATTTTTATTGAGGACTCATTGTTTTGTATTTTAGATCTAAAGTAAAAATGTGTCCTATGTAATAAAAATGTATTTTATGTTTTTCTGGGAGTATTTTTTGCACTGTAATTATGTAGAATTAAATGTACTTACTATTTGCATAATCGTGAATTTTGCAAAGAAAATTGAGTCAAATTGTAGGCTGACATTTTAAAATATGTATTATATACAAATTGCAAGTGGGATAACATGTACTTTTGCATTTATTGGCTATGGTCTTTTGTATCTGGGGCAGGGAATGCATCTGTGTGTCGTTAAAATAAATACCATGCACATTGTCAGTTCTGTAGATATATCAAATACTAAGCATATTTTTACTGAAGTTTTACTTGTATTTCACATTTTTTGGTTTCCTAAAGTTTCTCAATTTATTCATGCTATATTTGATACCTTTACTAGATCAACATTTGGTCCTATTTTTGAATTTTAACGATTTTAAACATTGATAGAATTAATTCCATTTGTAAGTCATTAATTTATCTTGGCTTTTCTTCTCATTCTCTGACTTTGAGCCTGGTTTAATCCTGTTTCCTCTCCCACACCCCAGTCTGCTTCTTTGGCCCTGCGTCTCGTTGAGCACACATATTTCTTGGCCTTGGTGATTACATTCCCCATTGACCCCACACACTATTGCCATTACTCTATGCAGGATGGTTTCTTGGGTTTATCAATAGCTCTAGTCCATGAATCTTTTGAACTGTGGTGTTGAGAAGACTTGAGAGTCCCTTGGACAGCAAGGAGATCCAACCAGTCCATCCTAAAGGAGGTCAGTCCTGGGCGTTCATTGGAAGGACTGATGTTGAAGCTGAAACTCCAATACTTTGGCCACCTGATGTGAAGAACTGACTCATTAGAAAAGACCCTGATGCTGGGAAAGATTGAGGGCAGGAGGAGAAGGGGATGGACAGAGGATGAGATGGTTGGATGGCATCACTGACTCAACGGACATGAGTTTGGATAAACTCCGGGAGTTGGTGATGGACAGGGAGGCCGGGCATGCTGCTGTTCATGGGGTCGCAAAGAGTTGGACACAACTGAGCAATTGAACTGACTGACTGAGTCCATGAATAGATTTCTGAAAAACTTGAACTTAGAGGATAGAGAAGTTTAGGACACTAGAGTTCAGGAGACAAGATGTAGGAAGTGAATTCAGGAAAGCCTCTAAATATTTATGTCAACTAAAAAGGCAAAACTGACACTTTATACAAATGAACAAAAGTTCTATACAATCGATGCTGAATTTGCTATCTATTGTTGGATCCTGATCTTCTGTTTTTTCAATGAAAGGTTAAGTGAAAAGGTATTTTAAGTGGCTGCTGCAGTGTGAACTTATACACATACCCACACATATCAGACTCTGTTGGCATGTTTTTTTGTTTTTTTTTTTTCAGTTGATATGCTTGTATGATTAAGAAAAAACTAGATAAACCCAGATCTATGTTCATCACTGGTCTCTGGAACAACATTCTACTGTGACCCACAGATTGCTAGTAGGTTAGTGGATTTGCATTTGCAAGTGTCTCAGGAGAAGGCAATGGCACCCCACTCCAGTACTCTTGCCTGGAAAATCCCATGGATGGAGGAGCCTGGAAGGCTGCAGTCCATGGGGTCACTGAGGGTCGGACACGACTGAGTGACTTCACTTTCACTTTTCTCTTTCATGCATTGGAGAAGGAAACGGCAACCCACTCCAGTGTTCTTGCCTGGAGATTCCCAGGGACAGGGGAGCCTGGTGGGCTGCCATCCATTGGGTCGCACAGAGTTGGATACGACTGAAGCGACTTAGCAGCAGCAGCAGCAGCAGTAGAGGAAACAGAGAAAAGACAGCTTTCATTTCCTTGTGGGGAATGTGGGAAAATGCTCCAGTGGGTCCTAGAGAGCCCTGCTCCTTCCAGGTGTGGATGGAAAAAGAGACCATGGACATGAGTTTCCTGGGAGTACTACTTAATTTAGACGGCATCATCCTCATTAGGATCTTGGAAGAGCCTGAAAATTCTCTCAAGGTGCTGGACTTCCTTGGATTTATCCCAAGACAAATGTTCATTCCATTGGGCCTCAAACAAAATCTTCAAGGTTTTAGAAAGTTACAAGAAATGAGCTTCGAATCTGAAAAGACAGAGCACAATCCATTAATGATGGAAAATTAAAGGTGATCTTCCAGCCAGTGTTTTATTTGAGGACATTAATTTAAAAAAAGAAAAGAAAAGAAAGAGAAACCTCAAACTAGGACCTCAAAAAAAAAAAAAAAAAAAACCTTAGGATATGTTTATCTTAAAGTCCTATACTATAGTCACTGACCTAGCCAACCAATATTTATATCATTTTAGGCTAGTTCTGAGAGCCTAGAGTCTATATCATACCAGGACACTGAAATAAGAGGAAGTTTATCATAAAAGCCAACACATAGTGAATGTCAGGCATTCTTCTAAGCATTTTACACATTAGCTTATTTAAGTTGTTTAATCCTCATGACAAATCTCTCTAATCCCATTTTACCTGTAAGGCAACTGACAAATTCAGTTAGACAACTAGTACGTGAAGGAACCAGCATTCAGACCTGGTTGTCAGCTCCAGGGCCCCAGCTTTTAATCAGGATATGTGGTTTCTCTGGTTCTTGCCAGATACTGGTCATCTATCTCTTCAGAGTTCCTGGCTTTCACTGGTAACTTGGGTAATGGGCGCTGTGCAGGACCTGTCTCAGCTCCTCCAGATCCACTTCACCTTGCTTTATGCCTCCACAGGCTCACTTGCTCTCCTGCTCCAGCCTAGATTCACTACGGAGAGGCATCTCAGGCGACCCAGGAGCAGGGGGAGACACAGGGAAGAACCTGCTCCACATCCATCCTCATTGCCAGGGCACTGCTCATTGGCTATGTCCTTCTCGGTGTCTTCATCTCTAGCATGGTGATGCCTTGTGTGGTTATCAGTCTCCCACGGCAACACTCCACCTTTTGTTTCTTCTCTTCTGTGTTGCGCCCACTTTGTAAAGAGTCCCTCTATTACGCCTTTCTCATCAGTTTCCTGCAGAAACCTGGACAGATATGGATGCTTTTCAATGGACAGGGTGCCAGCTGCCAGTTTTCCTGTCTATCATTTATGGGGCAGCATGTGCAGAGTGTGGCACCAAAGATTCAAACTTCTGTTCATCAAAGGATTGTTTGACCATCAAGGTCATTTGGGTCCCCCAAGGCTTAAGGCCTTGCCCTGGATAAGGTGTTTCTACTTATTAACTTATTTATTCATTCAAAAATATTTACCAAGGACTTACCATGAGCTGGACATGGTGCCAGGTACTGGAGATGCAGCTGTAAACAGGTTAGATTAGGGTCCTGCTCTCATGAATCTTACAATTTAGTGGGCAGAAACAAAAAATAATGAAGCCAATCTAATAATCGTGATAACTGTTCTGAAGACAATAATCAGCAGAGTAGTATAGGAAACACCTGCTGGATGAAAGGATGCTACTTTCAATAGGCTGATCAGGGAAGCTCCTTGAATCCAACTGACCTGATGGAAGGATCCAGTTGTGTGAAGAACTGGAGATGGAGCATTCTAAGCAAACGGGATCACAAGTACAAAGACCAGGAAGGAATGACTTTTTGGAGGAGAGAAAAGAATGAGGTGGAAGAAGTAGGGAGGAACAGAATCACCTAGGGCTTTCTAGTTCTAGAGTAGCTATTGAGTCTCTGTGGGCTTCCCTGGTGGCTTAGATGGTAAAGAATCTGCCTGTGATGTAAGAGACTCAGGTTCAATCCCTGGGTTGGGACGATCCCCTGGAGAAGAGAATTCCATGGACAAGGCAGCCTGGGGGGTTACAGTCCATGGGGTCACAAAGAGTCAGACATGACTGAGCAAATAACACATACATGTTAAGTCTCTATGAAAAACATGAGGTTCCCCTTCCCTCAATTTTAGACAGGAGATGAATGGAAGAAATCCCCCTAGGAAGCATCCAGCTACGGGGAGTGATCCGCAGGAGAGTCTGAGGACTCTGGGCAGAAAGAATCCACGATTTTTTCAAAGGCAGAAAAGATCTTGTTTCTAGATTCTTATAGATGTGACCAATGATGTGGATTTGGAGAACAAGAGCAATGATTTCCCCCATTACTTGCAATGAGTATTTTGAGTATTACTTCTTTGTCCTGAGAGTTTAACACAGGGTTTTGGGCATTTGGGAGGTAGATAAAACCTTACAACCCATATGTTTTTCATCTTTTTCAAACTTTTGGATCTAAGATAGGTAGGAATCCAAATTCGGTAAGATGCATCCTGAGGGATATTTTTCTGTGTCTGGTCCTACATTCAAATTGGCATCCTTTCTGATTAGATGTCTCAGTTGCTAATTCACTTCTTCTGCCCCTCAGCTCATTGTCCAAGATGCAGAAATGCAGTGACTTCTATACTGACCAGAAAGAGGGGAGATTTCGGGCTACAACTCTGGTTGAGAAGAGTAAATATGTTACAAAAACTGAAAATGGTTGACCAAATACTAATGAGCTCAGAAACTAGAAATGGTGATTTGAAACAAAAGCCAGTGGTAAAGGGCTAAAAGGACCTGTGAGATTTCTGCCACTGGCACTGATTTTTATTCGTTTACTGACATCCTTAAGGGGTGGAGAGGGCTTGTTCCAGCAGTCATATATATGGTACCTCTGGGCAATGCACAAGTGGTGGATGATTGGGGTAACATTTTAGATGTTTGGGATATTTGAAGAGTTATTTTTCAAGGATACTGTCCAAAGCACAAAGGATGTATCTCAGGTTCTCCATGACGATGACCTTCCAATGCTGTTACATTTCAACTCAGTCCTAGGACCTCCAATTTCTCAGGTTCCTTCCTCTTGCCAAGACTGTGTTAAAGAAATCTTTTATCTTCTCTGTCCTTTGCTCCACTTTTATTTTCTATTTCCAAATTTTCATTCCTCTTTGTCAATTCATTCCCAAAGTGTGGTGAACAACAGCCAATACTGTTAAAGAAAGGACATAGTTTAAGAAAGCTACACATACTGGAATTTTGAATAAGAAAACTCATTGCTGTGGGGAAGATGATTTTTAGCTCCTTATGAGTTATAAGGTCAAACTTCCTCTGACAGAGCTTCTTTGTCATTAATTCCATACTTAAAGACTCCTCAATTTTGTAGATGGGATGGGAAATTCCATCTAAGTTGCCCTTATCAGTATACTTAAGTGCCAGAGGTTTCTTAATGACTTGTGTCTGAGTCTTGATGTCTGAGATATTTCCACATCAGTTTGATGGGGCCTGTTTGCTTGGGCCTAACACAGTGACTCATGAGGTAAGCTCACCTGGGGGTGAGATAGGAGGGCCTGTCTAGGTGTTGTTTTTAATTAACACAATATAAACCACTTTGTTACCGTTCTGAGGCTTTCCACGCTTCTTTATTCGTTTCTTTAGACTTTTCCTGATATTTTTCCTTTGCTCTACATCACATCTTTTAGTAAATATCCTCAAGCTGCCTGTGATGCCTGTCCAACCAGGTGACCTGCTTTGTGTTCTTAGGAGGTAGTGTAACATAGGGTACCTTGTAAGCCTGTATTTCACTGCTTATATAATGTTTCTGGAAGGAAGGAGAGAAGAATCTAAACACCAAAATTGGATCTTGACTAAAACTTACATAAATGAATTATCGGAATATTGTTTATAGGCACAAACATAACTTTAAAAGGCTTGCTTGCTAACCTTTGAATTACTGTGTTGAAAATTGCTCACTCTGAAGGTTTGACCCCTTTATTCAACAGTGAAGCATATCTAAGAAATTATAAATGCAAACAGCAAAGATGTAATTTTGAACTGTTCTGAACTATTTTTATCAGAATTATTTGACAGCAGAAGGTGGGGCCAAAATCTACCTTATTAACTAACTATGATTGGGAACAGGTAAATATTTTCCTTTATATATTTAGCCAAAGTGAATTTTCACATGTGGAGTTTATTTCCATAGCAAGAACCATCTGTATAACACAAGACCCGGTCATCAATTTCATTTCACATAAGTCACTGGATAGGAATATGCAGCCGTGATTAATTTAGCTTTTATTTTTGCTTCAAGCAAAACACTTCAAAACAGAGTAGTTTAAATGAGCAAATGGAATATTCCTCAAGTGTTATCAGACAAGCAGGAAATCTAATAAAGTAAACCCATGTCTATTTTGAAGAGATGTCAGGGAAGTGGATATTTTGCAGGTTCTGAGCAGTTTTTATTCACGGTACCTTGAGCATCTACTCAGAAAATATAGTTTCCAAAATAAGTTAATCCCCATATTTTGAAGAGGAGCTTTAGAATTAGAATTAAAGTAACAGTGATAATAATAGAACTTGTTGGAAATCATACAATGAACTTGAGATGTAGGGAAGTGGCCCTACCTTATGAAGAGCTGGGTCATTTGAAGGGTAGGCAACAAAAAGAATAGAGTATTGTTTCTTCAGGGGCAATCATCCTTTTCAGACACCTTGCACTATTAATATAAGCTCACAGATTTGCCATGTTATGCAGATATGTATTTCCCAACGGCCAATAGACAAGCAAGCAAGCAAGCAAAAACTATGTAGATAGCTACATCTTAATTCGTATGTATGTGTATGTATATTTGTGTATGTGTATGCATATGCATATGTGTGTGTGTATACATGTATGTGTACACATAACCTCTAACAAATAAACTGCCACGTATTTCTCCAGCAAAGATGAGTTTATTTGGAATCAGCAGAGAACTGCTATTCAGGGTCTGCAAACATGGTGAGCCACATACAAGTCTCCTGATGGCAAGGGGGAAAGACCACCTTTTATAAAGGGAAAAGGAAGCTGGGAGGGCTGTACTAAACAAACTGTCCATGGCTTTTCATTGCCTGAGTCTTTCCCAGGAAGGAGTCTTTCTCTTTCTGATGGACTCTGCCCTCATCACAGTGTGTGACAGCTCCCCCTGCTGGTCTCTTGACTCTATTAATTTGAGGTTTCTATTTATTTACTTACACATATATTTGTTTATTAATATAATATATGCATATATTTATACATATTTATTTCAATATATATATAAAATAGTTCACACAAAGGTCATTTTCTGCAGAAACACAAAGCCACATAGGTGAAGGTAGGGTGAGTAAACAGAGCAAAAATAATCTGGATCACTGAAAAGCTTTTACAGCACTAAAGTAGAATAAAACTGTGAGAGCTCAGAGATAAACATAACCCCAAAATAGATTTGCTACAAGAAGCTTTTAGAAAAGGGATAAAATCTATTCTCAAAGAGATAAAAAGGGACAGGACATCTATTAAGGAAGAATAATCCAGAATAAAATAAAAAACAAAATGAAATCTGCAATAGACCAAATAAAATCACCGTTGGAAGCATCCAAGAGTTGGTTATTATGAGAGGCTGTTGGGTGATGGAGTGGATAGAATGTGAGAGTCCGAGGATCTGGGATTCAAACTTGCTTGGTTATTTATTCACCATGAGACCAGGAAAAAAATCCCTCACTGTCTCCGAACAGGTCTCTTCATATGTAAATTGAGGTTAATGGTACATCCTAGGCTAGTCAGAAACATCCCATTGTACAACCCAGGGGAATATAACATAAATGGTGCCCCTGGAGCTATATAACATCATGCTAAAGGTCTACTATAAAATAATGTTATTGCATCTATTTCTAGTTCATGGTAAGCAGTTCAAACATGTTAATTTTACTGAAAAGCATAACAAAGCAGGCCTCATGACAAAATGCTGAATCAACAAAGTAGACGATGAAAGTGATAACCATATCCTGGTCACCAAAGGAATAAATGTAGATATTAAAAAATCAGCAAAAAATATGACAACCAGGGACAATAAATCTACAAATGACAGCATTTTCCAAAGAATAACACAGGATGAATGCATGTTGGCATTGGTAATTTGAAAATGTAAATTAAAAAATTGCAAATATAAATAAAATAGTAATTAAGCTTAGAAATAGGCATCACCCATGTCTCAGGTTTTAAAAAACGATTGGCTGCAAGTAAAAATAATTTTGCAAACATACAATTTGAAAACATTGTTATATTAAGGAATAGAAAAAATAAAAAGTCAGAGAAACATTTTCCCCTGTGGATGAACTGAGGCCAGAAAGTGAAGAAATCTCACTTATAAACAGGTGAATGAATCAAGGTGTTGCTTATGTGGAAAATCACCAAAATGACATTCCCAGATATGCAAATATATTAACTTTTTTAGAGTCAGGTGAAGACCTATTCCAGAACCCTAGATACAAAGACAAAATTTTGAATGGAGGTGACCAGTTAAAAAAATGTAAAATTAGTGCTGATATACATTACATTTAATGGGAAAATGGGACATATGAAGAATATTCAAAAGGATTAAAAAATATCCAGGACCCTGGGGATTCCAGGAAGATGATGACCTCCTTTCCTAGCACCAGTTTCAATCATTCTGGCCCACTTGAGTCAAATGGCTACTGGTGGCAACAGGCAACCAGAGCCAAGGAAAGCTGTGGGCTCCTGAAAGACGTGAGGTGAGGCTCTGCCCAGGGCTGGGTCAGCACCCGGACACCAGCACTGGGAAGCCCAGGTGGACAACCACAGCCACAGTGCTATCAGCCTCAGGTGGAAAGGCGTGACCATGTGCCTGCCCCTGAGGAAATCAAGAAGGATCTGGAATAATGGGTGAGTGCTCCTTGGCCTGGGAGCGTGGGAGAGATGAAAGAGACCAGAACGCATGGAAGCTTCTTCCAGGTGTCCTGGTCAGGAGACTGACAGCCTGCCTGTTTCTGCATTTGGACCAGTGGAGGAGACACACATATGCCCCACTGCAGGAGTAATTCCCAATAAGCTGGCAAAGAAAAATAACCTCACATCAGGCCCAGCACCTAGATAGAGAAAGCATCAGTCAAGGCAGAATGCGCAAAAGTAAAGGAGGCACATGACAAAACGAATAACACAATAATTGGACTGCAAGCAGATCCAAGCAGTCCATTCTGAAGGAGATCAGCCCTGGGATTTCCTTGGAAGGAATGAAGCTAAAGCTGAAACTCCAGTACTTTGGCCACCTCATGCGAAGAGTTGACTCATTGGAAAAGACTCTGATGCTGGGAGGGATTGGGGGCAGGAGGAGAAGGGGACGACAGAGGATGAGATGGCTGGAGGGCATCACTGACTCAATGGACGTGCGTCTGAGTGAACTCCGGGAGTTGGTGATGGACAGGGAGGCCTGGCGTGCTGTGATTCATGGGGTCGCAAAGAGTCGGACACGACTGAGTGACTGAACTGAACTGAATTGAACTGAAGGTGCCCTTGAAGAGACTCAAGAGTGCACAGAAAAGTTGCTGAAGCTACCAAAACACACTTTTTTTTTTTTTTTAACTAAATATTTTAGTAGAAGAACTGAAAGAGAGGCTAATACTTGTGATACTTGAATTAGAGGCATGGACAGTCAATACAAGAAATATCTCAAACCACAATTTAAAGTATAAGAAGATGGTGAATTGATTTCCTACCACTGCTGTTACAAAGTACCACATACCCAATCACTCAGAACAACACAGATTCATCATCTTGCAGTTCTAGAGGTCACAAGCCTAAAGTAGGTCACTGGGGTTGCTTTTCTTCAGGAGGCTCTGGGGGGATGTGTTTCCTCACCTTTCCAGCTTCTAGACTCACATGCACTCTTTGGCTCATGGTCCCTTCCTCTGCCTTCAAGGTCAGCAGCACAGCACCCTCTTTCCTCTCTGACATGCCTTCATGTAAAAAGGAAATCCCTATAAAAGCACCTTTATGATTACCTTGGCCCACCAGGATCATCTAGGATAATTTCTGCATGTCAAGATCCTTAACTGTATCTGCAAGCTAACATATTTATGGGTCCAGGGATTAGAACATGGACATCTCTGAAGGGAGGATTGTTTGGCCTACACCAGGCAGAATGATGAAAAAAGACGAGTTGGGTGATATAGGATAGGTAACATAAACGTACTACATATGCAATGTTACTACATACTACATATAATGTTACTACGTACATTAACATTGTAGTCATTTCCGGTAAGAGATAAAGGGACACGTGGAACAAAGGCAATTGTTTAGACCAGGAAATGAATTACCTAAACAGAAGAAATCTTGAACCTGCAGATGTAAATGACTTGATGAGTTCAGGCAGGGTTAATGCGAAAAGAGAAATCTAGGCATTTTCTAATCTAATTCTCAAGTTCTTAGGACAAAAGGATAAACTTTTAAACAGAAGAGCGGGTTATTTAGATAAAAGAAGACATGTTAATGTTGGGCTTCTCGTATATAAACTGGTAGTGGAATAACACAGTGGAATAAGTCTAGGCTTTGAGGGTCCACATCTTTTCTGCCACCAGTGTTGCTTATGAAAATCTGATAATAAACTCAGACTTATTTTTCCCAAATAAAGTATGGAAGACAAGTGGGAGAAAAGTATTGCAATCCAAGAATTCTATACCCAGCCCAAAATTATTCACCAGCAAGTCAAAAAGATGCAAGAATTAGAGAAATACTCTAGAAAGGACTTTATTTAAACTAAAAAAAAAAGCAGAAAAAATTTTTAAATGGAGCAAAACAGAGCCCTCAAAATGGGTGTCTATGAGGAAGAGAGAAATAATGGAGAACATGGATGAGTCTGAATGGATTTATCTTAGATTTTCTGAGAAAATGCTTTTACTATATGATGTTAGTATAATAGATAATATATATTGCATATATGACATTATATCATAGGATATTATTTTTAATGCTAATATTATTTAATTGTAAAATAAGCACCCTAAAGCAAAATCATTTCTAAAAAGGAAATGCAACGAACATTCTGATCTAGAACTAAAATATTAAATTAACTTAACAAAACCAAAGAATTGATATGGAGGAAAGGATACAGGAAAGTAAAAATTTTCCATATGTCTCATGTAGTTGAGAGTGAAGTAGACAAACAAGAGAGGAGGAAAGTTAAGATGCTGTAAAGGTCCCATCTAATAAGAGGTGGGAGCAGGGAGAGGTCAAAAAATGGGTGGAAAATAGAGCATTTAAAAAAAAAATTTTTATTAAAGTGTTTTTGATTTATAATGTTTCAATTGTTCAGCGAAGTGATTCATATATACATATAATGTATATTTATATATTCTTTTTCAGATTCTTTTACATTATAGATTGTTACAAGATATTGATATAGTTCCCTGTGCTATACAGTAGATCTGTTCAGTTCAGTTCTGTTCAGTCACTCAGTCGTGTTCGACTCTTTGCAATCCCATGGACTGCAGCACGCCAGGCTGCCCTGTCCATCACCAACTCCCAGAGTCCACCCAAACCCATGCCCATTGAGTCGGTGATGCCATCCAACCATCTCATCCTCTGTCGTCCCCTTCTCCTCTTGCCTTCAATCTTTCCAAGCATCTGGGTCTTTTCAAATGAGTCAGTTCTTCACATCAGGTTGCCAAAGTATTGGAGTTTCAGCTTCAACATCAGTCCTTCCAATGAACACCAAAGACTGATCTCCTTTAGGATGGACTGGTTGGATCTCCTTGCAGTCCAAGGGACTCTCAAGAGTCTTCTCCAACACCACAGTTCAAAAGTGCTCAGCTTTCTTTAAAGTCCAACTCTCACATCCATACATGACTACTGGAAATACCATAGCCTTAACTAGATGGACCTTCGTTGGCAAAGTAATGTCTTTGCTTTTTAATATGCTGTCTAGTTTGGTCATAACTTTCCTTCCAAAGAATAAGTGTCTTTTAATTTCATGGCTGCAATCACCATCTGCAGTGATTTTGGAGTCCCAAAAAATAATCTGCAACTGTTTTCACTGATCCCCCATCTATGTGTCATGAAGTGATGGGACCAGATACCATGATCTTAGTTTTCTGATTACTGAGCTTTAAGCCAACTTTTTCACTCTCCTTTTCCACTTTCATCAAGAGGCTCTTTAGTTCTTCATTTTCTGCCATAATGGTGGTGTCATCTGCATGTCTGTGGTTATTGATATTTCTCCTGACAATCTTGATTCCAGCTTGTGCTTCATCCAGTCCAGCATTTTTCATGATGTACTCTGCATATAAGTTAAATAAGCAGGGTGACAATATACAGCCTTGATGTACTACTTTTCCTATTTGGAACCAGTCTGTTGTTCCATATCCAGTTCTAACTGTTGCTTCCTGACCTGCATACAGATTTCTCAGGAGGGAGGTCAGGTGGTCTGGTATTGCCGTCTCTTGAAGAATTTTCCACAGTTTAATTCTGAGCCACACAGTCAAAGGCTTTGGCATAGTCAGAAATAGATGTTTTTCTGGAACTCTCTTGCTTTTTCCATGATCTAGCAGATGTTGGCAATTTGATCTATGGTTCCTCTGCTTTTTCTAAAACCAGCTTGAACATCTGGAAGTTCACAGCTCACATATTGTTGAAGCCTGGCTTGGAGAATTTTGAGCATTACTTTACTAGTGTGTGAGATGAGTACAATTGTGGGGGTAGTTTGAGCATTCTTTGGCATTGTCTTTCTTTGGGATAGGAATGAAAACTGACCTTTTCCAGTCCTGTGGCCACTGCTGGGTTTTCCAAATTTGCTGGCATACTGAGTGCAGCACTTTCACAGCATCATCTTTCAGGATTTGAAATAGCTCAACTGGAATTCCATCACCTCCACTAGCTTTGTTCGTAGTGATGCTTTGTAAGGCCCACTTGACCTCACATTCCAGGATGTCTGGCTCTAGGTGAGTGATCACACCATCGTGAATATCTGGGTCATGAAAATCTTTCTTGTATAGTAGATGTATGCTGTTTATCTATTTTATATACAGTAATGTGTATCTGCTAATCCCAAAGTCCTAATTTAATCCCCCATCCTTCCCTCTTTGGTAACCATAAAGTTGCTTTCAATGTCTATGAGGCTCTTTTTCGCTTTGTAAATGTGTTCATTTGTATCTTTTTTTTTTTAGATTCCACATTTAAGGAATATCATATGATTTATTTATTTTTCTCTGTCTAAATTACTTCACTTAGTCTGATAACCTCTAGTTCCTACTTAGTCTGATAACCTCTAGTTCCAAACATGTTGCTGCAAATGGCATGATTTCATTCTTTTTATTTCATTCTTTTGTGTTTACTTCTTTAGTTGGCTGCAAAGGGTCTTAGTTGCAGTATGTGGCATCTAGCTCCCTGGCCAGAGACTAAATCAGGCCCCCTGCATTGGAAGCACAGAGACTTAGTCCTTGGACCACCAGGGGAGTTCCTCTTTTCTCTTTTCAAAGAACCAGCTTTTAGTTTCATTTGTCTTTTATTTGTCTCTATTTCATTTTTTTCTGTTCTGATCTACATGATTTCTTTCCTTCCACTAGCTTTGGGTTTTTTTTTCCTTCTTCTTTGTCTAGTTGCTTTAGGTATAAGGTTCAGCTGTTTGAGACTTTTCTTGTTTCCTGAGGTAAGGTTGCGTCACTGTAAATTCCCCTTTTACTGCATCCCATAGGTTTTCAGCTGTCGTGTTTGCATTCTCGCTAGTCTCTAGGTAGCTTTTGATCTTCTCTTGATCCATTGGTTGTTTAATAGCATATTGTTTAGCTTCCACGTGTTTATTTTTGCAGTTTTTTTTCTTTATTGTCAATTCTTAATCTTATAGCATTGTGGTCTGTCTTTTGCTTGGAGTATTTAGTCCAACTACATTGAAGGTAATTATCAACATATGTGTTCTTTCTGCCATAATGTTAATTGGCCTGGTCACAAGGCAGCTGGTTGCAGAATCCTGCTGCTGCTGCTAAGTCACTTCAGTCGTGTCCGACTCTGTGCGACCCCATAGACGGCAGCCCACCAGGCTCCCCCGTCCCTGGGATTCTCCAGGCAAGAACACTGGAGTGGGTTGCCATTTCCTTCTCCAATGCAGGAAAGTAAAAAGTAAAAGTGAAGTCGCTCGGTCATGTCCAGTTCTTAGCGACCCCATGGACTGCAGCCTATCAGGCTCCTCCATCCATGGGATTTTCCAGGCAAGAGTACTGGAGTGGGGTGCCATTACTATACTTCAATTTAAAAAGGCTAAAATAAAGAATATCAAAGAAAAATGTGGGTAAAGAAAAATTATAAACATGGATAAATCTAAATACAAACTAGTATAAAACAATAAATAATTAATACATAATAATAATAATATAATGTTCACTTTGTATAATTTTTTTAAAAGGATACAGATATATGGCCTGGAAACATTTGAATGTAAGCTACAAACCGATGGGGTGACCAGAGATGAAGCATTCTACTTAGTACTTGAAGTATATGAAAGGTTTATGAGCTACATCCTTTGGCTGAACCTCATTTGCCTCATATATATATTTTAAGAGAAATTTATTCTCTCCATTTTGGAGGCTAGAAATCCAAAGTCAAGGAGTTTACAGGACCCCATTTATAGGGGAGAATTCTTTCTTGTTTCTTTTCAGATTCTGATAATTGCTGGCAGCTCTTGGGGCTCCTTGCTGTGCAGATGCATCACTCCAATTTTCGCCTCGCTCTTCATGTAGTCATCTTCTGTCTGTGTACCAACTTGTGCCCTCTTGGCCTTCTCAGAAGGGCACTAACCATCAGATTTTAGGATCCATTCTAGTCCACTATGACTTCATCTTGATTATGTTTGCAAAGCCTTTATTTCCAAATAAAGTCATATTCACAGATACTGGGATTAGGACTTCATCATATCCTGTTGTGGGACAACGTTCAACTCACAGCAGTCTGTGGCTTGATATTCTACTCTCTTAGCCTGTGGAATTGGAGAAGGCCCCACACTCTGGACCCTTGGAGACAACTCAGCATCAATTTTTATAAATGCAGTTTTCTTGGAGCACTACTACATCTGTTTCTCTATGTAGTCACTATGGTTGCTTTCATGTTACAATGGCAAAGTTGCAGTTGCAAAAAAACCCAAAGGTTAAAATATTTACTCTCTGGTTTTTATTTTTTTTTAAAGTTTACATATCCTTGGTTTAAGGGAAGCATAAGGATACTGACTATATTTAGAATTTAAATTTCCAGAATATGAACTAAAAGAAGCAGAGATTTTTATTCCCAATGCAATACAGACTGGATAAGTCAAAACAAGGAGAGAAAGAATGAAGGCATAGAGGAAGAAAAAAGAAATAACAACAACAAATCAGGATAAATAAAAAGCTCAATAAATATGCAGGAAAAATCCACATTATGAATATAACATATATTTAAGTGAGCCAAAATTTTAATTAAAAGAGACATATTGTCAGAAATGTTAAGAAATAAACTAAAAATACAGCTATATGCAGATTGTATAGGATAGAGAAAGTATGAAATAAATGAATAAAAAATACTAAAACATTTTTTAAAATATAGCTTATAAATTCAAATTAATGTTAGATGAAATAAAAAGCAAAACATAAAGGTCTGTTTTAACAATGCTAATATATGCTATTTTCATGCAAATTAAACTTTATATGTCATAAGCTCATCAGCTAAAGCTGGATACCATTATAGATAAATATTAAAAAATCAGTAACTTTATAAAATTTCTAGACATAAGTATCTATAAATAGAAAGAGTAAAAATTTAAATATATCAAACTATAAATCTACTGTAATATTGCAATATAAAATGAGAAGAGGTAGTCTAAAACTGGGTTCCAGAAATATATCTGAGTGTATAAGATAATTTTATATTATAACCTAGTGGGATAAGGATGAATTAGTTAATAAATGGCTATGATATTAATTGAGAATTCATTTGGGATAAAATTAAAATTTGATTTAAATTAAAATTTGGTTTCTCTTATACAATAATCCAAAACTAAATTTCAAATATATTAAAAATTTCAATGTCCAGAGAATTAAGTATTATCAGAAAATATAAAATATGTACAAACTAGTATTTAGGGAATACTTAAAAACCAAGGTCTAGAAGTTTTTAATGAAATTGTACATTAGTCAGAATCCTGTTACAAAATAAAGGAGTACACTAATTATTTCAGGAGAGGGAATTTAGTATAAAATTTTAGTATAAAAACTGGGTTGTTGGAGGGCTTAGCGGGCAAGAAGACACTGAGAAAACCCAGAGATATTAACTGCAGAAGCAGTTGTGAACACACACACACTCATACACACACACTCACACACACACTCACACTCTTACACACACACACTCACACACACACACCCCTACTCCAGGGTGGGAAGAGCAGAGAGAAGAGATTCGTGTTATCAAAGCCCAGGAGCTCAGGTTCAAAATTGGGAAAGAAGAGCATCAAGGCTGTATATACTCACCCTGCTTATTAAATTATATGCAGAGTAAATCATGCAAATTCTGGGTTGAATGGATCACAAGCTGGAATCAAGATTGCTGGGAGAAATCTCAACAATCTCAGATAAGCAGATGGTAGAAAGAGAAGAGGAACTAAAGCGGCTCTTGATGAGGGTAAAAGAGCAGAGTGAGAAAACTGGCTTAAAACTCAGCATTCAAAAAAGTAAGAGCGTGGCATCCAGTCCCATCACTTCACGGCAAATAGATGGGGAAAAATGAAAACAGTGCCAGAATTTATTTTCTTGGGCTCCATAATCACTGTGGATAGTGACTGCAGCCATAAAATTAAAAGACGCTTATGCCTTGGAAGAAAAGCTAGGACAAACCTAGACAGCGTAATAAAAAGCAGACACATCACTTCGCCGAAAAAGGTCCGTCTAGTCAAAGCTATGGTTTTTCCAGTAGTCATGTATGAATGTGAGAGTTGGACCATAAAGAAGGCTGACTGCCAAAGAATTGATGCTTTCAAACTGTGGTGTTGGAGAAGACTTTTGAGAGTCCTTTGGACTGCAAGGAGATCAAACCAGTCCATCCTAAGGAAATCAACCCTGAATATTCACTGGAAGGACTGATGCTAAAGCTGGAGCTCCAGTACTTTGGTCATCTGATGCAAAGTGCCAACCCATTGGAAAAGACCCTGATGCTGGGAAAATTGAAGGCAGCAGGAGAAAGGGGCAACAGAGGATGAGATGATTGTATGGCATCACCGACTCTGTGGACATGAGTTTAAGCAAACTCCAAGAGA
Organism: Bison bison bison; assembly: GCF_000754665.1. Lineage (NCBI taxonomy): Eukaryota > Metazoa > Chordata > Mammalia > Artiodactyla > Bovidae > Bison > Bison bison. Next base: position 1,506,298 of record NW_011494840.1, on the reverse strand, counting down.
TAGCAAAGGACAGGGAAGCCTGGCATACTGCAGTCCAAGGGGTCGCAAAGAGTCAGACACAACTGAGCCATTGAACAACAACAGGAGCACAGGACCCTGCAAGCTTGGGCCACAGACCCTACATGAGGCTGGCTTCAAGGAGAAAAGCAATCTAAAGATGTCTCAGCTCTGACATTTGGAATGATTTTGGACTTTGTGACTTAGAAACAAAATGTTTAATAACTGGCCCAGATAGATTTAATTGACTACATTAAGTGTTTTGTATGGCAAAGAGATTTTAAACATAGTCAATAGGCAAACAACAGAATCGGAATAGGACAAAGCCATAATATTCTTGGTGATCTATCCAACTTAAAAAAAATCATAACAAAATGGATTTTTTTACAAGAGTGTATTTATTATTATATTCATTATTTGTACTGCCAGAGGGAAAGAGAGAGAGAAAAAAAAACATTCCCATCAGTTTGAGAATAATTGAATAAATATATTTACACACCATGGACTGTCATGCAGGTTTTGTTTTGAAGATTCAGGTTTTGTTAATAGTGGATTAACAGGTACAGAGTCTGCCCTGGTGGCTCAGTGGTAAAGAATCCACCTGCTAATGTAGGAGACACAGGTTCAATCCTTGGGTTGGGATGATCCCCTGGAGAAGGAAATGGCAACCCACTCCAGTATTCTTGCCTGCGAAATCTCATGGATAGAGGAGTCTGGTGGGCTAGACAGTCCATGGGGTCCCAAAGAGTCAGACACAACTTCGCAACTAAACAACAAACAGGTACATGAGTAGCCCTCTGTCAAGGGCTGAGGGCAGTCAGATTTTAACTCTCTTGAAGCGAGCAAGTTAAGTCTGTCACAGTTTTCGTAGATGCTGGCACAATAAACCAGACTGGCAGGTCAAAAATGAAGGACTTTTCTTCTCATGGCATAACAGCTCCTGTTTCTATATTCCAAGGTTTTTTCCTATTCAAAAATCAGTATAAAGATTACCTGGGAGAAAAGCTGCCATGAAATGTGTAGAAACATGCCCTTCAACACCCTCCTGCATACAAAATTATAAGTTCTGAACAAAATATAAATATTTTAAAAAACTATTTAAAAACCATGGAGAGTGACCAAAAGCAGGCAAACATTGGAAGGAAATCGATCCTTGGAAGAGTGGACGTGCATAGAGATCCATTTTCAGACCATTTTTCCCTGAGGCCCTCTTCAGCCCACACGAGCAGAGATACTGGACCTAAGGCAGAAAATGTCTTACTGACTTGAGGCGTCAAAGGATAGAATTTGGGGCCATCAGAATGGCCGGAAGTTGAGAGGGAAAACCCTGAAAAGGAGGGAGTCATTCATTGGAAGAAGCTCCAAAATCTATGAAAACAGAAAAAAGCAAAACTTCTTTTAAATCATTGCCTGACCTCTAAATTGTATTTGCATACTGGAGATGCCAAAGGCAATAAAAAGACATTAAAGGCTTTCATATTGGAAGGGAAGAAATAAAACTGTCTTTGCAGATGGAAGCTACAAAAAATATCTTGGAACAACTAAGTCATTTAAATAAGGTTGAAGAATTGAAGGTCAATATAAAACATCAGTTGTTATAGCAATGAATGGCTAGAAACTGAAATTAAACAATACCATTTACAATTGCATTAAACTATGAAATACTTAGGGATAAGTGAGTCTGGAGATATATAAGACTTGTACTCTGAAACCTACAAAACATTACTGAGAAAAATTAAAGACTTATATAAATGGAAAGACAGTACTGTGTCTATGGATTAGAAGACCCAATATCGTTAAGATAGCAATTGACTTCAAATTAATCTGTAGATTATAGTAAAAGCTCATCAAAACCCCAGTAGATATTTTTGTGAAAATTGACAAGCCAGTTGTAAAATATTTATAAAACACAAAGGGCCAAAAAATTTTTAAAAGAGGATCAAAGTGGAGAGCTTACAATACCTTACTTCAAGACTATTATAAAGTAATTGAGATAGGGTGGTATTGGCATAAAGATGAACAAATAATTCAGTAGAAATGAATAGAGATTATAGAAATACATCCAAGCATTGAAAGACAACTGATCCTTTGCAAAGGTGCAGAGTGTGCAGATCCTATATCTGGGTTGGGAAGATTCCCTGGAGAAGGAAACAGCACCCCACTCCAGTATTCTTGCCTGGGAAATTCCACAGTCAGAGAAGCCTGGCGGGCTACAGTCCATGGGGTCTCAAAAGAGCTGGATACATCTTAACAACGAAACAACAACCACAGTAAAATATTTTAAATTTTATTTATGGCTTCAGAATTGGATCTAAATCTGCTAAATTATATCTTAAGCTTTTCTGACTCTTAACCTAAATATGATGCTTACCTAGAAATACAATGAAATGTCTCCATTTTCTTTCTAGTGTAACAACCAGGTTAAACTGGATCACAGCTTGAGTTTGAGATAGGTTGTATAGAACCAATAGCCACACTTGTTTTTTTTTAATTGAAATATGGTTGATTTACAATGTTGTGTTAATTACTGCTGTACAGCAAAGTGAATGTGTGTTTGTGTGTGTGTTTAAATATTCTTGTCCATTATAGTTTGTCACAGTATCTTGAATATAGTTCTCTGTGCTATACAATAAGACCTTGTTGATACATCCTATATATAAAAGGTTACATCTGCTAAATCCAAACTCCCACTCCATCCCTCTCCAACCCCTTCTGCCTCAGCAGCCACCAGTCTGTTCTCTATGCCCATGATTCTGTTTCTGTCTCATTAATTTGTGTCATATTTTAGACTCCACATATAAACCCATAGTTGTTTTGGAAAAATAATAAAAGTAAAATCTCAGCCTTCGTTAATAAAAAGGAATAAAGATATCACACGTATATTACTTCTGCCTATATAGGAAATATACAATAATCTATTAGAACTATTAGCATTAGTAAATATATACATAATGGTTTTAGATTCTTTTCCATTACAGTTGAAAGATATTGAGTATAGTTCCATGTGTGGTACTATAGGACCTTGATGTGTATCTATTTTATATACAGTTATTTGTACCTGCTAATTCCAGACTTCTAATTTATCTTTTTCTCCCTCTCCATTTGTTTTCTATGTCGGCGAGTCTGTTTCTGTTTTGTACTTAAATCCATTTTTGTCATTCATATTCTGCATGTAAATGATATCATACGGTATTTGTCTTTCTCTGACTTACTTCACATAGTATAATTTTTAGGTCCATCCATGTTTCTGCAAGTGACATTATTTCACCTTTTATGGCTGCATAATATTTCATTGTGTATATATACCATATCCTTTTATCCATTCATCTATCGATGGACATTTAGACTGCTTCCAAGTCTTGACTATTGTAAATAGTGCTGTACTGCAATAGTCCTGCACCCATAGGGATGAATGTATCTTTTTCAACTAAAGGTTGTCTCTTTTTCAGATATATGCCCAGGAACAGTATTACTGGATCATATAATAACTCTATTTGTAGTTTTTTAAGAAACCTCCTAGTGTTCTCCATAGCGACTACATCGATTAACATTCCCACCAACAGTGCAGCAGCGTTTCCTTTTCTCCACACCCTCTCCAGCATTTGTTGTTTGTAGACTTTTTGATGATGGCCAGGCAGACAGTGACTGCAGCCATGAAATTAAAATATTCTTTCTCCTTGGCAGAAAAATCATGACAAAACTAGACAGTATATTAAAAAGCAGACACATTACTTTGCCAACAAAGGTCCATATAGTCAAAGCTATGTTTTTTTCCAGTAGTCAAGTATGGATGTGAGAATTAGACAGTAAAGAAGGCTGAGAGCAGAAAAACTGGTGCTTTCGAACTGTGGTGCTGGAGAAGATTCATAAGAGTCTCTTGGAGCAAGGGTATAAAACTTCTCAATCCTAAAGGAAATCACCCCTGCATATTCATTGGAAGGATTGATGCTGAAGCTGACGCTCTAATACTTAGGCCACCTGATGTGAAGAGCTGACTCATTGGAAAAGACCCTGATGCTGGGAAAGATTGAAGACAGGGGGATAATAGGGCGACAGAGGATGAGATGGTTGGATGGCATCACCAACTCAATGGATATGAGTTTGGGTAAACTCCGGGAGTTGGTGAAGGACAGGGAAGCCTGGTGTGCTGAAGTCCATGGGGTCACAAAGTGTTGGACACAATTTAGCGACTGAACAACAACAAATTCTGATGGGAATGAGGTGATAACTCATAGTTTTGATTCATGTTCTAATTCTAATAAGGAATTGTCATCTTGATGTCTAAGACATCTGATGTATCAGAGTTGGTTTCAGGCCTTGTCTCCCTGTTACAAAGTCAAAACTTGGGCTCCACTAGCTTGTATGCAGTAAAACCAGTCTACTGACACTGGGTGGTGGTGAAGGAAAGTGCAGCATTTCCTGCAGGATTGTGGGAACCAGACGAGGAGTCCAGGCAGCTTAATCCTCAGGGAAGCAGTTTTAAAGGCCAGGTGAGGGAGGGGCATCCCAGGGTGTGTGATCAGCTTGTGCACAGTTCTCTGGCTGGTTGAGGTGAGGTCACAGGGTTGTGTCATAGGGGTTAAAATCATCAACCCTCAGATTCTAGGAGGTCTGGGGGCTAGATGCTCATAGTCACCAAGTAGTTAATTTCTATTGTTTAAAACTAACTGTGAAACAGCTGAGGAATGTGCATCAGACACTATTATTTAGGTACTTCGTGCGGGGCGGGGAGGGGAAGCAGTGGATGTGGGACAGGGGTCAGTCCAGAAGGCCCTGTAGGGTCCTGCTGGGTTCATTCCCCCAGGACTCAGGCGGTCGGAGTGCCTGTGGTTCTCAGGGCGAGTGTGGGGCTGAATCTGCTGGCTTGCCACCTCTATATTTATGAGGACTCGCTGTCTCCTAATCGCCCAGACACTCCCTGCCGACAAGGATGGAGCATCCAAAACAGGGAACGTACCATGAGCAAGCAAGCAAAGCAAAGTCGGAATACACTTAAGAGGATGTGAAACTCGAAAAAAAGTGGAACAAAACATTCCCTTTGAAGAAGTGAAGACACACAAAATTAAATATAAATCTTAAAGAGATGACATTATAGTGAAAAAATAGAGCTTCTGGAGAAAAGGGTGTACACTGTCCAATTAAATGATTGTATTTAATAATTTGCCATGTGACATTTAATTAAAATCATGTAATTATATAAACACACAATAATGTATATCATAGAGTTGTATATACTACTAATTCCATTAATTAATGTAATTATATAATATAATCATGGAATTATATAATAAGTAGTTAAAATGTTAATGGAGAAACTAAAAGAGAAGATGGTCACAGCTGAGAACAGGGTTACTAGTCTGGAAAATAAAAAATAATCCACAATATGAAGGAGAAGCACAGAGTGCTGGAGGGAACAAAGGGGAAGACGGCTCTGGGTACCAGTGGATCGGCCACTGCACCCGAGCTCCCTTCTCTGCCTCTTCTCCTGAGATGTTGCTTCTGTTCTGGGAGCTGAACCTGGAGGAGCACGAAGTTGGAGGGGTCATGTCCCAAACAGCTGCCACAAAGCTGCTCTTCTGCCTTGCAAACGTTAAATCCGTTTTTAATAACAGAAACTCCACAAAAGGACCCATATGTAAACCTTTAAATATATTTAAATATATATTAAATTTAATATATAT
>NW_011494840.1:1489331-1500520 GCF_000754665.1 Bison bison bison | reverse complement strand
ATATAAATTAAATATAAAAAAGTAAATCTTTAAATATATTTAAATCGAGTAAAATTATAGGAATAACTTATTTCTCCATGCCAACCAAACTTTACATTTTTCCAAAAGGAAGAGCAGGGTACAGGAAATTTGACCTAAAAGATTGTTATTTAAGCTGGCGAGATTCTTTCTGTCACTTGTTCAGTCAAACACACAATCTAATGCTGATGTGTCTACCAGTCATATCTCCCTAAACAGTTTAAATCCATCAGCAGATGAATGGATAAGAAAGCTATGGCACATATACACAATGGAGTATTACTCAGCCATTAAAAAGAATACATTTGAATCAGTTCTAATGAAGTGGATGAAACTGGAGCCTATTATACAGAGTGAAGTAAGCCAGAAGGAAAAACACCAATACAGTATACTAACACATATATATGGAATTTAGAAAGATGGTAACAATAACCCAGTGTACGAGACAGCAAAAGAGACACTGATGTATAGAACAGTCTTATGGACTCTGTGGGAGAGGGAGAGGGTGGGAAGATTTGGGAGAATGGCATTGAAACACGTAAAATATCATATAAGAAACGAGTTGCCAGTCCAGGTTCGATGCACGATACTGGATGCTTGGGGCCAGTGCACTGGGATGACCCAGAGGGATGGTATGGGGAGGGAGGAGGGAGGAGGGTTCAGGATGGGGAACACATGTATACTTGTGGAGGATTCATTTTGATATTTGGCAAAACTAATACAATTATGTAAAGTTTAAAAATAAAATAAATTAAAATAAACATGCAGAGTAGTGTGTTTCTGAAAACTAAGGTATATTTTCCCCACTGACCTTTTTCACTTTTAAATGGAGATGCTTTCCTTTCAAAAATGTTTCCAAGTCTTAATAAGAATGAAAATATAATATTGAACACTTAGGCAAAAAGTATATTTTTGGAAAGTGGATCTGAGTAACACTTTGAGCATTATTTACAATAAAGTACAAATCACCCTGAACCCAATTCACAAAGCCTTGGGGCTGGAGGAGCAAGAGAGAAAGAGAAACGGAGGTCCCAGCACTGTTTGCATTTTCTACAGGTAAAGGATGGGGCAGCTGCTCCTCTCTGGTATGAAACAATTCATTTGCTGTCTGTAAATATTTATTTTCAAAATCCTAACATCATAAGTCAAAGCCCAGTGTTAATATTTCTTAATCCTTCACTTTTGACATGGTGTTTACCTAGAGTTTTTGAACTTCAAGGGAGCCTCACATCTTCAATTTGTTTGTAAAACTCCTGCCTTCTTCCCTGCTTCATTATCAATAAAGTGCAATAAACAGCTACAGTGGATATTTTGGCCAGAAAATAAACATGGTGAGGAGTGCTGACTGCCAGCTTGCTGGGCACAGTTAGGAGGGTAAACAGAGGTGTGCACGCGTGCTTCCCAAGGTGGGTTCTAGAGTGCCTGTTGATTGACAGAAAATGCCATCGAGTGATTCACAATCACATACAGAAATTTTGGCGAGCAAAACTCATAAATTATTTACGGAGCAGATGCTGAGGAATGTTGGAGACGATGTACACAGCCACCAACCCGAGGCGGGCAGGAGCCTGGGCGATGAGGGCCGTGATGTTATTGGCCTCACGTGCTCTGTCAGTGAGAATCGTGCAATCTGCTTTCCTGAAAGTTCTGGAGCAAGCCTGCTTATAACATGAGACTTCCTCAAGGTGTGAAAGGATTCTGTGTTGAAGGCTGTATTTGTCTTTGTAATCTCAGCATCTCCTGGAATCTGGCACACGGTAAACATTCACAATATGTTTCTGATTGAAAGTGCATTGCATTTGTTAAGTCACCATGACTCCTTATAGTAATGTGTGCACTTAGGCAAATAATGTCAAAGAATGCTGCTGTAAATGTGAAGAGAGATGTATCTTGAAATGCTTAAATAGCCACAGCTAGATTACTTCCTTGGTACACGTTAATTGCAGGTTGAACAAGACACTGCCTAAGTGAAGGCCTTATACTCTTAAAAACATAAGTCTGAAGACAGTTGCAAACGTTTCTTTTCACAGAAGATACTGCTGTGCCATAATGCTTGGACCTTCCCAACAGTGATGATTTTTATCCAGGAAGGTGGGGGTACACGGATGGATGAAATCAAGTAGCCATTTCCAGCTACTAAGACAGAGAGATGGTTGGATAGACGGAGTTCTGTTGGCGGGAACGTCAGCGTATGAAGTAGTGGCAACTACCTTTCACCGAATGTCTACAAAAGCCAGGTGTCACCTTAGGAATGTCAGGGTTGTTGTGTAAATGGCCATGCAGACTGGAAAGCCCTTGTGTTAGGGAGATGTTCTGAGGCTACATCCAGGGCAAGCCCTTGACCCCAGCTCTTTCTTTTATGGGGTCTTCTGGAAATTTCTACAGACTCTAACTTATTTTTCTTTTCTTTAGTGTTAGCCGCTCAGTCGTGCCCGACTCTTTGCGACCCCATGAACTGCAGTCCACCAGGCTCCTCTGTCCATGAGATTTTCCAGGCAAGGATACTGGAGTGGGTTGCCATTTCCTTCTCCAGTTGCCATTTCTTTAATGATTCTAAAAGTGCTTAATCTTATAAGTATATGATATGTATATCTATTTCAAAAGGACAGTCAGGACAAGACTGTAACCTTGAAGTTCCCGTGATTTTTATGTAGTGAGAGTGAAACCTGGTTTTGTTTGGCTTTTGTTTACTTCATTTTAAAATGTATGATAGTAGGACACATTCACGTCTAGGTCCAAAATGCATTAAATTGTTGAAATGTGTGCTTCAACATTGTTTTAATATAGTTGGAGAGAAAGTCTGGTTCTTTTATATATGAACAACTTGGATCAGGGAAAAAAGCTGCAGTAGTTATAAAAAAAATTCAAGAGGAGAGGATTGACTGTAACTTGGAAAAAGTGAGAAATTGCTTTTACTGAGTAGAAAAGTGGAGTCATGCTGGGAAATGTGGAGCCTCCATGGTTGAAATTTCTTCTTTTTCTGTCAAACCAAAGGGAAGAGAAAGACAGTTTTGAAAGAGCAAAGCACACAATTCTGTGAGGAAATTACTTCCACCGCTAAACAGGGCGACACTGAGATAACACACCCCTGCCAGGTCCAGGAGTGGTCCTGGGGGTCGTTGCCTTTGAGAGTGTGAAACTGCATTCTGACACTGAAAACTGGCGCCTGAAGTAGCACAGATGAAGAATTAGAGCTTTCATTTTTGAAACTTTAGGAGAAAGAGATTAGAATTAAGGCTGAGAAGAGTTAAAGCTAAAACAGAAAATTAATTCTTTATATTCTGGTATTTGTGTGCATTTAAATCTTGCCACACATATTTGATCATAATATATTATGCACTTTTAATCCCAGCTGTTACACAGTCATTGAATGGAAAAGTTCCTTGGATAGGAGTGTCAGAAGGGGGGAATTTCCCCTCTACCTCTCTTGAGCTTTTGTGGCTAGAATAAGAATAAAATTGACACAAGACAGATTAAAAGGAGAAAAATCAATTTAATATTGTGTGCACAGGAGATTATAAAATGATGCTCAGAAACTGACCAAAAGCAGGTAGCTTTTTATAATCTTTAGAAAAAGAAACAATAAATTTATGATGAATTGATAGGACAAAGAAACTCAGGCTTTGTGGGCTTAATTGGTGAAGAACTGACACAGAGTGTGGGTTTGGTGAACAAAATTGAAGCAGCGCAGTTTGGTTGCTTTGCACAGGCTTCTCAGTCCAGATTCCCTGTCTAGGGGTGAGGGTCCCTCTCCCTCCAGATGCAGGTAGATTCCCTTTCACAGGCGAGATTTATTTCCTGCTTTCATGGAGACAAATTGGAGAGTCAGCGTCTGCTTTGCTTTGGCCCTTTCTTAGGTAACTTTAATTCAGAATTATCAACTGCCATTGAGGCACATGTTAGAGCAGGCTGCCCGAGAGGTGCATGCCTTATACGTCTTTGTCGGTCTCCACTTCTGCTCGTCAGCCCACAAGAGTGGTTGTAAAACGGATGGGGAGAGAAACCTGCACTGTTGGTTTGCTCCTTTGGGAAGCTTGTCCATCTGAACTTGGGACAGAATCCACAGCGAAACTCAGAAGGCTTCTTGAAGCCTGCTTTTGCAAATGTGTGATGCTGTTGGGTTAGTAGTATGGCCGCGTGGAGAATAAACACCCCACCCAAAGCACTCACATCCGTTTCGGTTTGAAACCCTGTGCCTTCCTATGTCTTCCTAAGGCTTATAGATTGGTCTTTGGTGATCATTGGCTGAGTGCCTACTATGTTCAGTGCTTTGATAACAGCATAGGCAGTGCAAGCCCATTTTACAGATGAAGAAATAGGCTTATACAAGTAAAATAACTTGCCTAAATTCACCCAGATACTAAGCATCTCAGGTCAGATTTTGACCCAGGTCAGTCTTTCTACTCTTCTCACACTGTTGACAGAAGCAAGTCTGCCGGAGATGTGAGTATGAAGAAACAGAAGCTTAGGTAATAAACTGCAAGTCCTAGCCATTAAAGTGACGGATGTTTCATTTAATTTCACTTTGTTTTTGAACTCCACAGGGATGTGTACAATGTTTATTCACTCTGAAAGAGAAAAAGGCTCTACAAGTGTAATTTTTTGAATTCACAATGTTCCCAAGAGAAACTGAAGAGAAATTCTCCACTCCGTACACTTAGGCAAACAGAAACACAAAAATCTAGAAGACAAAGACTGTACTGTGGTCTTTTCATGGAGACCCAGCGAGGGAGCTGGGCGGGGAAGGGAGCATACAATGCTGGGCTTGGTAATCAGTGCTCTGAGAGGGACTCACTGCTCCTGTGTCTGAAGGAACTGGGATGCTTTATTCTTGCGTTTCATTGTTTGGCATTTTGAAATACAATTTGAGAAAATAAGATTTCTTAAACAGAAAGAAACAGGCCTCAATAGCGATCATTCATATGACAAAAGTTTAAGTCTCTAGGCTATTTCCTCTCTAGGGTTTCTCCCACTCTGGGCTTTCATAACACAATTAAATGTTTTTGAATCTACTAGGTACTTAAACTAGAGGTGAGGGTACAGGAATATTTCTTGAATATAAAATGGAGTCCTGATTATTAAAAAGCATTATTAAAAACAGGAAAGCATCTTAGAAATAACAGTAAAAGCTAATACATATTGAGAATTCATCACCTAACAGGCATTATACTAAGCATCTTATACTAACTGTGTGCCTGCAATAATCCCATGAAGAGAATAACATCCTTATCCCAATTTTACAAATGAGGAAACTGTGACACAGAGAGAAAAGTCACTAGTGGGGCTACCCTTTCCCATCGCAGGGTCTTACACCCACAGATTCAACCAACCAGGGGTCAAAAATGTTCAGAAAGAAAACATGCCAGAAAGTTCCAAAAAACCAAAACTTGAATTTCCTGTATGCTAGCAACTTTTTACATAGCATTTACATTGTGTTAGGTATTATAAGTAATCCAAAGATGACTTAAAGGATACGGGTGCATATGCAGTAGGTTATATGCAAACACTCTGCCATTTTACATGTGGGACTTGCAAATTCACCAACTTTGGTATCCACTGGAGGTGTCTGGGAAGCAATTCCTGCAGATACCAGAGGGCAACTGTACTCACAACTTTCAATCCTGGTGTCACGTTTATAATTCTCTTTGATCAAAAGAGAGACATAGGACACAAATATTGGAAGCAGAACATAGATCGGACATAATTCTGTCCATTATTTCTCCCATTGGGCTCCATATGAGAAGATTCAGGACAAACAAATACTTGATCAAGTAAGTTCAGAGATCACTGTGTATTCTATTTATTATTATTTCTCTAGGTCAGTTATAACCTGTGAGTTGTCTGAATTCTTTTACAAGTTCATATCACCTTTAAACTCAAAGTTATGTTTAATCATGAAAAAAATATGAAACAGCATGCTACTAAGCATTTGAAGAAAATTATCTTTCACATAAGTTACCAGTGCCCCTTCTGTATTTTTATTATTATGTCATTAGCCAACTTTTTTGGTTTACTAAAACTACCTTTAGCAAAATGATTTTTTTTTATTGAAGTATAGTTGATTTAAAAAGTTGTGTTAGTTTCAGGTGTACTGCAAAGTAATTAAACATATATACATTTTTTTCAGATTCTTTTCCATTATAGGTTATTATAAGATATTGATACAGTAGGTCTTTGTTGTTTATCCATTTTATACATACGACTGTGTGTCTGTTAATCCCAAACTTCTAATTTATCCCTCCCTACCTCTCTCCCCTTTGATGACCCTAAGTTTGTTTTCTATTTCTGTTGGTTTATTTCCATTTTGTAAATAAATTCATTTGTATCATTGCTTTAGATTCCACATAGAAGTGATAGCATATGATATTTGTCTTTGTATGAGTTACCTTACTTAGTATGATAATCTCTAAATTCATCCGTATTGCTGGAATGGCGTGGCTTCCTTCTTTTTCTGTGGCTGATTAACGTTCTATTGCATATAGGTACCACATCTTCTTTATTCACTCATCTGTCGACGGACACTTAGGTAGCTTCCATGTCCTGGCTATTGCAAATAGTACTGCTATGAACAGTGAGGTGCACGTATCTTTTAAAATTAGACTTTTCACCAGAATATGCCCAGGTGTGGGAGTGCTGGATCATACGGTAGCTGTATTTTTAGTTTTCTAAGTAACTTCCATACTGTTCTCCATAGTGGCTGCGCCAGTTTACATTCCCACCAACAGTTCCTTTTTCTTCACATCCTCTCTGGCATTTGTTATTTCTATATTTTTTAATGATGGCCATTCTGACTAGGGTGAGGTGATACTGCATTGTAGTTTTGATTTGTACTTCTCTAGTAATAAGTGATATTGAGCATCTTTTCACGTGCCTGTTGGCCATCAATAATCTTTCTTTGGATAAGTGTCTGTTTAGAACTTCTGCCCACTTTTTAATTGGCTTGTTTGCTTTTTGATATTAAGTTATATGAGCTATTTTTATATTTTGAAAATTAATCCCTTTTGGTAGGATCATTTGCAAACATTTTCTCCCATTGTATGAGTTCTCTTTTCATTTTGTTTATGGTTTCCTTTGCTGTGCAAAAAGCTTTTAAGTTAAGGTCCTGTTTCTTTATTTTTGCTTTTATTTTCATTACTCTAGAAGACAGATCCAAAACAAATATTGTTGTGATTTATGTCAAACAATGTTCTACAGTATTGTCTTACAAATGTAATGTCTTTAATCCATGTTGTGTTTATTTTTGTACACAGTGTTAGAGAACACTGTTAATTTCACGTTTTTACATGTAGCTGGCAGGCTTTCCCAGCACGACTTATTGAAGAGACAGTCTTTTCTCCAGTATATATTCTTGCCCCCTTTGTCATAGATTAATTGACCGTACATGTGTTGCTTTGTTTCTGGGGTTTCTATCCTATTCCATTATCTATGTGTCTGTTGGGTGCTAATACCACACTGTATTTTGATGACTGCAGGTTTATACTGTAGTTTGAAGCCAGCAAGCTTCATTTATCCAGCTCTGTTCTTCTTTTTCAAGATTGTTTTGGTGACTTGGGTTCTTTTGTGCTTCCAAATGATAATTTGTTTTGTTCTAGTTCTGTGAAAAATGCCATTAGTAATTTGATAGGGATTGCATTAAATCTGTAGATTGTCTTAGGTATTATAGTCATTTTAACAATATTGATTCTTGCAGTTCAAGAACACAGTATATCATTCCATCTGCTTGTGTCATCTTCAGTTAGTTTCATCAGCACCTTATAGTTTTCAGAAACAGGTCTTTTGCCTCATTAAGTAGGTTTATTCCTATTTATTTTCTTCTTTTTCATGCAATGGTAAATGGGATTTTTCCCTTATTTTCTCTGACATTTCATTGGCAGTTTATAAGGATGCCACAGATTTCTGTAATTTTCTATCCAATATCTTTAACAGGTTCATTGATGTGCTCTAGTATTTATCTGAGCTATTTAAAATCCTAAAAGATGATGCTATTAATGTGCTGCACTCAGCAAATTTGGAAAACTCAGCAGTGGTCACAGGAATGGAAAAGGTCAGTTTTCATTCCAATTCCAAATAAGGGCAATGCCAAAAAATGTTCAAACCACCGTACAATTGTGCTCATTTTGCATACTAGTAAGGCTATGCTCAAAATCTGTCAAGATAGGCTTCCGTAGTACATGAACCAAGAACTTCCAGATATACAAGCTGGATTTAGAAAAGATCAAATAATATTCACTGGATCATAGAGAAAGCAAAGGAATTCTAGGAATACTTCTGCTTCATTGACTACACTAAAGCCTTTGACTGTGTGGATCACAACAAACTGGAAAATTCTTAAGGAGAAGGAAATACCAGAATGCCTTACCTTTTTCTTGAGAAATCTGTATGTGGATAAGTAAGGAAGCAACAGTTAGAAACTTAAAGGGAAAAACTGACTGGTTCAGAATTGGAAAAGGAATAAGACAAAGCTATATATTGTGACTCTGTTTATTTAACTTATATGCAAAATGACTGAAAGTCAAAGTGTTAGTCATTCAACCATGTCCAACTTTTTGCAACCCCATGGACTGTAGCCTGCTAGGCTCCTCTATCCATGGAATTCTCCTGGTAAGAATACTGGAGTGGGTTGCCTTCTCCAGGGGATCTACCTGACCCAGGGATCGAACCCAGGTCTCCTGAATCATGTGAAATGCTGGGCTGGATGAATCGCAAGCTGCATTCAAGATTGCCAGGAGGAATAGCAACAACCTCAGATATGCAGATGATACCACTCCAATGGTAGAAAGTGAAGATGAACAAAAGAGCCTCTTGAGGGAGACAAAAAAGAGTGAAAAAGCTGGCTTAAAACTCAACATTTAAAAAACTAAGATCATGGCATTCAGTCACATCACTTCATGGGAAATAAAAGGGGAAAAAATAGAAAAAGTGTTAGTCGTTCCAACTCTTTTGCAACCCTGTAACAGCAGCCTGTGAGGCTCCTCTGTCCATGGAATTCTCCAAGCAAGAATGTTGGAATGGGTAGCCATTTCTGGTTCCAGGGGAATCTTCCCAACCCAGGGATAAAACCCAGGTCTCCTGAACTGTAGGCAGATTCTTCACTGTCTGAGCCATGTGACAGATTTTATTTTCTTTGGATCTGAAAATCACTACTGACTGTGACTGCAGTCATGAAATTAAAAGATACTTGCTCCTTGGAAGGCAGACTATGACAAACCAAGAGCGTGTATTAAAAAGCAGAGACATCACTTTGCCAACAAAGGTGTGTCTAGTCAAAGCTAAGGTTTTTCCTGTATTCATGTACGGACGTGAGAGTTGGACCATAAACAAGGCTGAGCGCCGAAGAATTGATGCCTTTGAACTGTGGTGTTGGAAACTCTTGAGAGTCCCTTGGTCAGCAAGGAGATGAAACTAGTTAATCCTAAAGGAAATCAATCCTGAATATTTATTGGAAGGACTGTTGCTGAAACTGAAGCTGTAATACTTTGGCTACCTGATGTGAAGAGCCAACTCATTGGAAAAGACCCTGATGCTGGGAAAGATTGAAGGAGGAGGAAAAGGAGGCGACAGAGGATGAGATGGTTGGATGGCATCATCAATACAACGGATGTGAGTTTGAGCAAACTCTGGGACAGTGAAGGACAGGGAAGCCTGGCGAACTGCAGTCCATGGGGTCGCAAACAGTCGGAAATGACTGAGCCACTGAACTGAACTGATGTGGTCAATTAGAGAATGTTCCATGTACACTTGAAAAGAATATGTGTACTGTTTCTGGGGGATGTAATGTGTGAAATTATCAGGCCCAGATTTTTATTAGATCATTTAGGATCTATGTTTCTTTACTGATTTTCTGTATAGAAGATCTGTCCATTGATGTGAGTGGAATGTTAAAGTCTCCTATTATTACTGTATTCATGTCAATTTCTCCCTTTATGTCTCTTAGTATTTGTTTTATGTATTTGGGTCCTTCTATCAGTCAGTTCAGTTCAGTCGCTCAGTCATGTCCGACTCTTTGCGACCCCATGAATCGCAGCACGCCAGGCCTCCCTGTCCATTACCAACTCCCGGAGCTTACTCAAACTCATATCCATTGAGTCAGTGATGCCATCCAACCATCTCATCCTGTCGTCTCCTTCTCCTCCTGTCTTCAACCTTTCCCAGCATCAGGATCTTTTCTGAGTCAGCTCTTTGCATCAGGTGGCCAAAGTATTGGAGTTTCAGCTTCAACATCAGTCTCCAATGAACACCCAGGACTGATCTCCTTTAGGATGGACTGGTTGGATCTCCTTGCAGTCCAAGGGACTCTCAAGAGTCTTCTCCAACACCACAGTTCAAAAGCATCAATTCTTCGGCACTAAGCTTTCCTTATGGTCCAAATCTCACATATCTCACATCCATACATGACTACTGGAAAAACCATATCCTTGACTAGACAGACCTTTGTTGGCAAAGTAATGTCTTTGCTTTTGAATATGCTATCTAGGTTGGTCATAACTTTTTTTCCAAGGAGTAAGCATCTTTTAATTTCATGGCTGCAATCATCATCTGCAGTGATTTTGGAGCCCCCCAAAAGTAAAGTCTGACACTGTTTCCACTGTTCCCCCATCTATTTGCCATGAAGTGATGGGACCCGATACCATGATCTTTGTTTTCTGAATGTTGAGTTTTAAGCCGACTTTTTCACTCTCCTCTTTCACTTTCATCAAGAGGCTCTTTAGTTCCTCTTCACTTTCTGCCATAAGGGTGGTGTCATCTGCATATCTGAGGTTATTGATATTTCTCCCAGCAATCTTGATTCCAGCTTGTGCTTCCTCCAGCCCAGCATTTCTCATGATGTACTCTGCATAGAAGTCATATAAGCAGGGGGACAATATACAGCCTTGACGTACTCCTTTTCCTATTTGGAACCAATCTGTTGTCCCTTGTCCAGTTCTAACTGTTGCTTCCTGACCTGCATACAGATTTCTTTTTTTTTTTATATTTATTTTTTTTCTTTTCTTTTCTTTTATTTTTAAACTTTACATAATTGTATTAGTTTTGCCAAATAAGAGGCAGGTCATGTGGTCTGGTATTCCCATCTCTTTCAGAATTTTCCAGTTTATTGTGATCCACATAGTCAAAGGCTTTGGCATAGACAATAAAGCAGAAATAGATGTTTTTCTGGAACCCTCCTGCTTTTT
>NW_011494840.1:1488838-1489231 GCF_000754665.1 Bison bison bison | reverse complement strand
CTGAGTTTTCAAAATTTGTTGGCATATTGAGTGCAGCACTTTCACAGCATCATCTTTTAGGATTTGAAAGAGCTCAACTGGAATTCCATCACCTCCACTAGCTTTGTTCATTGTGACGGCTAAGCGGTGCTGGAGTGGTGAGTGGCCAGGAGGAGATACTCCACGTCCAAGGTCAGAGAAACCCTAGTTAGACAGTGGTGCTGAGAGAGGGCATCAGAGGGCAGACAGACTGAAACCACAATCACAGAAAACTAACCATTCTAATCACATGGACCACAGCCTTGTCTAACTCAATGGGTCCCCCTATATGGGTGCATATATATTAGCAAGTATAATATCCTCCTCTTCTATTGATCCTGTTATCATTATATAGTATCCTTTTTTAATCTTTAT
>NW_011494840.1:1453384-1488738 GCF_000754665.1 Bison bison bison | reverse complement strand
TTTATGGCCTTTATTTCAAAGTCTATTGTATCTGATGTGAGTATTGCAACTCTGCTTCCTTGATATTTCCATTGGCATGAAGTATCTTTTTCTATTCTGATACTTTCCATCTATTTGGGCCCTTTGCCCTAAAGTGGGTCACATGTAGGCAGCACATTGTAAGCTCTTGTTTTTTATATCCAATCTGCCACTCTCTGACTTTTGATTGTAACATTTAGGCCATTGACATTAAGGTAATTATTGATACATAACCTCTTTTATTTTTTGCCATTTTACATTGTTTGCCATTTGATTTGTATTTCTTCTTGGTTTTTGTTGTTTTTATTGTGATCTGATAATTTTCTTTTGTATTATGCTTCTGTTTTCTTCGTTTTGATTTTTGTGACTGTACTGTTTGATTTTGTAGTTACCCTGTTCTTCAAGTGTGTTAACCCCTTCCTATAGTTACTTGCTTTAGACTGTCATATAGGCTCAAACATATTTAAAAAAAAAAAATCAACATTTGCTTACTTTCCTCCCTGACGTGTTTTGATTTAGATATCCTCTTACATCTTTGTGTTTATTCTTTTGCAGTTTATTGTGGTTATCATCACTTTCACAAAAAATACTTTGTTTAAAAAATCTGTTTACTGGCTTAAGTGATTTACTTTGCAATTGTGATTTTCTCTTTCCTATAGATTCCTCTTTTTTTATTTAGAGAAGGCCTTTCAAAAAAAATTTTAAGGTTGGTTTAGAATTGCTATATTCTCTTAAGTTTTTGCTTGTCTGAGAAACTCTTTGTCTCTTCTTCTAAATGACAATCTTGCTGGGTAGAGTATCCTAGATTGCATATTTTTCCCGTTTAGGTCTCTGAATATATCATGCCACTCCTTTTTGGCCTGCAAAATTTCTGTAGAGAAATCAGCTCATAGCTTTATGAGGGTTCCTTTGTAATTAACTTTTTGCTTTTCTTTTGCTGCCTTTAGAATCCTTTCAGTTCAATTCAGTCGCTCAGTCGTGTCCGACTCTTTGCAACCCCATGAATCGCAGCACACCAGGCCTCCCTGTCCATCACCAACTTCCGGAGTTCACTCAGACTCTCGTCCATCGGGTCAGTGATGCCATGCAGCCATCTCATCCTCTGTCGTCCCCTTCTCCTTCTGCCCCCAATCCCTCCCAGCATCAGAGTCTTTTCCAATTAATCAGCTCTTCGCATGAGGTGGCCAAAGTACTGGAGTTTCAGCTTCAGCATCATTCCCTCCAAAAAACACCCAGGGCTGATCTCCTTCAGAATGGACTGGTTGGATCTCCTTGCAGTCCAAGGGACTCTCAAGAGTCTTCTCCAACACCACAGTTCAAAAGCATTGTCTTAGTGTTTGGGTTCATCTTGTTTGGGACCCTTTGTGTGTCTTGTACGTGGATATGTTTCCTTCTTTAGGTCTGTGAAAATTTCAGCCATAATTTCTTCAAATACACTTTCAAACCCTTTTGTCTTTCTTCTAGGATTACTATTATGTGCATATGGTTCACTTTATATTATCAGATAGGTCTCCTATATTGCTTTCATTTTTTTTTCCACTTGTCTTTCTGCTGTTCTAATTGAGTGATTTCCATTATTCTATATTTCAGATCACTTATTTGTTCTTCTGCATTATTCAATCTACTTCTAAGGGCTTCCCTGTTAGCTCAGCTGGTAAAAGAATCTGCCTGCCATGCAGGGGACCCTGGTTCAATTCCCAGGTTGGGAAGATCCCCTGGAGAAGGGAACAGCAACCCATTCCAGTACTCTGGCCTGGAGAATTCCATGAACTGTACAGTCCATGGGGTCGCAGAGTTGGACACTACTGAGTGACTTTCACTTTCATTCACTGTCTTTTGCTCAGCTTTTGTCTCAGCAAATGAGTTTTATAATTTTTCTCAGCTTCTCTTTACAGTTTCTGGTTCCTGTTTACAGTAATCAGCATTTTCTTAAAGCTTTTTATTTTGTATCAGGGTATAGCTGATTAATAATGTTGTAATAATTTCAGGTGAACAGTGAAGGGACTCAGCCACACACGTATCCATTCTCCCCCAAGCTCCCCTCCCATCCACACAGGCATAAAAAGTTGCATTTCTATTGATAGCCTTTCTTCCTCTCCTCCCTTCCCCTGAAGTTCAGCATGTCCTGAATGGCTTGATGCCCAGCTGATCAGACAGCCTCTGCTTCCTCCCTCCCTCCCTCTCTTTTCTTTTCTGGCTTGCAGGATCTTATGGTCCATGGGGTCACAAAGAGTTGGACATGACTGAGCAACTTCACTTCACTCACAGAAGGAACAGTTATCTCCTGTGTTCTTGAAGGGCTGATTAATGTGGGAGCGTCCCTGTGGAGATGGCACGGTGTTAGGATTTGGGGTTTGAGGGCTGTGTGTGGATGCCATGTCTTTCCTCAGCGTGCTGGCTGTTTCCCCCTTGACAGAGGGTACGACGAATGTGGTGGTGATGAGAGCCTGCACTAGACAGGGAGCAGGCAGGGCCTCCCCTCTGCTCGGTGGCTGTTGGCACCCTGTTGTGGAGCGGCGTCTGCTTGCTAGTTGTTAAAGTACAATACCCCAAACCACTTCTGAGCTGTGGGGTGAATAAGTGGGTTTGGGGCTCTCCCACTGAGGCAGGAGCCCTGAGCATTCCTTTGCTGGAATATCCACTGGGGAGTGCTCTCTGTGGCTCACAAAGGACACTGTTTTGGGCACTGCCATCAGCCCTGCTCCAATCGTGGGAATGCCAGCAACCATCTGTGTCCCTCAAGGGCTTTGTTCACAAGGCCACCAGTGCAAAACCACTCAAGTCAGGTACCAGGACCACAGCAGTCGTATATGTGGGCCCACCAAGGGAATCACAGAGGCAGATCAGACCCCAGCCTGCTTTCATGAGCATGTGCCCAAGCCTCCAGGGCCAGACCTGTCCCAGCTGCGGTGCACCTACAGCCCACTTGGATGTCTCGTAGGTGCCAAGTTTACAAAACTGGTGACAGATTGCCCAGCTGTGTGTGTGGGGGGCTCAGATTCACCCCTACTTTCTAAGCCGCATGACCCCTGGGGGTCAGCTCTGATCTCAGCCCCACCTTGCATGTGGGCAACCTGTAGTGCTTGTGCACTGGCAGAGCCTGTGGAGGTGGCACTAGGTCAGATGTAGACAATGGGGACACAGGGGCAGACCACAACCGCTGTGAGCCCACAGGGTGAGGCCACCCTGGCCCCACCCCTCCCACTGAGCTCACGCCACATCTGTGCTCACCTCTACGGCAGACCTGGGCTTCTTCTGCATACACCCCTGGTTGCAGCCACAGTACACTCCATCCCCTTCAAGCTGTCTCTGTGCAGCCAACAACAGCCCTTTCCTGTCTGTCCCCTGAAATCTTAGTTTTAGCACCCAACCGCTCCAATGCAACATGGCTGTAGATGGAAAGCGAGGGTATATGAAATCGTCCAGAAAGAAAATGTGAAATAAGGACAGAAGGAAACAGAATCTTGGTGAAGAACATTAAGGGTCACCAAAGGAAGTGTGTGAAGGTTTATCCAGAAAGACAAAGAATCAGAGCAAGGTGGCACAAAAATTAATAGAGAGAAGAACTGAGTGGGAGATGGTTGCTAATTCCTACATCTTTTTCAGAAGCTTAATGGTATTTTGGACTGTGAAGAAAGCTGAGCGCCGAAGAATTGATGCTTTTGAACTGTGGTGTTGGAGAAGACTCTTGAGAGTCCCTTGGACTGCAAGGAGATCCAACCAGTCCATTCTGAAGGAGATCAGGCCTGGGTGTTCTTTGGAAGGACTGATGCTAAAGCTGAAAAGTCCAGTACTTTGGCCACCTCATGCGAAGAGTTGACTCATTGGAAAAGACTCTGATGCTGGGAGGGATTGGGGGCAGGAGGAGAAGGGGACGACAGAGGATGAGATGGCTGGATGGCATCACTGACTTGATGGACGTGAGTCTGAGTGAACTCCGGAAGTTGGTGATGGACAGGGAGGCCTGGTGTGCTGGGATTCATGGGGTCGCAAAGAGTTGGACACGACTGAGCAACTGAACTGAACTGAGTGGTATTTTATTTCAAGAATCAAACTATGTGCCTTTTATGAGTTCTAATTTGCCTATGTTCGTAAACTAGAATATAACTTGTGATGAATTCTCACTATCCAGAATGTGTTCAAAATGCCCTATCAATACTATACAGCTTTCCCTATATCTTTTGCAAATTCTAAATCTTTAGAATGAAAAACTATCTTTAATGCCAAAATATTGTGATATGTTTTAAACTGATCAGTTCACTCATTTTTCAGGATTACTTATTCTTGACAATACTCCCATTTATGCTGGAATACAAATTTTGAGGTTACTTATTCACAACAATGTATGTGCCTTAAATATTGAGAGGTGACAATATACCTAATGGATTACTATATGAACAATATATCTGAGACACCAAGTAGCCTGAAATGTGCTCATGAAATCTATTTCAGTGGCACTAGTAATTTAATCTAGAGACTAGAAGACAAGCTGCATAAAGGAGTAATATTTAGTATTCAGCTATACTGTGAATATTATTTTTTGACAATCAGATATAGACACTTGAAAATTCCACAGTACTCTAGAGACCAAAAGGCACAGGTACAAGTGATTTATTATGTTTTTAAAAAATGATCAAGGGAATATTAACTCTGGAGGGTTTTTAATCAATTCAACACTATTATACACTAGAGGCAAAAAAATCTCCACAAACATTCCCTCACAAAGCCGGTAGTTTTGTGTTTACATAGTTATTATTATAGCAATTTTAAATGTTAATCTATGATACAATAATGTCACTTCAGAAAACATAAAAAATATAGTTTTTTAATAGCCATGCTCCCATTTTTGATGAAAGCTAGTCAGTTCATCCTAATGTTAGTTTGACACTTTGAAATGCACATGAGATGCAGTCCGCTCTGTAAACACTGCAGGCCAGAGGCCCTCAAACGGAGTAGAGAGAGGGCTCGTCATCACTCAAGTCTGAGTCATCCTCATCTACCCTTTCAAGGACCGACTTCTTCCCTTTACAGCAGGACACGATGAACCCAATGATGAACACCTGCAGAGGTAAACAGGCCGTATGTTATTTCTCAAACTTGAAATCTCCCAGAAAGCACTGACTTTAAAATCCAAACCCATCCATAAATGGGCCACTAATGGTCACGGCATTCCTGGGATGCCTGTACTTACCCCAAGAAAGGCCCAGTTCCCAAAGTAGTAGGCAGCACTGAAGAACCAGAACTTGTGAAGGAACAGGTAGGTCCGGGTGACAGTACACTGATCTATAAAAGCAATAAAGGACCAAGGTGGAGTAGCTTCTCTCTTGAAATAGACTATTAATACTTTACCTAAAAGGTTGTATTAAACAAAACTAAATCAGCTTTAGAGACAGGATGGAAATCTAGATCTATCTCCAAAGCGCACTCTTTCAATCACCTTAATGTAACATGACATTTTTAAAAGCGAGCACAACCAATATTAATTCCTGCTGTTAGGTATAAAAAAGTTGTATTGGCTAGTTCAATGTATTTAAACTAGAAAAAGCATTTTGACCTGGAATGCCAGACATGTCCTAAAACAAAACAGTTTTCCTGATGAAGAATGAAAAAAAGAAATGAACAAAGTAAGCAGATGTGGTTAGCATTAGGCTGCGCTTTTCTAAGAATCCAATTAAGAGATTCTGGGGGGAACTTCCCTGGTGGTCCAGTGGTTAAGAATTTGCATGACAATGCAGGAGACACGGGTTTGATCTCTGGTCTCTGGTTGGGGAATTAAGATCCCACACACCGCAGAGCAACTAAACCCACAAGCCACATGACCGAAGCCCATGGGCTCCAGAGCCCAGGGTCCACCAGACAAGCCCATGCACTGCAGTGAAGGTCCAGCACAGCCACGATATATAGGTAAGCTTTAACTGAATAATTAAAACAATAAAGTGATGACACCTTTAAAAGGAGATCTTTTTGAGCTTAAGAATGCTATTGAAAAGATGGCTGACTTGCGTACTCCCTGAACTTTCAGTTCAGTTCAGTCGCTCAGTAGTGTCCGACTCTCTGTGACCCCATGAATTGCAGCACGCCAGGCCTCCCTGTTCATCACCATCTGCCGGAGCTCACTCAGACTAATGTCCATCGAGTCAGTGATGCCATCCAGCCATCTCATCCTCTGTCGTCCCCTTCTCCTCCTGCCCCCAATCCCTGCCAGCATCAGAGTCTTTTCCAATGAGTCAACTCTTCACATGAGGTGGCCAAAGTACTGGAGTTTCAGCTTTAGCATCATTCCTTCCAAAGAACACCCAGGCCTGATCTCCTTCAGAATGGACTGGTTGGATCTCCTTGCAGTCCAAGGGACTCTCAAGAGTCTTCTCCAACACCACAGTTCAAAAGCATCAATTCTTCAGTGCTCAGCTTTCTTCACAATCCAACTCTCACATCCATACATGACCACTGGAAAAACCATAGCCTTGACTAGATGGACCTTTGTTGGCAAAATAATGTCTCTGCTTTAGACAATATTTATTATAACTTGAATCTAAAAACAATCATTTACTTTTTTCCTTCAAAAAAAACCAGAACGTAATTCTTAAGGAGAAAGCAGCAGACTGGTTATTTGATATCTTTTTGAGACTCCATATTATCTAAATTATCTGTTTCCATTAGCTTACAAAGTCCTTTAGGTATCTAATACATGACATCTAAGCAAATACTTGTTTATTAAAACCGTCTGTGGCATGGATCTCTGAAAAGCAGCATTTGGTCCTACTTTATCCCAGTCTCCTCCTCCCTTCCCATGAAGCTCAGCATGTCCTTCTGAATGGCTCAAGGCCCAGCTGGACAGACAGCCTCTGCTTCCTACAGGAAAACACGCAGTGTGGCAGGGACGTGCCTTCTCTTCACGGGCAGGGCAGCCAGTCTAATGCCAACCACTGAACCCCGAGGGCCCCCTGCACATTCCTCATTGTCTTTCTCAACAGAAAAGTCTAGAAGGAATAGCTGAAGCTTCCTAAGGAACACCAAGAAGGACTCGAGCAGCAGTGTGGAACCAATGTTTCTCTCCCCTCAGTTCTGCAGTCCCTGGCCCCCAAGGTGACATCTTCACACCAAGCCGTGCAGCTCAGGCAGCAGCAGAGCCTCCTGGGCGGGAAAGCCGCTGGTCAGTCACTCTGCCCACCCCCTGCCTCCGCCCCAGGACGACAGAACGGGCTTCACAGGAAGGTAACTTAGGAAATTTGTCACTTTTCCCACTAGGTTGGCCTCAGTATTCCAGAGTATCCCTCGGAGTACCTGGCATTCATATTTAATATGACTGATGAAGTAAACTAAATTGTTCAAAAGGGAGGTATTTTACTTAAAAATCATATTGATAACTAATGCATTTTCTAATTTCTTTTGACTAAAATCTGAGAAGATTCCAAGGATGTCAAAACAAGATACTTGAATCCATGTTGAAAATGAAAGCATAACTGAAATGTCCAGCACGGGAAAAGAGGTGCAGAACCTGGTTTCACAGATTTGGTGTCGGCTCTCGTTCGGCCACTTCTCTGCCATGTGAACAGGCACATCTGACCACTGACACTCGTGCGTGTCACCACCTTTCCTTACGGGCTCCTCCTAAAGACCAGATGAAGTCTGCAGAGTGGCAGTTCATATTAATTTTCTTCTTTTTTCTTCTTTAAGATATAACCAAGCCCATGATAAAGAATATAGTTTTCAAGAGCTGTTCAAATGGTGCCAATAAAAACTGATCTTAAGATTTTAGAAGGTGACTAGTGCTCCTTAGCACTAAGGAAAATACTTGTTTAGCTATTAGCATGACAACTCTGGACATGTGCATTATTGTTCTGTCTCTACAGTCAAAACAGATACAGATGGATTTGGTTTAATTTCAGTTTAGTTCAGTTCAGTCGCTTAGTCATGTCTGACTCTTTGCAACTCCACAAACTGCAGGATGTCAGGCCTCCCTGTCCATCACCAACTCCCAGAGTCCACCCAAACCCATGCCCATTGAGTCGGTGATGCCATCCAACCATCTCATCCTCTGTCGTCCCCTTCTCCTCCTGCCTTCAGTCTTTCCCAGAATCAGGGTCTTTTCAAATGAGTCAGCTCTTTGCATCAGGTGGCCAAAGTACTGGAGTTTCAGCTTCAAAATCAGTCCTACCAATGAGCACCCAGGACTGATCTCCTTTAGGATGGACTGGTTGGATCTCCTTGATGTCCAAGGGACTCCCAAGAGTCTTCTCCAACACCACAGTTCAAAAGCATCCATTCTTCGGTGCTCAGCTTTCTGAGCTCAGCGCTCAGTCCAACTCTCACATCCATACATGACCACTGGAAAAACCATAGCCTTGACTAGACGGACCTTTGTTGACAAAGTAATGTCTCTGCTTTTTAATATGCTATCTAGGTTTAATTTAAATGTGTATAATTCAGTAAAAGGATACTTGCTAAACAGTAACATACCTTTAAATAAAAACCAACTTGTAATGAAGAGACGAGCAGACTGTTTAAAAAAAAAAATGCCTGTTCACAATTAATTTGAAAACATCAATGGTATCTTTCATGGGTTAAGTACTACGTAAGCTCTGCTGTTCAAGCACAAACCTGTTTTTAAAAAAGTTATTCAACCCTCTCAACACTGCTAATGCTCTAAATTTAAAAAATAAAAGTTCTGTTACTTATTCCCACAGCTAAGGGTATCTGGGGGGGTCAGAACTAAAGTGAACTGGAAGCTTCAGGGCCAGAACAGGAACAAGATGGTGGCTGAACTGGCAGAAGCAGGTGAAATCAAATGACTTTTCCCAGGGCTCTATAACCCACTCAATGACACTTTAAATTGGCTACACCCACTGATACTTTCTCCTCCACAAAGAGTGTATCTTACTTTTCCTATCACATTATTTCACATGTTTACCACTTCCATTGTTTAAAGATCTGACACAAGCCTTCTAAAATAAAAGAGAGAGAAAAAAAAGTATGACCATTGTATTCTGCTTTGTTGTTGAAAAGTATCTAACAGCTTTTATCTTTATATGTATTTATCAGTATATTTATATGCACATAAAGGGGCAGATGTCCACAGAGGAATTCTGGTTAATAATCCTCATGCAAATATTTTATGTTCAAGTTACAACTCCACACTGAGTAAATACATGGAGGGGCTTCTCTCCACTCCCCTATCTGCTCTCTCCTAGCTGATCGTCTGCATCACAGGTATCTAGGAAATCTAGAGAAGTCTTTCTACTGTTATCTGAAACACCAGAATAAGTATTTTGAACTTGGTTTAACCTTCAAAATAAATGTGAATTGCTCAATTTAAGAACTGCATTCTAAAATCACAGGTGTTCAAGAGACTCTGGCTGTTATTCCTCAAAGGGACACATAAACTTCCAGCTAAACCAAAGAGTGGATGTTAACAATTAAAAACTAAAAATAAGGGTTCAGACAATAGCTTTTTTTTTTTTTCAGACAAGGTGGCCATATGAAAAAGACCAAAATTAAAAGAGCCAAGAAAGGGCACGGAAGTTATCTGAAAAAAACAATCAAGACTTGACTCCTGCTTCTTTCACTTTCCTCCATCTATTCTCACTTATCAAACTAGATGAATAACCAACAGAAAGTACAATTAAGCCTCTGTCTGTCGTATAACAACAGCTTTTACAAATGTACCCCTAAGTTTTATATACTTATTTCCTTTTAGACTGCTGGTTATGTCACTGTTAGTGTGTGCTGACTGCCACTAAGATAACTTTGGTTATTAACTGTAATAAATAGCACCTTCTACTTTAAATATATTTTGAAAAACAACATTTAATGCTGACTTAAGCCAATATTAGGTCATCATCATGTTACACCTTCACTTGAAATCAGCTTAGAATTAAGTCTATATTTGTGCTTTATTTATAAAATGAATCCTTATGATACGTATGTTGTAGAGGGAGGGTATCTGGGGAAATTTATGTGCCACAGAGAATTTTAAAGCAATTTCTTTAACTAGTGACAAAAGAACTGGGAGAAGACTGGATTCCTTAGAACAACGCTTCCTTTCTCATGGTTGCGTGTGATTATGCTAACTTTAGGTCTTGCTACTGTTGGATATTTATAATAGACATACAAATCTTAAATGTAAACAGGCTAAGCACCTCGGGCTTTACCGTGATATGATTAGGAATCATTTATCAAATGGTTCTGAGAAAGGGGAAAGCATGCTATTGGGATAGAAGGAAGGCTAGACCTGGGAATCTGAGGAGTTAAAGCCCCAGTTATTCATCACTGTCAAATGGATTTATAGCATATGAAATACACACATAGAGAAAGATTTGAGAAACCAGCAACATATATCCAGTAAGAAGAGGGAGGGCAGAATAGATTTTTTTTTATTTAAATATTTGCATAAAAACCAAAATTGTAGGTTTATCTTGAAATTCAACAAATGGCATATAGTTAAATCATGTTTTGTTAAATCTCACTGCAGGAACTGGGTAAAAGGGAAAGAAAGAGTTGGTGAACATCAAAAGTCATAGAAATTCTAAAGGGAAGAGATTGTATTTTATGAATATATTAACTGTACCAGGTTAACAAAGCTAGTACTTGGCCACATGCTTTGCACTGAAAAATAAAGTCTCATAGTGACTGTGTTAAGAACCAGTATAATTTGTGTTGAGCTTTGATTACATTTAAGTTCAATGTACTTCAAAAGTGTTAAAATATGTATTGCTCCTTTAAGAAAGAATGTACCTAATTTCATTTGTCCTGACCATATAAAATATAATTGGCCATACATAGCTTATAAAAGATAGTGCCAAAGGTAAGCATTAGCATATAAATGTAGGAACAATCTCAAACTGTATTAGTGAACTCTAAATTAATGAGATTTTCTATTACTCTTAATTGTCCAAGATGGTAAAATATAAAGCAACTGCTTTCTATTACCTTAACTTTTTCATAAAATGACAACAATTTAAGAGGTATGTTAGAAAATATTAGAGACAGAAAATTGAGATTTGGTTCTTGAGTTCGCTGATTACATTTACTGTGAGATTCTGGATGGAGTCATTTAACGTCTAAGTCAGTTTCTTTCTAAGTGTCATCGATATAATATCTGCTCATGATGGATTGTGATAAGATAAACTGACCTTCTGAGAATTAAATTTAGAGAGCATTCTAAATATGATTTTTTAAAAAGGTTGATGTTTTATGAGTTAGAATCCTTAAACAAGGATCTGTAGAAAGTAGCTGAGAAGTTTCACAAGATCACCTGGGCTGCTTTAGCGTGGACTCCAGAAAACTGAGAAACCTTATACCTAGTTAACTTCACTGTACTGTCCCTGCTGAACTTCATCAACACAATCAAAATGTCACCTGGAAAAAGAACTTCGACAATAAAGAGACTTTCTGTATCTCAAGCAAAATCCAAGAGAAATATGCTTTGATCAATACTTAATTTTTTGGTCTACATGGCTTCCCCAGTGGCTCAGTGGTAAGACTCGTCTGCCAATGCAGGAGACATGAGAGACACGGGTTCAATCCCTGGGTCAGGAAGATCCCCTGGAGGAGGAAATGGCAATCCACTCCAGTACTCTTGCCTGGGAAATTCCCTGGACAGAGAAGCCTGGTGGGCTACAGTCCACAGGGTCGCAAAGAGTTGGACACGACTGAGTGCGCACACACACAGCAACCTCACCTGACTGCAGGCACACTACATCTGGCCCTCTCAGCTGGATGATACCAGCCAACATCAGTGAGACCCTCTCCTGACTCCAGGCCCACCCAGAAACTACGTGACTGTAAAATCAGCTTTCCATACAGATTCCTTCTCTCTGGTGAGAATTCACTAACCGTGAGCCTCTAGCTTCTTTAATGTAATACTTCCTATGGTAAATTAATAAATTGCCATCTGGCTAATACTTTAGTTTACTCTCTCTTTACTTATCTGGAGTCAAATACAGATGCTGGATATCAGGGTACGACAGGATTCTTAAATAATAATTCTGTCTCATCACTCTAACTTCAATACTGCTCTGCCCCTTTGATGGGGAGAATTAAATCAAATGAGACTATTGACACAAAGTTATTATTCAGTTCAGTTCAGTTCAGTTGCTCAGTCGTGTCCGACTCTTTGCGACCCCATGAATCGCAGCACACCAGGCCTCCCTGTCCATCACCATCTCCTGGAGTTCACTCAAACTCATGTCCACTGAGTCGGTGATGCCATCCAGCCATCTGATCCTCCGTTGTCACCTTTTCCTCCTGCCCCCGATCCCTCCCAGCATCAGAGTCTTTTCCAACAAGTCAACTTTTAAGCTTATAGCACTTAACCATGAAGAACTATTTTAATTTGTTGAACACAAGAGGTTTACGACAACAGTCATTTGCTTCCTGTCCAGTTTCCCAGGACCTCATTAAAGTTACAGAACATGAATAAAGCCAGGAGCAACTGTTAACAGCAAACAGAAAGGGAGGAAGGCCACTCGGTGACAGGAGACCTCAGCAATATTCTGTAAGATGGAAAGCCACATTTAGAAGATCTCCAGTAAAACAGCTGGTTTCCCTTTCATTTATTTAAAAATACAACTTAAGGATCAAGAAACCCCAATCAGAGGCCCCCGTGATGAGGCTTCCTAGTTCCTGATACTTAAACACAAGTTAACATAAATATGAATAAATCATCAGCTATATACAGGAGACTATCAGCATGAAGAACGAGATAAACAGAACTCCAAGGTGAACAGCACTGTAATTCTACTTAAATGCAATCATTAAGAAAAATGTTTAGTATCTTCATATACTGACAAGGATATTACATCATAAAACAAAGATACTTGGAAAAAAATCAGAAACATAAAGCACCCCAAGGAAAATACAAATGTGTTATATGAAATAAAAAATTCAGGGTATAGTTTGAAGATAAAACTGAGTACATACCCAAGAATCTAGAGCAAAATGGTAGGCAGAAAATATGAAATATGAGAGGAGATAGATGATCAATCGAAGACATCCAGGAACTAATGAACAAGAGCTCCCCAAAGGGAAAATGGAGAAAAGAGAAACGATCAAGTTAACTTCAAAAGAAGAAATAGATGCACTGGATTTCTCACCCGTCAGAAATGAAACATAGATGGTACTGTACTTTTAAAGTCCTAAAAAAAAACGGTTTTTTGCATAGCACAAACTGCCCATCATATCATCAACTGTGAGGATGTTGATATCCAAGGACTTTTCAGATATATATTTTGTACAAAGCATTTCTTTTCTTTCTCTTTTTAAACCCTTGGAAAACTAGCTTTGGGAAGGAAATCCAGAAAGAAGATACGGTTTCTAATGCATCAGAAGTCCAATAAGCAGAAATTGTAACATTAGAGCTAAACAGCACAATTAGAAAGCAATTGATCCAAGTAAGAAAAGGGGTCAGTAGGTACCGAGCAGGAAGTGAATACAATGGATTTCATTCAATAGATAAAGTGGGCAAGAAGAGACAAGATATTAGGTGATGTTAATCTTATGTTACTACAAGAACATTTTTTAACAAGATAAAAAAGGAACAAATTTTAAAAAGTGATTCAATTCTACAAACGCTGGTTGAACAAGACAGAAAAATATACTTCATATATATATATTAATATGTTTTCTTAATTCAAGGAGCTGACATTCCTACAAAAGAGTAGGGTAGACATAAGATACATAAATGACTATAGATTAAGACAGAGTAAAGGTCACACCATAAGAAGTAAAACTGCTAGGGGAATTCAAGTGAAAAAAAAAAAAAAGAAAAACTGTACACATGTTTGGAGATTCAAAAAAGAGGGTCAGGTTGGAAAGAAACCTTGTAAGATGACCAGGAATCTGACTGATGAAGATGGGAGGAGTTGGGCAGAATCTGGCTGTGACATTTCCAGAACAAACAGTTGCAGAGCAATGATGGAAAAGAAGACCAAGTTCAGGAAAAAGATTAGAAACATGCAGGATGGGTTACAAAGTGGAATCCTTCAATCCCTGGTGGTACAGTGGTATAGGTGGTACAGGGGACGGTTAAGGTTCCCACTGGAGGAATGGCACTGGCAAATCACACTGGCTCTATCTCCAAAATCTACCCAGAATCTAACCACTTCCTGCAATTCTACCACCACAAGCTCTGCCTTGGATTCCTGCAAAAGTCCTATCAATTCGCCTTTGCCCTTGGTTTATTATAGTCTATCTCAGGGGCTAGTACACTATACCCCAGGAGGATTCACTCGGTCCATCACTCATTTTTTAAGTTATGCTGAAACATGACACGCTGTCCACAGCAACCTCTGTGTTTCAGGGGCACAGCTGAGCAGTGTGGACACTACTCCAGGCCCCACAGAGCCTAAAATATTTATTAACTGGTCTCTTACAGAAAAACAGTTCCCATACCCTGGTCTACATGCAATACAGTAGTCAGAGTAACCCCCTGAGGATGTAAGGCCCATCAGGTCATCTGCTCACAGCCTTCTAGACTTCCCGTCTGAGCTTAAAAGCTGAATGAAGTCCTTCTCTTTGATGACTGGCCCGCCCTTCCTCCTCCCTTCCTGGCCCCCCCTGCCCCAAAACCTCTGCACCTGCTGTCACCATGGCCTGCATGGCTTCTCTGCAGGTATCTGCCTTCCTTCCAGGTATCTGATCTCACTTCCCTCAGACCATTTTGCCCAGATGTCAGCTTCTCGGTAAGGATTTCCTTTCTGCCCTACTCAGCATTTCAAACCATCCCTCCTTCCAGGCACCATTACTCTCCTCTGGTACTTTTTCTCCATAATGATTACTGCCTGATATACTTATTTGTCTCCTTCTAAATAAGCCCTGTGGGGACAGCACATCTGAGCTTTGCTCACTAGCTGTGTATCAGTAGAATAGTGCCTACCACATAATAGATACCAATTTAAAAAGTTAACTGAAAAAGCAAGGAAATGAGATGAAAACAATAGATGAGAAAAACAGATGAGAAAATAGATGAGAACAATTAGTCATTTACTTTTCCTTCAACGACTACACCAAAGCCTTTGACTGGATCACAACAAACTGGAAAATTCTTAAACAGATGGGAATATCAGACCACATTACCTGCCTCCTGAGAAACCTGTATGCAGGTCAAGAAGCAACAGTTAGAATACGGAACAATGCGCTGGTTCAAGATAGGAAAAGGAGTAGATCAAGGCTGTATATTATCACCCTGCTTATTTAACTTCTATGCAGAGTACACCACGCAAAATGCTGGGCTGGATGAAGCTCAACTGGAATCAAGATTACAGGGAGAAATATCAATAACTTGAAGATATGCAGATGACACCACCCTAATGGCAGAAAGTGAAGAGGAAATAAAGAGCCTCTTAATGAAGATGAAGGAGGAAAGTGAAAAAGTTGACTTAAAACTGAACATTCAAAACCACTAAGATTATGGCATCCAGCTACATCCCTTCACAGCAAATAGATGGGGAAAAAATGGAAACAGTTGACAGACTATTTTCTTGGGCTCCAACATCACTGCAGATGGTGACTGCAACCATGAAATTAAAGGACACTTGCTCCTTGGAAGAAAAGCTATGGCAAACTTAGACATCATATTAAAAAGCAGAGACATCACTTTGCTGACAAAGGCCTGTATAGTCAAAGCCATGGTTTTTCCAGTAGTCATGTATGGATGTGAAAGCGGGACCACAAAGAAGGCTGAGCACTGAAGAAATGATGCTTTTAAACTGTGGTGCTGGAGAAGACTCTCTAGAGTCCCTTGGACAGCATGGAAATCAAACCAGTCAATTCTAAAGGAAATCAACCCTGAATATTCACTGGAAGCACTGATGCTGAAGCTCCAATACTTTGGCTGCTTGATGCAAAGAGGTGATTCATTGGAAAAGACCCTGATGCTGGGAAAGATGGAGGGCAGGAGGAGAAGGAGTCAAAAGAGGATGAGATGGTTGGATGGCATCACTGACTCAATGGACTTGAGTTTGAACAAACTCCGGGAGATAGTGAAGGACAGGGAAGCCTGGTATGCTGCAGTCCATGGGGTCGCAAAGAACTGGACACAACTGACCAACTGTACAACAACAGCAAATAGAATCTTGGAAACTTAGACATTTATAAATCTTACATGAATTTTAAGACACACAGGACTGTGATTCTCACTATTATGAAAACTGATATATCAATATCTTCCAAATGTGTTTAAATTGCAAAGGCTGTTATTAATTTTGTATTCCTTAAATAAATAGGATAGCATTCTAAATAAGCCTATCAAAACTATTATAATTCTAGGTGACCTCATTTATCCTCATCTTTAGACTAAATCTAACTGTTCTAAACTATCTTGTCCCCTCCCTCCAAATGTGCAGAGTATAAGACAAAAAGACCACGTAGTATTTTTAAAGGCCACTGCTCCATGTACTTGAGTCAGAGGGAAAGAATGACTTAGATTCTCTCAAATTGGATCTTCTTGTTACAAATCTCCAGAGAGCTAAAATTAATTAGCTTCACTTAATATGAAGTAGGTAGGAGGTATTAAATCTGAAGTCCATATTCAAACCTGTCTTTTAAATCCACAAAGGAAGAGTTTGGTACCATTTTCATTTCAAACTATGTTTATAGATCACCCACTTGGGCACTCAGCACCACAAGAGACATTAACAAATACTGTCATCTCAGAGCATCAGTGTCCATTCTTAACCTCAGGCCATATGGCTAAGGTTCTAATGAAACTCCTTGACCAGCTTCATTTCAGCCTGTCAAAACTAGCTTTCCTTAAAATGAACTTTTTATTTAAAACTATACATCAAACATCAAGTGTAAACTAGTATAGTAACTCCTCTAATGAAATTGGTTTTAAACAGAAATAAGTCTTTCCTGCAAAACACATTTTTCTCTTTTTTTGCTTAGAGGTAAAGTATAGATGGAAAAACAAAAAATCACCTGAATCCATTGTTAGTGATAATGTATATTGCTTAGTCACCTGGACTTCTAAACAAAATTTCCTGGAACCAAGTATAAGTAGAAAGAAACATTTCATATTCCAGGAAAAAAATGATACTAAGATTTTGAAAATTACATTTTTTCCAAGTCTCAGAAACTACCCTCTCCACTGCCACTTTTCAACAAACTGGAAGGAAAAAGGTCTTCTCTACAACCAACAGTTACTGGGCAGACAGATGCATGCCACTATCTGGACTGTCATTGTTTTCATTCTTAAAAAGGCTTATTGTTTTTTTCTTTAATTATATAATAAAAGCCACTTATTAACAACAACAACAAACAATGAATACTTATTTCTTGTCCTTATTCCACATTTTGTTCTCTGAGGTACAGCCTGACTTTTATATGCTGTTTGTGTGTACATATGTATATATGTATATATTTATGATGTAGAGCTGATTTACATTGCTAATTTCTGCTGTGAAGTGACTCAGTTATACATATATATATATATATACACACACACGCACACATTCTTTTTATATTCTTTTCCATTTTGTTTTATCATAAGATATTGAATAGAGTTCCCTGTGCTATACAGAAGCTGAAGTTACACTACTTTGGCCACCTGACATGAAGTGCCAACTCAGTGGAAAAGACCCTGATGCTGGGAAAGACTGAGGGCAGGAAGAGGGCAACCAAGGATGAGATGTTTGGATGGCATCACCGACTCAACGAACATGAATCTGAGCAAACTCTAGGAGACAGTGAAGGACAGGGAAGCCTAGTATGCTACAGTCCATGGAGTTGCAAAGAGTAAGACAAAATTTAGCAACTGAACAATAACAAAATACAGCAGAACCTTGTTGTTTATTATTCTGTATATAATAGCTTACATCTGCTAATCCCAACCTCTCAATTCATCCCTCCCCAAACTTCCCCGGTCCATGGTAACCATGTCCCTGAGTCTGTTTCCGTTTTGTAGACAGGTTCACCTGTGTTATATTTTATACGCCAAATCTAAATGATATCATATAGTATTTGCCGTCTTCTTTCTTACTTCACTTAGTATGATAATCTCTAGTTTGCATCAATGTTGCTGCAAATGGCAGTATTTCATTATTTTTATGGCTAGCAGTATTCCATTGTACACGGGCACCACATCTTCTTTATCCATTCCTCTGCTGACGGACATTTAGGTTGTTCCCACGTCTTGGCTGTTGTGAATAGTGCTGCTATGAACGTAGAAGTCCATGTATCTTTTTGAATTATAGTTTCATCTGGATATATCCCCATGACTAGGATTGCTGGATCATATGCTAACTCTAATTTTAGTTTTCTGAGGAACTTACTTACTCTCCTCCATAGCATCTTTACCAACAGTGCAAGAGGGTTCTCTTTTATCCACACTCTCTCCAGCATTTGCTATTTGTAAAATTTTCAGTGATGGACATTCTGATAGTTGTGAGGTGATACCTTATTTGTAGTTCTGATTTGCATTTCTCTAATAATTAGCGATGCTGAACATCTTTTCATGTGCATTGGCCATCTGCATGTCTTCTTTGGAGAGATGTGTATTCAGGTCTTCTGCTCACTTTTTAATTGGTTTGTTTAGTTGTTGAACTGTATGAGCTGTTTGTGTATACTGGAAATTAATGCCTTATTGGTCACATTATTTGCAAATATTTTCTATTCTATAGGTTGTCTTTTCATTTTGTTTATGGTTTCCTTTGCTGTGCAAAAGCTTGGAAGTCTGACGAGGTCCCATTTGTCTATTTTTGTTCTTATTTTGATTGCTTGGGAGACTGACCTAAGACGACACTGGTATGATTTATGTCAGAGAATGTTTTGCTGATGTTTTCTTTTAGGAGTTTTTTGTTGTTATGTCTTATGCTTAAGTCTTTAACTCATTTTGAGTTTATTTTTGTGTATGGTGTGAGGCTGTGTCTAACTTTATTGATTTATATGCAGCTAAACTTAGTGACTGAGCACACACGCACGCCCAACTTTCCCAGCACCGCTTGCTAAAGAGACCATCGTTTTCTCCATTGAAGATCCTTGTCTGTTCTGTCAAAGACTGACTGACTGTACGTGTGTGGGCTTATTTCTGGGCTCTCTGCTCTGATTCATTGATCCACATGCCTGCTTTTGTGCCAGTACCAAGCTATTTGGATTACTGTAGCTTTGTAGTATTTGAAGTCTGGACAGGTTATGCCTCCTGCTTTCTTCTTTTTCTTCTGGATTGCTCTGGCAATTCTGGGTCTTCTATGTT
Organism: Bison bison bison; assembly: GCF_000754665.1. Taxonomy (NCBI): domain Eukaryota; kingdom Metazoa; phylum Chordata; class Mammalia; order Artiodactyla; family Bovidae; genus Bison; species Bison bison. The sequence goes on along the minus strand of NW_011494840.1, from coordinate 1,469,531 downwards.
TCCATATAAATTTTAGGATTATTTGTTGTAGCTCTGTGAAAAAAATCCAGGGTAATTTGATAGGGATTGCATTAAATCTGTAGATTGCTCTGGGCAGTATGGTCATTTTAACAATATTAATTCTTCCAAGCCAAAAGCATGGGATATCTTTCCAAACTCTGAATCATCTTCAATTTCCTTTATTAACATTTTTATAGTTCTTGGCATATGTCTTTCACCTTCTTGGTCAGGTTTAACTCTAAGTATTTTATTTCTGAGGATGCGATATTAAAAGGTAATATTTTTCTACATTCCTTTTCTGTTATTTCATTATTAGTGTAAAGAAATGCAACCGACTTCTTTATATTAATCTTGTATCCTGCTACCTTGCTGAATTCATTTATCAGTTCAAGTAGTTTCTGTGTGGAGACTTGAGGGTTTTTTATACATAGTATCATGCCATATGCATATAATGACAATCTTGCCTCTTCCTTTCCAATCTGGATCCCTTTTTTCTTTCTTTCTCTTGTCTGACTGCTGTTAGGATTTCCTAGGATACTATGGATACTATTCAACATAGGATACTATGTTGAATAGAAGAGGTGAGAGTGAGTATCCTTGTCTTGCACCAGATTTTAGCACAAAGGCTTTCAGCTTTACCACTGAGTATTGTGTTGGTTGTAAACAGCTTTCATTATGCTGAGATATGTTCCCTCTATATCCATTATGCTAAGAATTTTTATCATAAATGGATGCTGAATTTTGTCAAAGGCTTTTTCTGTGTCTACTGAGATGCTCGTGTGATTTCGGTCTTTCCTTAATGTGCTGTGTATCGTATGGATTGATCTGCATATATTGGACCATCCCTGTAAAGTTGCAGCTTGACTTTTACACTATTTATGCACAAAACATAAAACATGAGATAATATATACAGTCTTCCACTATCATCATGTGGTGAATATTTTTCTGTGAAAACATACAAAGCTGTATTATTACACTGTATGTAATGTATTTCAAGTATCCTCACTGATGGGTATAGTTTGCTATTTCTCATCTAATCTTGGTGGAATGTAGAAAATGGTTAGTATTGGAAAAGTAACAAAATGCAAATAAGATTTCAGATTTCTGAGTAAATAAATAGTTGAGGGCACACAAAAGGCACAAGACAACTTTTCCTACCCTATGACATGAGAGTCACATGTGGAAAAGCTAAATGGAAGAAAGAAGGAGAGGAGCTCAGCCTTGGAACTGAGGTTTGAGAGGTTGGCAGGACACGCATTTCGTTATATGTAAACCAGATGGTAGTTAGAAAGCAGAAACAGAAACCTAAGATTCTTAATTTACTGATTAAATTATTAAATCCCCCTTAAATTATCCAGCATCACTAGGCTTATTTATTGTCAACTGTCAACACTCCAAAACACGACTTAGAAAACCTCATCCATTTAGTAAAACTATATTTATTAGACTAAATACTGTGAGGGAGAATAAGAAGGGGAAAGGCAAAGAGTATCTACAAGGTTTAAGGGCCTGGGCTGGGCCACTTTAATCGAGGTCGTAAAAGGTGGAGAACTACATTTGGGCTACGCTTATGACACAAGTTTTACGTTGGTGGATGCAGTGAAATGACAAGTCTCAAAGCAAGCCTTCTGAGGCCACCTGTCTTGGTAAGGAGGCTACTGGAGCTGTTTCAGTCAGGACCGTCAGCCACTTGGTCTGTCCTCAGCGGTGTTTAACCCGAGGGCAGAGGTACGTGTCTGTGTGTCTGCTGAGCATCAGCAACGCGATATTGGTGTCAGTTCCTCACATTTTATGGGATTCAAAAGCTTTTAAAACTTATTGAGCAACATTTGGGAACCATTAAGACTTTAGATGGTCTACTACGAATTGTTACAATAGAATGCTCTGGAATAGATAAAATGTTGGAGTTAGAGTACATATGGAAAATATCCAGAAAGAAAGTGCTAGGTTTCTGACACTATCATAAGAAACAATTTTGATTAGAATATCCTGTTTTAGCTCATAGTTTTCAAAGCAAATGCTTCGCATAAGAAAGTGTGGAAGTTGCTCTATCTTTAAAAATAAGTGAGAACTTTATAAGAATATCTTGAATTGTTTAAGTTGAACTGTATCACCAAATACAGAATATCATCTTTAAATTGGTGGGTTATTTAAAATATGAAAAAATTCAACAAGCTTTAAAGTACTATGCACTTTTAGAGGTTTAATTTCTGAAGAGTTTTTAATATGTTCTTTGTGGATTTAAACTATCCTTTTACAGAACCTCAAACGGAATACATTCTATAAACCAAGTCAAAGAATGACTCATTTTCTACAACTGAATATGTCTATAATTAAATCAAGGTTTATTTGATGCTAACGATTTATATCAGAAATGACAGGAAAATGTGAGAGATGAATGATTTTTAGCAGATTCAAAATTGAAATTACACACAAAAGATCAACTCACTTTCACAAGAAGATATACCTTTTAGTCTAAATTGCTAGGGAGTTACCACATAGCATACATTATATTCACTAATTCTTATGTTCAAAATATGTTCCTGTCATTTTGTGGGACAAAATACATCATGCTGAAACACTCACTGTGCATATAATTTAAATTTTTGGAATTTAAGAAAAATAACATATATTAATAGAAGTGTAAATTTTTAAAAGGATGTATGCATGAAGTCACTTCAGTCCTGTCTGACTCTATATGACCCTATGGACTGTAGCCAGACAGGCTCACCTGTTCACTGGATTTTCCAAACAAGAATACAGCAGAGGGTTGCCATTTCCTTTTCCATAAAAGGATGTAATTAACGTATAATTATATAAATAATATAATTATAACTCTACTAAAAAGGTAATTAGAAGTGGTTATCTTCAGTAATTCCATATCCTGGCCTGCATTTGGTACTGTCAGCTTTTAGAATACTGAAAGGCAAAGGAGAAAACGAAAGCTATACCTCTCTGAAGGCAGAGTTCCAAAGAATATCAAGGAGAGATAAGAAAGCCTTCCTAAGTAAACAATGCAAAGACATAGAGGAAAACAAAAGAATGGGAAAGACTAGAGATCTCTTCAAGAAAATTAGATACCAAGGGAACATTTTATGTGAATATGGGCATAATTAAAGACAGAAACCATATGGACTTAACAGAAGAAGATATTAAGAGGAGGTGGCAAGAATACATAGAAAAACTATACAAAAAAGATCTTAATGACCCAGATAACCACGATGGTGTGATCACTCACCTAGAGCCAGACATCTTAGAGTGCAAACTCAAGTGGGCTTTAGGAAGCATCTTTATGAACAAAGCTAGTGGAGGTGATGGAATTCCAGTTGAGCTACTTCAAGTCCTAAAAGATGATGCTGTGAAAGTGCCACACTCAATATGCCAGCAAATTTGGAAAACTCAGCAATGGCCACAGAATGGAAAAGGTCAGTTTTCATTCCAATCCCAAAGAAAGGCAATGCCAAAGAATGCTCAAACTACTGCACAATTGCACTCTTCTCACACGTTAGCAAAGCAATTCTCAATATTCTCTAAGCTAGGCTTCATTACATGAACTGTGAAGTTCCAGATGTTGAAGTTGGATTTAGAAAAGGCAGAGGAACTAGAGATCAAACCGCCAACATATGTTGGATCACAGAAAAAGCAACAGAGTTCCAGAAAAACATCTATTTCTACTTAATTGATTGACTACACCAAAGCCTTTGACTGTGTGGGTCACAAAAACTCTGGAAAATTCTTAAAAAGATGGGAATACCAGACCACCTGACATTCCTCCTGAGAAATCTGTATGCAGGTCAAGAAGCAACCATTAGAACCAGACATGGAAAAACAGACTGGTTCCAAATTGGGAAAGGAATATGTCAAGGCTGTATATTATTACATTGCTTATTAAACTTACATGCAGAGTACATTATGCAAAATGCTGGGCTGGATGAAGCACAAGCTGGAATCAAGATTGCCGGGAGAAATGCCAATAACCTCAGACATGCAGATGATACCACCCTTACAGCACAAAGCAAAGAGGAACTAAAGAGCCTCTTGATGAAAGTGAAAGAGGACAGTGAAAAAGCTGGCTTAAAACTCAACATTCAGAAAACAAAGATCATGGCATCTGGTCCCATCACTTCATGGCAAATAGACGGGGAAACAATGGAAACAGTGAGAGACTTTATTTTCTTGGGCTCCAAAAATCACTGCAGATGGTGACTGCAGCCATGAAATTAAAAGCATTAAATTCTGCTCGGGAAGAAAAGCTATTAAACCTAGACAGCATACTAAAAAGTAGAGACATTACTTTGGTGACACAGGTCTGTCTAGTCAAAGCTGTGCTTTTTCCAGTACTCATGTATGGATGTGAGAGTTGGACTATAAAGAGCACCAAAGAATTAATGCTTTTGAACTGTGGCATTGGAGAAGACTCTTCAGAGTCCCTTGGACTGCAAGGAGATCAAACTAGTTAATTCTAAAGGAAATCAACCCTGAATATTCATTAGAAGGACTGATGCTGAAGCTGATGCTCCATTACTTTGGCCACCTAAGGGGCCATTAGAAAAGACCCTGATGCTGGGAAAGATTGAAGGCAGGAGGAGAAGGGGACAAAAGAGGATGAGATGGTTAGATGGCACCACCAACCCAATGGACATGAGTCTGAACAACCCCCCAGAGATGGTGAAGGACAGGGAAGCTTGGCATGATGCAGTCCTTGGGGCTGCAAGTAGCACATGACATAGCGACTGAGCAGTAACAACAGCCATCTGATGGTATATAGTGGGCCTCATTTTTTTCCCCTCTCTTTTATCTTTTTCTCAACATATTTACTTCTGTTTTCTGAACCATACATTATTCAATTTAGCCACTTAACACAGCATTTTTTACAAGATGGACCTTCTCTTACCTAACCAGAGAAGAGCTATTAAATTTAAGACTTTTAATACTGATATTGTATTTTTTATAATTGGCCCTATGGTCCATACTGCAACATGTTATTTATCTGAGTGTATTCTTCCTAGAACATTCATCCCTTAAGGGCAGGACCAAATCCAGGACCACATATCACACTCACTTGAGATGTCTCTTTACTTCCCTGAACCTGTGAGCCCCTCAGCCTCTGGTCTCTGATGACACTGATGGATCTAAAGCACCGCTTTTACATCATGGCTGTCAGCCGTCAGGCTGGGTCTGGGTTCTGTTTCCTCATGATCTGAGCCCCGTTCTCTGATCGTCCCAGGCAGTCATGTCTGGAGGTACAGGCCGTGCTGGATGGTGTCCATCTATTTACCTGGCGGGGCTTGTGCCCATTTTCCTCTGAGATGAGCTACCTCAGCTACCCCTCCTCCTCCCATAGTTAATGAACGATAAGTGGAGATGCCTTGTTGTGGTTTTACTCTTGTAGTTTGCTACACTGAGTTTAATTTCAATTACTGTATGTTCATTTTCAAACACTGCATTTCGTCCATTTATAAATTTGCTAGGGTTTCATTCATTCTTTCTTTAATACTTTGCTGTCATCTGCGGTATGTTGATCTGGTCTTATTTCTTTCATCATAGTTAACTGTTTCATAATCTGTGTTGATAGTTCCAGGATCAGAGCTTGGCAGGTCTTCCTCTGCTGTCTGCTACTTCTGTTCGCTCTCTTATACGCGGTGCTTTGTCTTCTTGTGTGCTTGAATATTTGACTCTGACATCTTCACTTGCGCTCCTTTGTGGGAATTCTGTGAAGCCAAGAATTAAGGTATGTCCTCTCGTGAGGATTGTACTTACTTGCACCATTTACTGCACTGCCAGTCTGAAACTGCAGTGAAACAAATTCACTCTGCTGACGTGCATTTGGCCTGCATACCTGCAAAGTGCTAGTCTGCAACTACGATTTCTTAGGAATCTGGTTCTTTCTCCTTGTTCTTGACACTAAGGTCAACTTTGCTTTTCACTTTTTGCAAGTAATAACTTTACTTCACGTGATGATGCCATCTTCAGGAGAGGGAGGGGCTCCACTTTGCAAGAAGCTCTGTTTCCCATGAGATGCCAACCAACCATCCAGGCTCTAGACTGTGCTGTCCAACATAACACCCACTGGAAACATGCGACTTTTCAGCACTTGACATATGACTACTGAGACTAGGGAACGAATTTCTAATATTACATACTTTTAATTAGTTTAAACTAAAAACTGAAGCAGTACTTTAGTAGAACTGTATTTCACCTTTAACTTACTTAAATGGTCACATTAACTTAATGAAAATTTAGTGGTTGAATTAAAATGTTCCTTAAGTATAAAATACACACCAGGTATCGAAGGCTTAGTATGAAGAAGGATACAACCTATGATATAGAGAAGGCTCTAGGACACCCCCTTGTTTACTGCAAAACAGCCAGACACAAGCCCCTAAAGTTCTCAGCCTTCGCTTCACGGAAGATTAGCTGAGCTATTTGCCCACACTGATCAATCAGAACAGGTGGCTTGCTGATCTGACTTAAGTAACCCTTAGCTAGATTACCCTCTTTCGCCAGGTCTCCGAGGTCTGCCCTCTTCTGAGCCGGCCAGCAGACAGCCCTTCCTGATCAAGTCCTCCTGGCTGACCTCAGGGAAAACATGCCATGATCATCCCGCTCTCACAGCTGGTTCTTTCCAGCCACAAACTGACATAGTATCTTAGATGACGTAGTATTTCAGAGAAAAGTCTGCAGAAGGATAGGTACCTGAAATTCTAAGAAAACAGGTCTACTTGCTTTTATTAATGACAAAAGCAAAACAGCATGGTAAATACATTTTATTTATATAGAATGTATTTTGAGGCTCTCCCTGATAATGGGCTTGTTTACTCCAAAACTTAGCATTCAACTCCTCTCTAAAGTAAGTATTTAGAGTAAAAGTATGCACGTTTTACTTTATTAATTTTCCTCTAACATTATCTTTAGTTATTCAATATCATCTTACTTTTCCCTTTGTAGTTAGTATATGTAATTTTAACTCTGTTTTAGCTCTTTAATTTTAAATCTGTTCAACTTTTTGTAATTCATGTAGTTTAGTTTAACACATCAGTCTTTATTTTAGCATCGTCAGTTAACTTAAGTCATCTTAACCATTTGTCCTAGTGAAATTATATCCTAATGCTAAAATCTAAAACCACAGATTAATGATTTTTAAGGCTGGCTATATACATTAACAAATATACTTAACCAGAACATCCCACAAAAATCAAGCTTTATTTATACAGATCATCACATTTCTAGGTGTTTTACTGTCCAAATAAGACAAGTTCACGTCAAGGAAAGGTAAAATAATTAAACAGGATGGCAGAAATTAAACTTGTGGTTCACAGATTTTTTTAAAATGGTCATTTGGAAAGATACAATCTTGCTTCATCCCTCTCTGTATTTCCCAAACATTCAATGCTCCTGCCACAACATACTTTTTCCATATCAGGCCAAATAAATTTGTCTTTATGCTTTATTAACACAGGTTCCTTCTCTGCTTGGTACAGCCTCCACTGTTTTGTTTATTCATTTAGATTCACTTGCGCTTTGAGGCCCAGTTAAAATGTTACACTGTAGGGAAAACCATTACCTCCTTTGCCTTCCCACAGCATTCTGCCTGTAATTTCATTACAGTATGCCATTTACTTTTCTATTACTATTATTTATTTTCATATCCAAATCCATTAGGTTGTTTGCTTTCCAAAGGCATGGGCTGTGTATATGTCTCTGATGCTGTCTCTCTTTCTGACAACCTACCCAGTACTCTATTCTGCCAGACCAACAAAGACACACTGATCATTCATCCTCCTATCCAGACTCAAATATTTCTGCATGTTTGTATTATTTTTCATAATTCTGTGTTTAACTATTTTACTCACACTAACATGTAAATTGTGCATGTATTAATATCTATTAGATTAAGTAGCAATTAACAAACATAAAACTAAGAATGTAAAAGTCCTTTCATCATAATTACATATAAAATCTAAAAATGGATTTCTAATTTGCTCAGGTGGCTCACTTAGAATTTATAAACAATGCATTATGTGAAAGGATAAATTTGAAAAATTGTTGCTTTAAGAGAACTTTGTAAACATGGTATGATAGGCATTGTTTATAACTCTGCTAAATTATTCTTTCAGAGATCATTTTAAACACAAAAAACCTTAACTATTTTTAGATGACTCTTTTAATTCTCAAACATTATAACATTTGAAAAATGCCAGACAACCTCATATATGAATGCAATATTACTTAAGAAAAAAAGTCTCTAAAATGTACTCAGTATTAGTAAGAGATCAATATATGTGTGTTTTAGAAAAATCACTGCTTTAACATCTTTCTAGGAAGATTATCTTTCAGTTCAGTTCAGTCGCTCAGTCATGTCCGACTCTTTGCCACCCCATGAATCGCAGCACGCCAGGCCTCCCTGTCCATCACCAACTCCCGGAGTTCACTCAGACGCAAGTCCATCGAGTTAGTGATGCCATCCAGCCATCTCATCCTCTGTCGTCCCCATCTCCTCTTGCCCCCCAATCCCTCCCAGCATCAGAGTCTTTTCCAATGAGTCAACTCTTCACATGAGGTGGCCAAAGTACTGGAGTTTCAGCTTTAGCATCATTCCTTCCAAAGAACACCCAGGGCTGATCTCCTTTAGGATGGACTGGTTGGATCTCCTTGCAGTCCAAGAGAAATAATTTTAAGTACAACACAATAAATTATAACTTTTTTGTTTCTAAATTGAAAAACTGTTCTCCAAAACTATTACTTGCAATAGGTGCGTAACAAAGGTGCCACCAAGTGCCTTGTGGGGTATTTTTATTACAGTATCATCTACCTTAGTCAAAGTGCCCACCAAAATGTCACAAGTGACGAAGTACTGATTTTCTTCTTGCAAGCTGAGGTTTCCTAGTCCACAGTGAATGGACACCGCGCGATCAGTCTTTCACCACACACTTTACCCTAGCCCCACCCCACGTGTCAAATCTCAGGTGAACTGCTCATTCTTCTCCATTATTACAATTTTTAATGTATAAAACAATGATTTTCATTTGCTTATATGTGAATTAGTAGGGTAAATATCTCCTTTATGAGTGGCAGTACCCAGAGCATGCTTAATTTTGAATCTGGCAGGGAGAGCTCTCCTAACAGTCCATCATTGTTTTTTCTTACTCTCTTAAGAAAACTACCCTGCACCCCAAATATAACAATTGTATTTCTGCCATCCTCTTCCCAGCATGCACAGGCAATCTGACATTTAGAGATTTGGTAGAGAACAAAGACAAAATATTGGGAGAGATAAATCCATAAATCTAAAGGGTATGTTTTATATTGCAAAGTAACATTTCAAAGCATAAATCAACTAAAATGTTTTAGAAAAATATTTAACAATTCAAAGGAGGTCACTTAAACCACTATAAACTAGACTGAAAAAGAAAAATACCAAATGGGATTCATATAAAAGTTATGGCCAAGTGTATCATTTAACTAAAGCTTACTGATCTATAACACACAAATTCATTCAGTTCAGCAATACAGGGGCATTTTAAAGCCCCTTTTACCAGTGCAACTTGATTTCGAAAGTTTGACCTGTTTTTCTGCTAAGGTTTCAATAATGTAAGAATCTAAGAAACAGAACTTATTTAGATCTTCAAGGTCAGAGCCCTCTCAAAAAATTACAAATCAACCCAACAGTAATTTTTCATTCTGTTCTCACTTAGCAAAAAATGACAACCCAAAGCATTTCACGTATCAACCCTACTTGTGATGTGTGTGTGGGGTGGGGGTGGGGCTGTGTGCATTTCAAAGTTAAAAATCTGGGACTAAAGTGTCTTTGTTGTTAGCTACCAAAGCAGACCTGGAAAATTAAGTCAATTAATTTATAACAGAAACATTTCACTATTACTTCTTCTTCACATTTGCTTTCCCTTGATTTTGGTTTTGACTCATCTCTTGACCTTGTTCTTTCCTCCCAGTTTTGGTCTCTTCCCGTCTTTGCCCTGCACCCTGGACTCTGCGCTTGGTCTCTTCCATTTCTGACTCTCAGCCTGTTCTGTCTCTAACTCTCATCCTCCTCCAGTCCTTCAAATCATCTCCCCAGATAGCCTAGGCTCTGATGGAGAAAGGCACCAGCTGTGCAGACATATCCAGCAAAAATACAGAGAGAGAATTTCATCTCCACCCCTTGGCATATATTCATTTATCACTAACTTATCTCCAGTCAGACGTTCTGTTCACCTAGCAAAACTTGTGCCCCTTTCTTTAGTTTTGTGCCCAGTGGCCCACGTGATTCTCAGCAAATAACTGAAATTACACCTCAAAGCAAGATGAGACAATCACAGAGAACTTCCTGCTCACCCTCACTAAGAAATTACTATCTGAGTTCACACTGTTGACTCCTTCCTTGCAATCTAGAGCAAGAAGGATCCTTCCTTCCACCTAAAGCATTCTTCAATGTTCTAACTACTGTCTCCTCCAGAACAGGGTGACACTGGCTCATCATTCATTCTTTCTCATATTTTTCTTCAATTTTTCCTGCTCCATGAATTCATCCCATCATCCCTAAAGTCTCTCCTCATTCAAAAAGAAAAGAAAAAAAAAGATTCTCTGCTGATGCTGCATACCTTCTCTAGTTTCCATCCAATCCCTCTCAAGCTCCATGAAGAATTTCAGTGCTTTACATTCCCTTTTATTCACTTCACATAGTTTTTGCCTCCAGCATCCACATCTCTCCTTCTTCTTTCCGCTCACTCCCCCATAGTTCTGTCATCCGCCTGCCTGGGTCTCCAGGCTCCTCACACTCTGCCTTCTGAGTTCATTCTGTAAATATCCAACTCCCCGTGAAATCTCCATCTCAAGTCAGCTAAGCAGTATCTATACTTTTTTCTTTAATCTTAGTATCTATTTTTACCTCACCTTGGTGATACCAAAATTTACCATATTACTCAGAAACTGGAGGCCATTCCAAAATATTCTGCCTCCCCTGCCACTCTTCAGATCCAAGCAAGGAGGTCTTCTCTCAATTCTGTGTTCATTTCACTCTTAAGACCACTGTTTGCTTCAGGCTTTCACCATCTCTCCTGGATTACTGTAAACTGTTCCTCCTGGCACCCTCTCCCAAATGGTTTCTATGCTCTGGTCTCAGTTTCTCAAATCCATTCTCTCTCTTCTGTAATTTAAGTTACTGAAAACAAGCCAGACCACAGTTTCCACTTTCTTGTGTAAAACCATCCATTGGCTCTTTTCCAGACCTTTCTGACTTGACTTCTAACTTGGCAACCCCATTTCCTCTTTCCTCCAACCCCTTACACCTCCACAATTAAAAACAAAACAACAATAATGGTTTTAAACTGTCTGAACACAAAACTGTACGGTCGAAGGGAACTTGATGTGTACGCTGTGTTCCTCCGCCTGCAGCAGCCTTCCCTGGATTCCCCTCTCACCTGGAGAGGCAGCCCTGCCATCCCCTGTCTGAAGCCCTTCTTTCTGACGAGCCCACAGTGACCTCCAGGTAGAGCTCACTGCTGCCTTACCGGGCCATCCAGCGTTCTGTACCTATTCCCGTTACTCCACAACAGTCTAGAGCTGACTCTGCTAAAGCACTCCAAATTTATCTTTTTCATAATGGAACCCCTCAATGACTTATCAAGAAATATATCTAACACATTACTTTACTTTGGAATAAAAGCATTTTGAAGGCAAAAGTAGAAAAAAGTTTTTGCATATCTTGAAAGAATAAATCTGGAATCCTTAATCAGGAAAGAATGCTATAATAGTAACAAGGAAAAAAAATACATCTTAGCAAACAGAAGACAGAAAAAAAAAAAAAAAAGACCCTCTCAAAATTCACAGAGATGAAGAGCACAGGATCTCAGAGCTTTTGTCAGAATACACAGGAAAAACTTATAATGTCTGGCTCACAATTACACATTCTTAAACATTAACTGCTGTCATCATTAACTTTATCATTATTTTATTAACTAAAGTGACCAGAGCTGGATGGGTTAAAAGCTGTTCTAGGTCATAGGCACTTTTGTTCTCAGTCCTAAAAGTGACAGATTCTACCAAAAGTCTCTTGAATTTTTTAAAACAACAACAAAAAAGGCATTTAAGAATGATTTCTTATTATACCAGTAAGTATGGTAAATAATAACCACATTTTGTTCTTCAAGGGTAACTAATTTATAATGATCCTCTCCCTAATGGAAATCATTATATCACCAAGAAGTTCTATTGAAGAGACCAATTTCTTCTTAACAAAGTTCCTTTTGTCACCACATATGAAAACAAAGGTATCAGATGCTTAAGACACCATAATTCAAAACAAATCTTTTCTTACACAGTTATAAATTCTAAGAAAGGTTGAAACAAGCTGCTTTACCTTCAGGGGCATCTGCATCACATCTCTTTGGCACAGAAAGGGATGAATTGCCTCTATGGTCATTGTAAGTCATATTGCTCTAAAAAATGAAGATACAGTTAAAATGTAAATAGTATATTAACATATATATTTTGATTAAAAAGTGACACATTATGAACTTTATACCCTGTTTTCTATTAAACCACATTTGGCTAATATTCTAAAATGTAAATTTTATGTAAAATTTCAATTAGAATAAAAAGATTCATGGTAAACTTGACATTAAGGCTTTCCTGCAACAATGTTTAGGCCCTGTGTTAATCAATGGAGCTTCTGCCCAGAGAAAACAGCCCTTGGTTTTCCACTGTGGAACAAGAAGAGAATACCATTTATCCATGCAAAAGCATGATCTTATTTCATCCATTCATAGAAGAATGTTTCATAACATGAGCCCAAGAACTAGGTGCAGGGGATAAGGCAAGAAGATAATAAAAGGTATAAGAAACGAGAAGAATGACTAAGGTGATCTTTTAGCAGTGTGTTTCCCAAACTTGGGTCACCTGTGTATCTGCTGTGATGTGTGTCCCATCTCTGGTCCACTGACACTACTGATATTTCTCAATGAACTAACTACTAATCACATGTTAAAGAAAGAATGAAGGATGAAAAAGGGATGATCTGGGCAGAATGGGTTAATAATGAAAGATTCCATTAAAGTAAGGCTTGAACTGGGCCCTAAAACACCGATTTGATTCGAACTATTAGAAAGCAGAGCAAGAGATATTTTAGGAAAAGGAAACTAAATAAAGGCCAAATTAGATATCATCAAAATATTTTAAACTTTCAAAATATTCAAACTATCTCTCCAGATACAACTAAGAATCACAGGTGGCTTTTGAAAGATAACACCAAGGAATCAGTGTAACAGGTAAGAGGATCCCCATCAGGATATGAGAAAGCGTAATTACCCACAAATAAAACATTTAAGTCTCTTCTGTGGGACTCATGGTACCAACGAGCAGACGTTTTTTGCTCTTTGCTCACCAAAACGTTTTGGGGTGCCATCTTAATAAACTTACTTAAAATATTACTTTAAAGTAAATATTATGAGTTCTAGTAAAGTGCTAAGATAAAGCTCAGCAGTTTGGCAGCATGGGATCCATTTAAGGAACAACTATTATGAAATTCAGTGTTATTTTTAAAAAGAATTTGTATGAAACAAATGTAAATATGCCCAAAAATGGAATGTAAAACTAGTTTTAGCAGTATTAAATTTAATTTGATGAGCTAATATTTTATGCTAGCCTTTCACAAATTAGAATTTGGTTCTAGATATTACTATGTTTAAAATGTCAAAATAATGACTTTTTTAAATGTTTGTACTTACCTCTATTAAGTAGTTTTGGCTTCCATACATAACATACTGGGGAGCAAGACTATAAATCATGTAGCTAGTGTGAAGGACAATAAGCAGAAGTATCATGCAGAGAAATAAGAGCGCCTGGGGCCTGGTCCTACCTCTTCTGATTTTGTACAACTGGAAGGAGAAACACAGTGACGCTATTTCAGCAATACGTTTTACGTGAAGGCACTGGGTCTTGCTCATTTGTTAGGGGCAATGCATGCAGTTCAACCCACCAATTCTTTTTCCAAAATAAATACTAAGATTTCTTAATCTTTCCAGATAACTATAAGAATAACAAAGACAATTCTTTCCCTGTAAAGCTTTTAGATTCAGATTCATGTTTATTTTAAAAACTCAAGACCTAGAGAAATAAATTAGTATTTTCATGGTTTGTTTCAAAGAATCTTCTAAACTTATTATGTAACAGCATCTGTTAGAAATTCATAGAGCTAAGAATGGTGAACTATGTCTAATTCTATCTACAGGTTAAAAGAGTGAGTTTAAACTCTAAGTATTAGTAATACATTTATAGTTTTCTATATATTATTGCACAAGGACAGACATGTCATGTTTTAAATACTCATTTCTACGAAATACTCATGATAGCCTCATATTGTGTGTGTGTGCACGCGTGTGCATGCGCACATGCACCCACGCGCCTGCTGAGTTGTGTCTGCTAGGCTCCTCTGTCCATGGGATGTCCCAGGCAAGAATACTGCAGTGGACTGCCATTTCCTCCTCCAGGGTACCTTCTTGACCCAGGGATCGAACCTGTGTCTCTTGTGTCTCCTGCATTGGTAGGCAGATTCTTTATCAACTGCACCATCTGGGAAACCCATCCTCATGTTATACTCAACTATAACACTGTCATCTAGTTTATGGTAATTTATGACCATCTGACTATAGCTATTTCCATGTGCATCCTGTATGCATGGATGGAAACTGAAACGTGGGAGCAGATACAAGAAGCTTGGTGACAGGCCTCTCATTTCAATGACAGAGCACACTTTAGCGACCGAGATAGCACCTCCCTGCTTTATTACTCGACTGAATATAATAGTACAATACAGAATAACAGGACTCTAATCCTGGATGGGACACGATCACCTAAAAATGCACACTTCCTGCTTCCCTATGCCCAGTAGTGGCTGGTAGTGATAAAACATTACGCATCAGAAAGAAAGCAGTCTGTGGGAGACTTCTGGGAAAGCCACATCTTCTGTCACCCCTTCTCCTAGCTGCCTCTTCCTCACAGAACACAGACGGGGTAAAGAGGGCTGAAGAAGCCATATCTCAACCATGAGGGAGAAGCCAAGAGGAATATTAGACTTGATGTTTTTGAGTTACTGAAGCAATGTTAGATTTAAAAAATTTTCCACAGCAGGAAGTCTTTCATTAGTTCAAGCCTCTAGTTAATTGCATTTTACACACAGCTGGAAGTATGAAGTGATATATCTCATTTTAATATCAAAATGAGAATAAGAAGAAAATAACCCTTTCTCCAATAGCACAGGAATCTTTCACTGCCAGTCACAGGGCCATATTTCGAACTATAGTGTATCCAGTTGTGCTGCAATGCGGTTGGGCTACAGCCAAACACTAAGGAAACTAACAGAAATTCTAAACCACGGCTTTCAGCCTCAGCACTGCTGACATTTTGGGCTGGATAAGCAAGTCTTTGTTGCGGGGCTGCCTGTGCAACACAGGACGCTGCCCCGATTCCCTGCTCTCCACCCACCAGATGCCAGTAGTGCTTCCTAGTTATAACAACTGAAAACATCTCCAGACTTTGCCAAGTATACCAGGAGGGCAAAACTGCCCCCGTTTAAGAACTGCAGCTTTAGACAAAGGGGCTTCCCAGGTGACCCAGCAGTAAAGAATTCATCTGCCAACGCAGGAGACGCAGGTTCGATCCTTGGGTCAGGAAGATCCCCTGAAAGAGGAAATGGCAATCCACTCCAGTATTCATGGTGGGATAATCCCATGGACCGAGAAGACTTGCGGGCTACAGTACATGAAGTTACAAAGAGCTGAACACAACTGAGCATGCACTCTCTAGACAAAGAGCACTTTTATGTTAACATAAAGTGAAAAGGCCAGAACTTCCACCATTTTGGTATTAAGATATTTATAACTCCTGTATTATAAATCTACGATAATTTGCAATAATGGAGGATATATACAAAATGATGGAAAAAATAAAAAAATATTATAACATATACTCACTCTAATCCAAAAGAACCATATGCCAATATTTCGAATCCCCGCCATTGAAGTAAAAATAAAGTACATAATAATAATTGTTATAAGAATATAATCCAGAGGGAACACCTGAAAAAGAGAAAATTAAACTTAATACACAAACAATAAGGGCTCCAGGAGTCATGCATTGAATACAATTAAGTCA
>NW_011494840.1:1451339-1453054 GCF_000754665.1 Bison bison bison | reverse complement strand
ATCCTACAATAAATTAAACTAAAAATTATATTTATATATGGAATAAAAGATGTCATTAAAAGGCAAAATCAGGAAATGCTTGGAAAAGTTCACCCTAAGTTTAAATATATATCCAATTCAAATAATACATAACTTAAAGAGTTCAGTAATATGTCAATACAATAATTTTTAGGATAACATACCAATGCAGAAATTATACGTAAATAAGAAGCCAAATTAACAGAGAGCACAAGCATATATTGCCAAGCATTAACAGGTTTGTCAACATAATAATTTGACAATGTTTGCTCAAGTATAAAATGACTGATTTTTTTTTTTTTTACTTACAGTTTGTAGTAAAGGCAAAAGCATATTCAGTGGGTTACTCAGGTTAGCTCCAAAAATTATGAAACCAGAATCTATTCCAGCTGAATGAAGAGCTTTATCCAAGCTATAACAAAGTATATAGTGAATTTACACATTATACCATCACATTTTCAGTTAGTTTAGAAAGAATAACATCATAACTTGAGCACGTACATTCAACTGAGTCCAAGAAAACCACGAATAACAAATCAAACATCATTTAAATATCTTACAGATATTGTTCAATTGATACAGACCAAAGAAATACTATTATTGGATCTTTTTAGTCATTCTTTGAGTTAATGCTGTAGAACACTTCAAGTAAAATAGCTACTTAAGATGAATAGGCTACATTAATGGAATTCAGCACGGAAAATGTATAATATCACAGGAGATGTGTCAGTGCTTTAGAAAATGTGTCTACTGTACTTACTTTGACAGGAAGAGAGAAATTACAAACAGCAATGCAACAAAGATGAAAAATATTCCCCAAATGATCTAAAAGCAAAAAAAAAAACCAAAAAAATCATTAAAATATACTTCTAAAAGTTGATATTAAAAGTACAAAACCATTATGCTCAATAAGAGTCGGTACCATGTGAAAATGATCTAAAAAATGACCTAAAAATACATTTTAACTTAATCTATAATCCTAGGCAAATGTCACTAAATTTTCATTATGAGACTATCTGAGAAAAAAAACACAGAAGAGAAAAAGCATTTAAAGTCTTCATTGGTAAGTAAGCAAATGAGACTCTTTGCTAGGTCAAATAAAAGTTCATAATGACTTATATTCAAATACAAGAAGTTAACTGAAAACTATATTAAGACTAATACACATACACAGAAAATCAAAACCAAGAAACTCATCAGGTTATATTAACCTGTTGTTAAAATAGAGAACTTGTAACATTTTCTCACAGAAGTAATGAGATACACAGTTGACTCTTGGACAACCCTCTGGATAGTCAAAAATCTGTCTAGAGCTCATTGTCAGCCCTCTGCACACGCAGTTCCTCCATATCCACATAGTCCTCCAACTGTGGGTGCAGAGTGCTGTATCATGGGCTACAGAAAAGTATCCCTGTGTATGTGGACCTGAGTAATTCAAATCACATTGTTCATGGGTCAACAGCTTATATCTTATAAATAAATTATATCACATCTTTAGAAAAGTCTATATTGCTGGTATTATTTTTGAAATAGAGTACCAACAGCACTGAAGAAAATGTCACATAAAACTAACTCTGTGGAAAAATGTGCTAAGTACTGTAATCGATGGGATATACTTACTTATACTCTAAGTATGAACTTGACAGTGTGAAAGGATATGTATGAGACATGAAGGATATGTATGAGCTGTATTCAGG
>NW_011494840.1:1448068-1451239 GCF_000754665.1 Bison bison bison | reverse complement strand
CCCTTGGACTGAAAGGAGATCCAACCAGTCCATCCTAAAGGAAATCAGTCCTGAATATTCATTGGAAAGACTGATACTGAAGCTGAAACTCCAATACTTTTGCCACGTGATGCGAAGAACTGACTCAACGGAAAAGACCCTGATGCTGGGAAAGATTGAGGGCAGGAGGAGAAGGGGATGACAGAGGATGAGATGGCTGGATGGCATCACCGACTCAATGGACATGAGTTTGAGTAATTCCGGCAGTTGGTGATGGACAGGGAGGCCTGGCATGCTGCAATCCATGGGGTCACAAAGAGTCGGACACGACTGAGCTACTGAACTGAACTATTTTGGTTTCTCCTTTGCCTGGAGTTAATAGAAATAGACAGAAAA
Source organism: Bison bison bison (assembly GCF_000754665.1). Taxonomy (NCBI): domain Eukaryota; kingdom Metazoa; phylum Chordata; class Mammalia; order Artiodactyla; family Bovidae; genus Bison; species Bison bison. The sequence continues at coordinate 1,450,864 of NW_011494840.1, read as the reverse complement.
CATTATGAATGCGAGGGAGATTTTTCATCTTATTTCACATGATCATTGAATATTTTAGAATTCTGATATGATAAAAGAAAAGTAGACTAACAACACATTATCCGACCCAGCACGAAAGATAGATCTGGAAATAAATCTTAAAGTTGTGTTCTAGGGAATTCTTTGGTTCTGAAAGAGTACCTTTATTATATCACTCAAAATATACTGCATATATCCATTTTACATACTGGGATTTCACATGAGCATTTACTCTAAAATGTTTCATTGCTAAGTAAGTTGAAGTGACTACTTTATAGTAACAGAAGATTATTAGTAGCAGGTATAAAGGAGCATACACAGTCTTTTTCTACCAGGTTTGAGCACGGTATTTGATACCCAGGAGAACTGAAGCCAATATCCATACACTGAGGAAACATATTATTTCTCAGCAGCATGCTGACAGCAAATAGCTTGTAGCAGGAGATAGTGCCAGCACCAACTGCCAGCGAGCAGTAAAGGAGCACAGCACAGAGAGCGCGAGAAATCAGCATTGCCCTGCCTGGATGCCCGCTGGAGAAGGAAAGAAGAGAAAATCCTTAACTATACCCCAATCTGCTGAGATGAATGAACCAGAGTTATGACGGTTTAACCACAGCTACTTAACAAAACAAAGAAAAAGATTAAAAAGATAAATGTTTTATAAAGACCAAGAAAACTATATATATTTAAATATGAGAACTTAAGTTAGTAGTACTTACAGAATCAAGTCAGGGGTGACCACCTTGGGTTGACCTAAATGTTACATATTCCACACCAGCTATTATATCCATTTGGAAAAAATAATTAAGCCAAAGAGATGACACCAGTAAAAGTAACAAAGTAGAAATCTCTGAAAATCCTTTCCCCTTAAAAGCAATTTAACAACCAGCATAAATTGTCAGAACAAACTTTTTCAACATTGAAAATGAACCAGAAGCATGCCACAATCCAGGAGCATTTAAGGAAAAGGGCTGGCTCTCAGTAACAGCACAGAACACTGTGGCATTCTGATTTGCTCTAGTACCAGCCCTTCCTCTCTGTAAGCTGGGCAGCCACCTGAGAAACAGAAGGGGCTGGGGCTCTTTCAGTCTTCTTCCCAGAGGACTGCCATTACCTGACCTGCCTGGAAGGTACATGGAAGATCCCACTTGCAAGACTGTGTCTGGCTTGAAATGGAGCTCATACAGTGCAAAAATTCCTTTTTCCCAGGAACCAGTGAACTTCATGGCCATGAGAGCTAGTCAATATCAGGCAAAAAATAAACTAACCAAAAAGATTAAAATGGAAACGCGAGGAATGCGATGCCCACAGGGGCTCTGAAAAGTTTCTATATATTCCCGGGAATGAAGAAGGCCCTGTGCAAGCTCATGAATATAGGAGAGGCCTAACTGTGCATTCTGGTCGACCCTGAGGTTCTGTCTTGCACGAGCAGGATGTGTGGGCTAAGAGTGGTATAAATGCATCCTGAGTGCTGAAGTCACGTCTCCCCTCACAGATGGCCCCTCAGCAAGACTGGGAGACTTACAGATTCTAGGTGTTTAAGAAAATCTGTGTCCAATAATTAACTAAACCAACCAAGCAGAAACTTCAGTGACTGCAACAACAAAGAAAACAGACTTCATAGCATGCACACAAGTCACTAAACAAACAACGAAAAGTAATAACAGAAAATCCAGGGGAGAATCTCATCTCCCGAGTTACTGCATTATGCTATTTAAAATTTCTCATGTTTTAACTTAGAAAAAAAAAAAGAGAGAGAGACATGCAAAGCAGCAAGAAAGTACAGCTAATACAGAGAAAAAAAACAAAATCAGTAGGCACTGTACTTGAGGAAGTCCTTGAGGACATTGAACTTATAAGACAAAAACGTTAAAGCTACTACTTTAAATATGTAGCTCAGAACATGAACGCCTTATTGCCAAATTCAGACTTAAATTGAAGAAAGTAGGGAAAACCACTAGACCATTCAGGTATGACCTAAATCAAATCCCTAATGATTATACAGTGAAAGTGACAAATAGATTTAAGGGACTAGATCTGATAGAGTGCCTGATGAACTATGGGCAGAGGTTCATGACATTGTACAGGAGACAGGGAGCAAGACCATCCCTAAGAAAAAGAAATGCAAAAAAGCAAAATGGCTGTCTGAAGAGGCCTTACAAATAGCTGTGAAAAGAAGAGAAGCATAAAGCAAAGGAGAAAAGGAAAGATATACCCATTTGAATGCAGAGTTCCAACAAATAACAAGGAGAGATAAGAAAGCCTTCCTCAGCGATCAGTACAAAGAAATAGAGAAAAAGAACAGAATGGGAAAGACTAGAGATTTCTTCAAGAAAATCAGAGATACCAAGGGAACATTTCATGCAAAAGTGGGCTCAATAAAGGACAGAAATGGTAGGGACCTAACAGAAGCAGAAGATATTAAGAAGGGGTGGCAAGAATACACAGAAGAACTGTACAAAAAAGATCTTCACAACCGAGATAATCGTGATGGTTTGATCACTCACCTACAGCCAGATATCCTGCAATGTGAAGTCAAGTGAGACTTAGAAAACATCACTACGAACAAAGCTAGTGGAGGTGATGGAATTCCAGTGGAGCTATTTCAAATCCTAAAAGATGATGCTGTGAAAGTGCTGCACTCAATATGCCAGCAAATTTGGAAAACTCAGCAGTGGCCACAGGACTGGAAAAGGTCAGTTTTCATTCCAATCCCAAAGAAATGCAATGCCAAAGAATGCTCAAACTACCGCACAATTGCACTCATCTCACACGCTA
>NW_011494840.1:1447353-1447968 GCF_000754665.1 Bison bison bison | reverse complement strand
ATGCTCAAAATTCTCCAAGCCAGGCTTCAACAATACATGAACCGTGAACTTCCAGATGTTCCAGCTGGATTTAGAAAAGGCAGAGGAACCAGAGATTAAATTGCCAACATCCACTGGATTACTGAAAAAGCAAGAGAATTCCAGAAAAACCTCTATTTCTGCTTTATTGACTATGCCAAAGCCTTAGACTGTGTAAGTAACAATAAACTGTGGAAAATTCTGAAAAAGACGGGAATACTAGACCTGCCTCTTAAGAAGTCTCTTTGCAGGTCAGGAAGCAACAGTTAAAACTGGACATGGAACAACAGACAGGTTCCAAATAGGAAAAGGAGTATGTCAAGGCTGTATATTGTCACCCTGCTTATTTAACTTATATGCAGAGTACATCATGAGAAATGCTGGGCTAGATGAAGCACAAGATGGAATCAAGATTCCCGGGAGAAATATCAATAACGTCAGATATGCAGATGACATCACCCTTATGGCAGAAAGTGAAGAAGAACTGAAGAGCCTCGTGATGAAAGTGAAAGAAGAGAGTGAAAAAGTTGGCTTAAAACTCAACATTCAGAAAACGAAGATCATGGCATCCAGTCCCATCACTTCATGGCAAACAGA
>NW_011494840.1:1445844-1447164 GCF_000754665.1 Bison bison bison | reverse complement strand
AATTAAAAGATACTTACCTTGGAGAAAAGTTATGACCAACCTAAACAGCATTTAAAAAGCAGAGACATTACTTTGCCAACAAAGGTCCATCTAGTCAAGGCTATGGTTTTTCCAGTAGTCATGTATGGATGTGAGAGTTGGACTATAAAGAAAGCTGAGCACCGGAGAATTGATGCTTTTGAACTGTAGTATTGGAGAATACTCTTTGAGAATCCCTTGGACTGCAAGGAGATCCAACCAGTCCATCCTAAAGGAAATCAGTCCTGAATATTCATTGGAAGGACTGATGTTGCAGATGAAACTGAAAAACTTTGGCCACCTGATAAGAAGATTGGACTTATTTGAAAAGACCCCGATGATGGGAAAGATCGAAGGTAGGAGAAGAGGACGACAGAGGATGAGATGGTTGAATGGCATCACCAACTTAATGGACATGAGTTTGAGTAAACTCTGGGAATTGGTGATAGACAAGGAGGCCTGGTGTGCTGCAGTCCATGGGGTCACAAAAAGTCGGACACAACTGAGTGACTGAACTGAACTGAAAGAACTAAAGAAAAACGTTTCTTAAGAACCAAAACAAAGTGAAAACAAGGTCTCCCTGAATACAGAATATCAACAAAGAGACAGAATTTCTCAAGATGGAAAATGCAGTAATTGAAACAAATAGCTCACTAGAAAACAAAATGAAAAGTTCAGCAGATTTAACCGGTCGGGAGATAAGAATCATTAAACTTGAAGATGAATCAACTGAGATGATCAAGTCTGAGGAACAGAATCAAGCTCCTTGAGGGTAAGGGCTGAGACCTTCACCTCTTTGCTGGCTATCGGCTGGGAGCCTCTCAGTCCCCGAGGCTGTGTGCATCCCTCTTCACATTCCCTCCATCGTCAAATTAGTAAGAGCAGCTCAGTTCTGAGTGCTTCTCTCACACTTGACCACGTCTTTCTGACTCTTGCCATGGAGGCTCTCTGTCTTTATTCATCTAGCTGTGCTGGGTCTTCGTTGCAGCACTCGGATCTTTGATCCTGGGTGCGGCATGTGAAGTCTTCAGCTGTGGTATGTGGGAGCTAGTTCCCTGACTAGTTATCAGACCTGTGCCGCCCGCACTGGGAGCACAATCTTAACCACTGGACCAGAGGGAAGTCCCATTCACATTTATTGATATGACTAACACGAAATTAGAAGACGTTACTCCTTGGAAGGAAAGTTATGACCAACCTAGATAGCATATTCAAAAGCAGAGACATTACTTTGCCAACAAAGGTCCAGCTAGTCAAGGCTATGGTTTTTCCTATGGTCATGTATGGATGTGAGAGCTGGAC
>NW_011494840.1:1421377-1445744 GCF_000754665.1 Bison bison bison | reverse complement strand
GGATGTGAGAGCTGGACTGTGAAGAAGGCTGAGCACAGAAGAATTGATGCTTTTGAACTGTGGTGTTGGAGAAGACTCTTGAGAGTCCCTTGGACTGCAAGGAGATCCAACCAGTCCATTCTGAAGGAGATCAGCCCTGGAATTTCTTTGGAAGGAATGATACTAAAGCTGAAACTCCAGTACTTTGGCCACCTCATGCAAAGAGTTGACTCATTGGAAAAGACTCTGATGCTGGGAGGGACTGGGGGCAGGAGGAGAAGGGGACGACAGAGGATGAAATGGCTGGATGGCATCACCGACTCGATGGACATGAGTTTGAGTAAACTCCGGGAGTTGGTGATGGACAGGGAGGCCTGGCATGCGGTGATTCATGGGGTCGCAAAGAGTCGGACACGACTGAGCGACTGAACTGAACTGAACTGAACACATTTAGTTTAGAAAATATCTCGTTTGATAACTATGTATGTATTTCCTGTGTTTCTTTCTCCAGCTAATATGAATTCCTTGCTCCTGGATTTTTAGTCCTTTTGTGTTAAGAAAGTTTGTATTTTTGTTTGTGTACTTGAATTTTCCAGTGCTCCTAGCCCCCATGTTCTTATTCACTCCTTTACTAAACAATGTATTGGTTCTTATGTGTTCAACTCCTACCTACTGCCTACACAGTAATCTATGAGAAATTCTATTTTCTTTCTCTCTCTTCTTAATTATCTATTCCTCAGCACATATGTTTGTGCTTCACTCTCTGCCCCAGCCCACACTTTTTCTTCATACAATACTAAATGTTCACCATAGTCCTTTTGCTGATGTTCACCTTCACACCTATTAATAGGCCAGAACTTGGCAACCGGGGATTTCTCAACAAGAGCTCATCAGTACAGAATCCCCTGAGTTCTTAAATGTTTAAAAACTGTTTTTCTAAAGGATATTTTGGCTAAATACAAATTCCTTGGTTCTGCCAACTAAAACTGGGCACTTGCCATCAGTCTCTGCAAGGACTAAGTCACAAACCGCTGCTGCTGCCTACCTTCGACACCCCCTGAGAAGGCTTCAGGGTGGAGACCAGGAGTGAGGCACTCTGTGATCCAGGAAAATGGGCAGAACAGGCCCTCAGGGAGTTAGGCATTTTCAGAAGACAACTGTATGAGCCTGATTCTTGCATCTCTTCAGATCTAGCACTAAAATCATTAATGCCGACTTCTGCTCCTCATGACTGGCCAATAACCTTCTGCCAACATGTGTGCCTGACTGCATGCACCCCTTCACTAAAATCATATACAATACTGACTTTCCCTCACCTCTTCCGAGCAGCTCCTCAGAGCTACCTGAGGAGCTGTCTCCTGGGCTAGTCTTCATTTTGCCCCCAGTAAAACAACTCACAACTCTCACATTGTGCATTGGTTTTTTTTTCAGTAGTTCATACCTTTTCATTGAGATTTTATTTTTTTAATGTTCTTCCATTCCTTCCTAGCTTTGTATGTTTCTTGAGAAGTCTAAGTCTAATAATGTTGCCCTTGTGAGCTGATCCTTTTGCTTGGAAATCTTGAGGATTTTCTTTAAATCTGAAGTCGGTTTTACCAGGAAACTGCACATAAATTTTCCCAGGTACAAAGTGGCTATTTCCTGTCTATTCATGATATAGAATATTCATGACATGTGGATTCATGTCTATTTACTTTAGGATTTTTTTTTGGGGGGGTATTATACCTTTAAATATTCTGCTAATTTGTTTTGTTTTGCCACTGCATGGAAACCTACACATATGTAGTTTTTCTTTCTTTTCCATTTCAACACTCGTTTTTGGATTGTTTTTTTACTTCATCTTATTTTCCTTCTCTTGGTTATCCTTCTGCCTTTCTTCAAACGTCCCCTCTTACTAAATTTTATTTGATCCTTTTCTCTTTTGGACACACTGTAAATTTGTTTTCATTTCCAAAATTAAGTGTATTTTCCTCCCATTTTCCCCTGAGTTCAACTCTATTTCTATCTGATTTTTTGTCATTTTCTGTTTTCTTGCTTCTTAAATAGTGGTAAAATACAAATAACATAAAATTTACCATCTCAAACATTTTTAAATGTACAGTTTAGTTGTGTTAAATTAACTCACACTGTTCTGCAAACTAATCTCTTTTCATTTTGCAAAACTGGAACTCTGTACCCATTAAAGAACTCCCTAGACTTCCTGCCCCCCGACCCTTGGAGAATCACCAGGGTTCTCCAGGTACCTCTTAAAAGTTGAATTATACAGTATTTGTCTTTTGGTGATTGGCTTATTTCACCTAAGATTGGGGGTTTAAGATCAATCACAGGCTTATCTCCAAATTTCCTCTTCTCTCTACCAAAATTTTCCCAGATTGTCTTTGTTTAATACAAAGTTTTGTAGTAAGAGCTGACAAGAAAACTTGCTGGATTTGTGAGGTCTTTTGTTGTTGTTTTTCTTATAAGTAGTTGATTCTCATTTGCAGATTCTGCATTTACAAACCTACTGCTCGCTAAAATTTATTTATGGCCTTAAAATCAACACACATGGCTCTTAGCGGTCTTTTGAAGATACACTGTGCATATGTGTTCAGTCTCTCAGTTATGTCTGACTCTTTGTGACCCCACAGATTGTAGCCTAACAGACTACTTCTGTCCATTGAATTTTTCAGGCGAGAATGCTGGAGTGACTTGCCATTTCTTATTCCAGGGGATCTTCCTGACAGAGGGCTCGAACCTGCATCTTCTGCATTAGCAGGCAGATTCTTTACTACTCCACCGCCTGGGAAGTCCTCGCAGATACATGCAAAGAGGTAAAAATTCTAAGTTCCTGATGCTCACATTCCGAGCTAAGCATGAACTAGGCAATACTCTGCTTTCTTGTTTCAGCTCTCTTACCATAGACAAGTATCCTGTAAGTGCACTATTTACTGCTATATTCTTTGCATTTTGTACTTTCTGTCAGCAATTTTCTTGTTTAAAATAGCCCCCAAGCATACTGCTGAAGTGCTGTCTAGTTCCTAAGACTAAGAAGTCATTCAATTCTCCTGGGTCTCTCCAGTGTATACATGTTATCAAATATTTGTTTGAAATTCCCCTGTTGACCTGTCTCATGTCAATTTAATTCTTAGACTAGAGAGAAGAATTGAGAAAGGTAGAAAAACATTTCTTTCTTCCCCACAACAAAACATTGCTGAGAGAAATTTAATGAGACATAAACAAATGTAAAGTCGACCCATATTTATGGTGTAATATGACTTAATACATTAAAAATGACAATACTACTGAAAGTGTTCTACAGATACAATGCAATCCCTACCAAAATCATAATGACCTTTTTTTTTTTTTGGCAGGAACAGAAAAAGCCATTCTAAAATTCATATGAATTTCAAGGAAGCCCAAACAGTAAAAACAATCTTGAAAAAGAACAACAAAGTTACAGGACTCACGCTTCTCTATTTCAAAATTTACTACAAAGCCACAGCAACCAAAACAGTATGGTACTGGCATAAAGACAGACACATAGCCAATGGAAAAGACTCCAGAAATGAATGCTCACACATACGCTCAAATGATCTTTGACAAGGGGGCCAAGGTCATTGAAAGGGGAAAGAACAGTCTTTTCAAAGCATGATGCTGGGAAGAAGAAATCTTCATGCAAAAAAATGAAATTAGACTGTTATCCTTCACCATATACAAATACCTCAAAATGGATCAAAGATCTAAACGTAAGAGCTAAAACTATTAAACTCTAAGGGAAAAAAACCTTCATGGCACTGGATCTGGTAATTATTTTTTGGATATGACACAAAACACAGGTAACAAAAGAAAAAAAAATGCATCAGACATCATTAAAATTAAAAATCTGTGTATCAAAAGACACTATCAACAGAGTGAAAACACAAGCCAAGAATAGGAGAATATTTACAAATCATGCATCTGATAAGGAGTAACATTCAGAATATTAAAAATGAAACTTGAATAAGCATTTCTCCAAAGTAAACATATAAAGCCAACAGTCTAATGAAAAGATGCTCAGTGTCACTAATCAAATGAAATGCAAGTGAAAACCATAATGAGATATCACTTCACAAGCATAACGTTGGTTATTATCAAAACAAAGGAAAATAAGTGTTGACAATGATATGGATAAATTAGAACCCTTGTGCATTGCTCGTGGGCATGTAAAATGGTGCAGTCACTGTGGAAAACAGTACGTTCTTCAAAAGTTATACCAGAACTGATCAAGATCTAACAACTGCATTTCAAGATATATACTCAAAAGAACTGAAAGCAGGGACTCAAACAGGTACTTGTACACCAATTACCTTGAAAGCACTATTCACAATAACCAGAAGTTGGAAAAAACTCAATGTCCACCAACTGATGGATGGATAAACAAAATGATGGATGGAAAAACAAAATTAATATTATTCAACCTTAAAAAGAAATGAAATTTCTATACATCAAAAACATGAATGAACTTTGAAGAAATTATGTGTCAAATAAACCAGACATAAAAGGATATATAATTCACTTACATAAGGTACCTACAATAGGAAATTCAGAGAGACAGAAAGCAGGATAGAGGTCATTAGGGGATGTGAGCTGGGCAGGTGAATCAGGAAGGAAGGAGTACAACCTTTAAAGGGTACCATCTTTAAAGGAAGTCAGTGTTGGATACGACATAACCTGGTCAGACCCAACTAGGTCTGAGAAGGCAGAAGATTCGACTTCCAGTGGACCTTAAGCCTCATTATATGCTCATTGTAATACATCAGCTAAATGACACCCCACAAGTGCCATGACAATTCCATAAAAGGTCAACAAGTGAACTCCTGGAAATCCCCGCACCTTCCAAGATGGTTAGAATAATCCTCCCACTCATTAACCTATGAAATTACTCAGCCCATAAAAACCACCCACTCCATATTTCAGGGCATCTCACCTTCTGAGACACCCCACACTGTCTGAGGAGTATATTTCTCCCAGAACCGTTCTCAGCTTTTAAGACAGACCGAATTCTGTCTATGGAATGTTTATCTCTCTAAATAAATTCACTTCTTATCTATCACTTTGTCTCTCACTCAATTTTTTCTGCTATGAGACATCAAGAACCTGAATTTCATTAAGTCCTGAGACCAAGTGTGTGATCTCAGTTAAAAGACAGTGGGTTCAAGCCCCAATCTGAGCTGTATGGTTTCAGGGGGATGGGGGTGGGGTGGAGGTGAGGAATGGAGAATTAGTTACTGTTGAGTGTTCTGTTAGAGATGATGAAGGTTCTGGAAACGGGCAGTGGTGAGCATTGCACAACACTGTGAATGTATGTCATGCCACATCGACAAATAGTTTAAATGGTGTATTATATGCTATATATGTTTTACCATAAAAAAGTCTGAAAAGATAAGTGATATAACTATGGATATGAATTTATTACTTTCTATATGAATATAAGAGGTCTAAGTATAACAAGAGGTGCATCAGGAGCTTCAGGTTATCTAGGCCAATTAGTTGTATACACTAGAAAAATGTGCATCTGTCAGAGAGCAAGTTTAATCAAGTGAGTAATGTAGACTGCATGCTTAGAAATGTGCTCAGTATTGTATATAAACACTATTTTAAGGACCCATTAACTTATTCTAATTAAATGCTTATTTCTGTAAGACTCTTCAACTCAAAACTAATTTTCTTCCTTGAGTTCCATGGCTAATTTGTGTCTTTGTAGGCAGGAACAAACACAACATCGTAAAGCAATTTCCCCCAGGTAAAAATCGATTTTTAAAAAAACTGGAAAAAATGAGGTACAAACAAAAAGAAAAATAAGTCCCTTCGCTGTTGACCTGAAACCATCACAACACTGTTAATCTGCTAACCCCCAATATAAAATAAAAGATTCAAAAGAACAAAATGAAAAATGAAGGAATGTGTAAATGTCTACATAAAGATTTGTACACAAATGTTCATATCAGCATATAATCATAACAGCCTCAAACTGGAAACAACTTGAATCCCCATTAGCAGGTGAATGGATAAACAAGCTGTGATACAGACACAGCAGAATGATACTCAGCAAGAAAACAGAATGAACCGCTGAAAAGAAATGCGGTAACACGGGTGAACCTCAAAAGCACTGAGCTGAGCCAAGGCCAGACAAAAGTCTGTACCTTCCACGATTCCATAGAACATGTGAAAGTTAACCTCAGTGACAGAAGGACGTCAGCGACTGTTTGGGGCCCGATGCGATGGGCCCAGGAGGACACCCAGCTTTATGCAGCGATGTGGATCTTCTCTAACCACAGCCTACATTTGGTGAAATCATTCTACACACTTTATAAAGCTGTGAAAGTCCCTCTAAACACAGGTACAGTGAAATGGCACAAAGCATTTAAAACAAGGCAGCTGTTAGTGACCAGATTATAAATATCTATAAAGAAGCTAATATATAAACAATTTAAAATTAAGTTAAGGGTGGGCACAGTTTCTTTATACCTTTGGTGGTATGAAAACAATCACCTTGGGAAAACAGACTAGGGTAAGTCTTTAAAAAGAAACTGATTCTAACCGACAGTTTTAAAATGATATACAGTAGATCTAACTGATTATGTTTTTGAAGAACTCTTTTAGAAAAGAAGCTTTTTAGGGTAAGCAGTCAGGTAATTTCCCCATTTCCTTTTGAATTATGAGAGGAAGACCCAAGTCTGAAGAATTTAAGGCTAGCAAATGATGGTTTAAAAAAAAGGGAAATTAATGGTTTTTCATCTTAATACCTTGTACATATTTTCAGAAACATGCCACCACACAATGAAGCAAATTCTGTTGAAATTTTTAATTTGAATACTGAAATCTATCTGATTGAAAAAGTTCTAATATGGGTCCCAGATCTCCTATAGAAAAGTACAAAGTTGTAAAACTAGAAGCATACTACATTACTTACCTATATTTTAAGTTTCTTCAAGCCTCTAGCGCTTACATTACACATGAGTAAATAAAGCTCAGAGAGGTTATGCACCTTACCCAAACTGCCAGGCATTGGAGCTGCAATTTAAAACCAGATGATTTTAACTCTAAAACCCATGCTCCAGGCGCCACACTGCAATGCTTCCACAAGAATCAATCTCTCTGAGAGGTGCTACATAGAGTGACAGCGTAATTCTGTAAAACTCCATTTACCTTCAGGGGACGTAGAGCACCACAGAATTTTGTCCACCAGCTATTTTCAATGAATTCTAAGCGCCTCTCTCTTTTCCGAAGTGTTCGTAACCTTTCTTCAAATTGTTTTAAGGCGCGTCTATCCCTTGCCGGCAAAGGTCGACCATCTTTGCTCTGCAAATAACAGATCAAAATAAAACAGTTTTTTACCATTAAGGTCTTAATAGAGTACACATCAGATTTAGCAGATTCAGACAACAAAAACTTTTTTAGGTTGGACTTGACTCCTGAGGCAAATTTACAATCTGAAGGAAAAAAGCAAAACCCAATAACTTCTATGTGAGAATACACATCTCTGAACCAAGGTCAGTGTCAAAATGTGATGAGAACACATGCACATTTAATGCTAAACTTTTCTTGATCCCTATTTTCCAAATACTCAATATGGTGAAGTTATGTAGAGACATAATATCTTTTTAAACACCCCTTTTATGAGGCACTTTATGTTCTCTGTTTGATCACTCTCCTTCACCTCCAAATTCCTCACCCCATCCCTTCACATACCCAGCCCTATGTTCCTCCTCCCCTTGGTCAGGAGATTGTGTTCCAGCGTTTACCTGGGCTGATGTTCCTCAGTCCCTGACTCAAACACCAGCAGAGGGATGTAGGATTAGGATGTGCTGAGCATAAGATTTTTTTTTCTTTTTAAAAGGCTAATTACTTTACAATATTGTATTGGTTTTGCCATACATCAACATGAATCCGCCACGGGTGTACACGTGTTTCCAATCCTGAACCCCCCTCCCACCTCCCTCCTCATACCATCCCTCTGGGTCATCCCAGTGCACCAGCTCCAAGCTTCCTGTATCCTGCATCGAACCTGGACTGGCAATTCGTTTCAATTTTATAACAATTGCTAAGAACTGGCACTTTCTTACCCTCCAAGTATATTTGCGAAGGAGTCAGGTTTCCTTGGGCTGACCTCTCCAGAAGATAATTCTCCTGTACTTTCATATGATATTGACTGTAACCGTGAGCAGTACCCTTCTGTGGTGTCTCAGGGACACGTTCCTTCGTGAACTCCCCCTTCCCTAAAGTGCCTTCAACCAGGTACAGTAATAAACCACAATAATCAGACAACTGCTAAATACTAAGAAGGTGAAATATTACATTTGCTTTTACTGGAAGGACCAAGAAAATGTTTACAAGGGACATTTTTATTACTTTTAAATTTGGGGTGGCACCATATGGCGTGTGGGGTCTTAGTTTCCTGACCAGGGATGGAACCCTTGTCCTCAGCAGTGAAAGTGCAGAGTCCTAACCACTGGACTGCCAGGAAATTCTCAGCACCATTTTAAAATGTAAAAACATTAAATAATTAGAATGTTAAAGTCCTTTCAAGGTTCAAACAGGATGCTGGGAGAGACAGCACATGGTGGTCTATAACACAGCACGGAGTGCTGTCATGTGAAATAACAGACACATGCAGACAGTGCCCGGATAGCCCTTCATCAAGGGGTGCGCATGGTCACAGTGATCTCCACAGACGCACTGCCACGCTCTTCTGGAACCAGCCGTCTCTTCCTTACTATGCTGTTCCCCAAACTTCAACACACCTAACAATCAACAGGACATTTCATTAAGCACAGGTTTCTAGACCCCACACCAAGAGAATATGACTCAGTCAGGCCTTGGGTGAGGCCTATACTTTGCTTTTCTACCAAATTCCCAGGAGGTCCTGATGCTACTGGTCCAGAAACCATACTCTGCATGGAAAGTGGAAAGTATTAGTCGCTCAGTCCTGTCTGGCTCTTTGCAACCCATGGACTGTAGCCCATCAGGCTCCTCTGTCCATGGGATTCTCCAGGCAAGAATAATGGAATGGGTTGTCATTCCCTCCTCCAGGGGAGCTTCCTGACCCAGGGATCACATCCAGGTTTCTTGCATTACAGGCAGATTCTTTACTGGCTAAGCCACCAGGGAATTACATGGAATTACAGGGAATTCCATGGGACTATATTTAACTATCTTTACTGCTTTAAGTCAAGTACTTAAAGTACTTGATACTTTAAGTCAAGTACTTAAAGTACTGCTTGCTATCAGAGTGCATCCTCAAAGGAACCTTACACAAGACTGTTTTATGAAGACTAGAGGAATGAAACACTTCCCTCCACAGACAGATCCAGACCACGCTTCAGTCATGTGGTACTTCACAATTTTTCTCACAACTGTCATTCTAATATCAAAAGGACACCAACAAGGTAGATTTACTTCACTGCTGGCTTTTGCTGCTGCTGCTGCTAAATCGCTTCAGTCGTGTCCGACTCTGTGCGACCCCGTAGACGGCAGCCCACCAGGCTCCTGCGTCCATGGGATTCTCCAGGCAAGAGTACTGGAGTGGGTTGCCATTGGCTTTCGCTAGTTCAGGGAAAACATATATTTTAGTAAACTAATGTAGCGATCCACTGAAAAACAAGCTCAACTTATCTGCCTATTTGAGTGAGGGATGGAGCCCGCTCTGTTGTGCCAACAGCATAAACCACTATGGGAAGAAATGTGCTCAAACACACACCAGGAAAGGCACCCAGCAGTCAACCAATTATTTCCTTTGGGGAAAAAATGTAGTTACATTGTATATAGGCAAAAAAGCTTCCCTTCCCATGGTCCACCAGTGACCACTCCCTCTTTTGAGGTTACCACTGTCACAGAAACTAACAGAGATCAACATCGGACACAAAATTCTGTGTATATACACGTCCCCCTATGCAAACATACTGATGTTTTACATAATAGCTAACATTTCCTATGCCTAAAGTGATCTGTTCTTTTATGGTTATTCTCCTCAAATCTTCAGAAAACTCTGGGCTGGTAATAGTAATTCTATTCATTTATTCAGTCAGTTCAGTCACTCAGTTATATCTGACCGACTCTTTACGACCCCGTGGACTGCAGCACTCCAGGCTTCCCTGTCCATCACCATCTCTCAGAGCTTGCTCAAACTCATGTCCATCAAGTCGGTGATGCCATCCAACCATCTCATCCTCTGTCGTCCCCTTCTACCCCTGCCTTTAATCTTTCCCAGCATCAAGGTCTTTTCTAAGGAGTCAGTTCTTCGCATTAGGTGTCCAAAGTATTGGAGTTTCAGCTTTAGCATCAGTGCTTCCAATGAATATTCAGGACTGATTGTTCCTTTGTGCTCCACCATCTCCCAGGGTTTGCTCAAATTCATGTCCATTGAGTCAGTGATGCTCTCTAACCATCTATTCTCTGCTGCCCCCTTCTCCTGTTGCCTTCAATCTTTCCCAGCATCAGACTTTTTCCCCAATGAGTCAGATCTTTGCATCAGGTGGCCAAAGTATTGGAGCTTCAGCTTTAGCATCAGTCCTTCCAATGAATATTCAGGACTGATCTCCTTTAGGATTGACTGGTTCATCTCCTTGCAGTCCAAGGGACTCTCAAAAGTCTTCTCCAGTACCACAGATTGAAAGCATCAGTTCTTCAGCGTTCAGCCTTCTTATGGTCCAACTCTCAAATGCATACATAACTACTGGTAAATCATAGTTTTGACTATATGGACCTCTGTTGGCAAAGTGATGTCTCTGTTTCTTAAGTATGCTTTCTAGGTTTGTCATAGCTTTCCTTCCAAGGAGCAAGCCTCTTAATTTCATGGCTGTAGTCACCATCTGCAGTGATTTCAGAGCCTGAGAAAATAAAATCTATCACTGCTTCCACATTTTCCCTTCTATTTCCCATGAAGTGATGGGACCAGGTACCAGGATCTTAATTTTTTTAGTTTCAAGCCAACTTTTTCACTCTCCTCTTTCATCTTCATCAACAGGCTCTTTAGTTCCTCTTCACTTTCTGCCATGAGTGGTATTATCTATATATCTGAGGTTGTTCATATTTCTTCCAGCAATCTTGATTCTGGCTTGTGATTCATCCAGCCTGGTATCTTGCATAATGTACTCTGCATTTAAGTTAAATAAGCAGGGTGACAATATACAGCCTTGATGGATTCCTTTTCCAATGTTGAACCAGTCAGTTCCATGTCCAGTTCTGTTTTTTTTGTTTGTTTGTTTTTGTTTTTGAGCTACATACTAGCTTCTCAGAGAGCAGTTTGTAACATGGTCTGGTATTTCCATCTCTTTAAGAATTTTCCAGGTTTGTTGTGATCCACACAGTCAAAGGCTTTAGTGTAGACAATGAAGCAAAAGTAGATGTGTTTCTGGAATTCCTTTGCTTTCTCTGTGATCCAATTAATGTTGGCAATTAGATCTCTGGTTCCTCTGCCTTTTCTAAAACCAATAGTATATCTGGAAGTTATGGACTTCATGTACTGTGGAAACCTAGCTTAAAGGATTTTGAGCATTACCTTGCTAGCATGTGAAATGAGACCAACTGTGTGATAGTCTGAACATACTTTGGCTTTGGCCTTCTTTGGGACTGGAATGAAAATTGACCTTTTCCAGCTCTTTGGCCACTGCTGAGTCTTCCAAATTTGCTGGCATATTGAGTGCAGCAATTTCACAGCATCATCTTTTAGGATTTGAAATAGCTCAGTTGGGATTCCATCACCACCACTAGCTTTGTTCACAGTTATGCTCCCTAAGACCCACTTGACTTCACACTCCAGGATGTCTGATGTTAGGTGAGTGACCACACCACTGTGGTTATCTGGGTCATTAAGACCATTTTAGTACAATTCTGTGTATTCTTGCCACCATTTCTTAATCTCTTCTGCCTCTGTTAGGCCCTTACTGTTTATGTCCTTTATCGTGCCCATCCTTGCATGAAGTGTTCCGTGACATCGTCAATTTTCCTGAAAGCATCTGCAGTCTTTCCCATTTTGTTGTTTTCCTCTCTCATTTTTCACTGTTCGTTTAAGAAGACCTCCTTACCTCTCCTTGCTGCTCTCTGGAACTCTGCATTCAGCTGGGTTTACCTTTCCCTTTCTCCTTTTGCTTCTCTTCTTTTCTCAGCTATTTGTAGGGCTTCCTCAGACAACCACTTTGTCTCCTTGAATTTCTTTTTCTTTGGGATAGTTTTGCTCCCTTCCTCCTGTGCAATGTTATGAATCTCTGTCCATAGTTCTTCAGGTACTCTGTCTACCAGATCTAATCCCTTGAATCCAATCATTTCCTCCACTGTTTAATCATAAGGGATTTGACTGAGGTCATATTTGAATGGCCTAGTGGTCTTCCCTAATTTCTTCAACTTAAGCCTGAATTTTGCATAAGGAGCTCATGATCTGAGCCACAGTTAGCTCCATGTCTTGTTTCTGCTGACTGTATAGAGCTTCTAGCCATCTTTGGCTTCAAAGAATATAATCAGTCTAATTTCAGTGTTGACCTTCTGGTGAGGTTCATGTGTAGAGTCATCTCTTCAGTTGTTGGAAAACCATGTTTGCTATGACTGGCATGTTCTCTTGACAAAACTCTGTTGGCCTTTGCCCTGCTTCATTTTGTACTCCAAGGCCAGATTTGCCTGTTATTCCAGGTATCTCTTAATTTTCTACTTTTGCATTCCAGTTCCCAAAGATGAAAATGATATCTTCCTTAGGTGTTAGTTCTAGAAGGTGTTGTAGGTCTTCATAGAAATCAGTCAACTTCAGCTTCTTTAGCTTCAAGGGGGTGGGGCATTGACTTGGATAACTGTGGTATCGAATGGTTTGCCTTGGAAAAGAACTGAGATCATTCTGTTGCTTCTGAGATTTCACCCAAGTACTGCATTTTGGACTGTTTTGTTGACTATGAAGGCTACTCCATTTCTTCTAAGGGATTCTTGCCCACAGTAGTAGATACAATGGTCATCTGAATTAAATTCACCCATTCTAGTCCATTTTAGTTCGCTGATTCCTAAGATGTCCATGTTCAATCTTGCCATCTTTTGCTTCACCACATCCAATTTACCTTGATTCACGGACCTAACATTCCAGGTTTCTATGCAATATTGTTCTTTATAGCATCAGACTTTACTTTCAACACCAGACACATCCACAACTAAGCATCATTTCCGCTTTGGCCCATCCACTTTATTCTTTCTGGAGCTATTCATAGTTGCTCTCCACTCTTCCCCAATAACATACTGGACATCTTCCAATCTGAGGGGCTCATCTTCCAGTATCTTTTCACCTTTGTATACTGTCCATGGGATTCTCCAGGCGAGAATACAGGAATGGTTTGCCACGTCTTCCTTCAGTGGACCACACTTTGTCAGAACTCTACACTGTGACATGTCCATCTTGGGTGGCCCTACACATGCAAGTCCCTTCACTACAACAATGCTGTGATCCACAAACTGGTGCAAACTGTTATGTGAAACTTTAATTATTAAAAAGTACATGTTATGTGTTTGGGCACATGTGACAACATTCAATTTTCTTTAGAAATCTGTGTATTTTATATTCCCACAAACAGTATGCCTATCCCCGTATTCTCACATGACAAAGGTAAACTTTTTAAGATTTTCAAAGGATTAAAAAAAAAAATACTGAGTTACTTTAATTTCCAGCCATCCTGGACTTTCATTTTAGCACTGGAAGTTCCATGTTCTGGAAAACTCCTCACAACCCATGCAAAGGGGGATCTTAGTGAACTTCATTACTAATGAGCTGAAAGATCATTTCATATTTTCACTGAGCAGGTTAATTTCTCCTTCAGTATACTGTCTATTGATTTAGGTCTTTTATACATTATTTCTATGTATTGCTTGTCCCTTCTTCTTCTTGACTTACAGATGCTCAGTATATATCACCTACATTGCAGATTATTTCCTCTCAAAATACTGTTAGTTCTTTAAATTCCTTTTGGTGCCACTTTTTTGGGTATATAAATTTAAAAACATAAAAATTTTAAATTCAACAATTTCTTAATTTGCACTTGAGTTCTCAGTCTTGTTTAGAAAATTCCTCTGCACAACAAATTACAATTTTACTTTTATTTTCTCCTAATATTTTCTAAATGAATTTGATTTAAATTCTGAATCTGTTTTATTACATAGTAGGAGGTTTGTGACAGAGAAAGCAATGGCACCCCACTCCAGTACTCTTGCCTGGAAAATCCCATGGATGGAGGAGCCAGTAGGCTGAAGTCCGTGAGGTCGCTAAGAGTCAGACATGACTGAGCGACTTCACTTTCACTTTTCACTTTCGTGCATTGGAGAAGGAAATGGCAACCCACTCCAGTGTTCTTGCCTGGAGAATCCCAGGGACGGGGGAGCTTGGTGGGCTGCCGTCTATGGGGTC
This sequence comes from Bison bison bison, assembly GCF_000754665.1. Lineage (NCBI taxonomy): Eukaryota > Metazoa > Chordata > Mammalia > Artiodactyla > Bovidae > Bison > Bison bison. The sequence goes on along the minus strand of NW_011494840.1, from coordinate 1,431,376 downwards.
ACACAGAGTCGGACATGACTGAAGTGACTTAGCAGTAACAGGAGGTTTATGAAAATTTCATTTTTTTATCTTTTATACCTGATACTGAATTTCCACCTAAACTTATGAGAAACTCTCATCTCTACATTATTGAATCTTCCCAATTAGGAACTGATGAAGTTCTTCATTTATTTCAGTCTTCTATTACATTATTTCAATAAATTTTATAATTTTCACTAAGAAGATTCTGACATTTCTTATTATTTTATAGTTCACAGTTACTGTGAATGAGATCATTTTCTATTACATCCTCCACCTGGTTAATGATTTGTACACATGAATGGGCACCTTGATGAACTTTTATTAGTTCTATTAGTTTGTCAGTTCATTCTTTTAGATTTTTTTGGTAGATAAGATCTTCAAATAACACAAGTTACTTCCCTTTTCTTCCCTCTTCCTCCCACATTTCTTATCTGACCAAGACCTCCAGGAAGAGGACAGACACTACTGCCTATATGTGCCTTTAACAAAAATATTCCTTTCCTCATTAGGCACCAAGCTCACAGAGGCTTCCGTTGCCAAATAGTTTCTTCTCTTCCAATTTGGTAAGACTCTTCTCTAAACGTAGTAACTACAAATTGACTCTAAATAAGGATTCATTGGCATCTATTAAGATGTTTATATTTCTCACTTATTCTCAATATATTAAACTACTTTTATTTTCTAACATATCATCTTTGCATTCCTGGGATAAACCTAGTCTGACAATTATGAAATATTTCCTTACTACAGCATCATTTTTGAATTGCTAATATTTTTACTTCTATTGAATTATTTGCCTCTACTTTCATAAGAGAGACCAGTCATATAAACAGTTTTCTTTTTTTGTGTGTCATATTACCATCTGGTTTCTGTATCAGGATTATCATAGTTTAACACAATTATTTAGAAAACTTTCCATTTTTTCCTATGTTCTATAAATAAGATTTACATATTAGTTGAAGGTGATAGAGGAAGAAAAACTAGTACATAAAACCTGAACGTAAGTGAATCAGTGCACTCCGATATTGCATATGGCATCAGCACACCTGGGAACTAGCAAAGTAATGGCCATATGTAAGTAGAACTTCTGTGTTTCAGTTGTTACACACAGATAAAAATTCTCAAACTGTCAGCGTCCTACATTTTATAGAAGGTAGTTTTTTAAAGACATGCTGCACAAAAATTCAAACAGTATCAAAATATAGGCTCACCAATGTCTAAGTCACAACAGAAAGCAGCTCAAAGACAAAGTACTTTTATGACCCTCAACGGCAATAAAATACCAACTCACCTTTGATTTAATTGTTTGGATGTGCTGCTCTACTTCTTCAATGTCTTCAGTGTTTTCCAGACGCTCATAAGCAGCGTTTCTCGTGCCTTTAATCAGATTTAAAGGTAACGCCGACATGCCGTAGGCCTGAAAGAAACAAAAGCAAGACTAGTGTTAGCAATACTATTTTAAATATATTAATACACAATTTTCAGGTACAATAAATGTCCTTTGAAGTAATAACAAAGAGTAAGCAGTTGTGAGGGGCACAGTCACTGAAGAACAGAGTAAATGGGAGTGAACCGTGACTATGCGGTCTCATGATTCTCCTGTTTATCTGTTTATTACATATTTAGTTACACAGAGTTATACTATGTACATTACACTGTATTACTAACTACTCCTAGAATAGATAATATCTACTTCTCAAAGGACAAGTTACCAAATTAATGTAAATATAATACTTTGTCAAAGTAATAAATCATGACTGCAAGCTAATCAGGGGTTAAGATAAGTCTAAATCAGTAAAAACAATTTACAAAATTATTTTCTGTGGAAAAAAACAATTTTATCCAAGTACATGTAGTAAACTCTTAGTAAAATATATTTTAACATACATTTTATTTGATTAGCATACAAATGATCTGTATGTAGTTTATTTGTAAGTTCTAAATACTTATAATCTTTTTGCTAAGTATTTTAATTCCTATAAGAAATTTCAAAATTTTAATCAGCATTAAGAATAAACATTATTTTATACTATCCAATTCTCTACTAGCCAGTCCCAAATATGAAGTTTTATTGTAACTATTAGAAACACTTAATAGCAAATGCCATGTGACCATTATTCAAAATCATTATTGACCTTAAATCCTTAGAAGAAAAACTGACAACCATCATCTCTTTGCTGCGATGATGATCATTCACTCATTGCAGCAACAGGCTCTAAAGTCGATATAAAATTATGCATTTAAATCTTTTACATTTTCTACCTGAGATACTACCAAACTACTTTAGCCAGCAGGGTCATGTTAGGCAGGGTCATGAGACTGAGTTTAAATAATGAATGTGGACAGAAGTGATCAATGCTCTACTTCTTAGGCTTAACCCCAAACTCTAAAATGTTCTGAGTGATCCTGCAGATTTCCTCTCATGCTCTGCTACCTGGTTTTCAACTCCCAGGATGATCTCAAATATGTTTAGTGTCATTCTGAATCATTTTGATATTCTCACTGGGTCTCCTTTAGACATTGATTAAATATTGATTAAATCACAATTCATATATGAAATCATAAATTCTGACATTTCAGGGTTCTTTTTTAATTAAGAGAGAATGCAAACAAAGAATATGATTAAAAGGAATTCAGAAATCACCAGTTCTATCAAGTAAGAGTAACTCTATAGCTTATTGTATTTAGATAAGTAACTAGCTGAAATTATTACCCAATATGCAAATCCTTGCATTTTCTAAAGGAGAAATACTTAAAACCTTGCATTTTAAATATTGTTAAAATATAAGTTAATGTTCTCACGATTTCCAAATCAGCCAAAAACAAGAAAAACAAAAAGGAGAGGTTGGGGAAAGGTTCTGTTTGTATTTGAAAAAATACATAATTTGGACAGAGTAGAATAATTTTCTTCTAATTAAATTCTTGTCAAGTTTATACTCCTAATGACCTTGGTAAAATATAAAAAGGAAATACATAATAAGGTTTAAATTATTTTTAACAGTAAATTTTATATCCTCAAAACACTGAAAGTGTAAAGAAAAAAGTCTATGGAAAACAAGGTGCCCAGAGATTGCTGTTGTTGTTGTATAGTCACCCAGTCATGTCCGATTTTCTGCAACCCCACGGACTGCAGCATGCCAGGCCTCCCTGTCCTTCACCGTCTCCCAGAGCTTGCTCAAACTCATGTCCATTGAGTCAGAGATGCCATCCAACCATCTCATCCTCTGTCATTCCCGTCTCCTCCTGCCTTCAAATCTTTCCCAGCACCAGGGTCTTTTCCAATGAGTCATCAGGTGGCCAAAGTATTGGAGCTTCAGCATCAGTCCTTCCACTGAACATTCAGAATTGATTTCCTTTAGGATTGACTGGTTTGATCTCCTTGAGTGTAGTCCACAGAGATTATTACCATTCCCCTACAGGACTGTCCTATTCCTGTTCTTCTAGTAGCTCCACATTTTTTAAACATTATTGAAAAAAGTAAATACTTTAAGACTTCGATGAGTATTACATGATAACCATTCAGTCATTCTCCAGTCTCACATACCATTTTATCACAAGTCCATATTGCTATTTATAACCAACTGCCAAGGCAAAAAAAACCCAGTTTATGCCCAGGTATATTTCTGTCTTGCCCAATCAGTTTCAAACAAAGCTTATTTTATCCCAATGCTTGCTATTCTGTTTGATGGATCTGGATCTCTAAATATACTAACCTCAGAACTCAAGGAATCTGTACCCTACTCAGTATTAAAATGTGACACCTACTTAGAGTTTAGTGTCAAACACAAAGTAATCTAAATTTTCCTAACCAGTTTGCTGGGTCTCCCTCACTACAAATCCATCTTCCAGACTGTTTCTGAAGCAATCTCTCACACTCAAGTTAGATCATGGCATTCCCCTAGCTAACATCCACTGAGACTCTCCAGGACCCATAAGGGTATTTGCACTGGTGGGAGTCCCTGGGATTCTGGGTTGGGGCCATCAGAATCAACAGAGCAGGTCAGAGGGCAGGGAGACGAGGGGTAGGCTGCCACTCCAGCCAGAGTGATGCTACTCCGTTCACCTATTTTTATATGTATCAGAATTTCACGAGTGACTGTTTGACAAAGCAGTGTGCACTTCTTTCTAGTGCGAGGATGATCAGCATCTAATCCTGGCCTGCAAAAGCTTTTCATGACCCAGCCCTCCCACCCCATCCTCATGCCTCTTGCTCACAGCTCCTCCTCGCCGCAGCTTCGGCCTTCAGCTCTGCCCCGGGGCCACATGCAGAATCTGCAGTGCCTTAGCAAAACGCCTCCCTGCTCACCTCACTTCATTAGCCAAGTCCAATGCCCTTCAGGTCTCAGCTTAATCACACCACATCTGAGAAACGTTCCTTGATTTGTAAATGTGCCTTGCTTATAATTCAATTATAGTGCAGAACACTGGACATGAACATTATTGCTCTGCACATCTGTTTTATCACTAAGTCTGCCAAACTTGTAACTTATCAGAATCACGCAGCAAGTTCGTGACAAGACGGATTTCCAGCCAAATGAGTAACAACTGCAGTAAACTGTTTGATATGTAAGGACTAGGTCTGTTTTTCTTTTTCCTACCTTTATTCCAAGAGTGAACATAAAATAACTTCTCTAAGAAAATAATACTTAACCAAAAAAATGTTTTAAAGAGTTCTTTATTCACATGAACTCTCTTCCTTACATGGAACTTACACATTTTTTAGAAGAGTTATTGAATTACTATAGCTTACATGGGAGAAGGCAATGGCAACCCACTCCAGTACTCTTGCCTGGAAAATCCCATGGATGGAGGAACCTGGTGGGCTGCAGTCCATGGGGTCGCTAAGAGTCAGACACGACTGAGTGACTTCACTTTCACTTTCCACTTTCATGCACTGGAGTAATGCAAAAATTTGGGGGAAAAAATGTATGTCCTTCACAACACCCTGTGGTAACATGAGGCCAGAATACAACATCTTTTTGGGAATTACTGTCTGAAGAGAACAAGTAAAAGAGAGCAATTACTATTTTGGTTACCTAGCTTGTTTCTGGATTACATGCTTAAGTTTCAGTGACTAACAGGAAATTTAACTATAATATTTAGATTATGATAAGTGACATAACACATTATACAAAGTATTTATTCATTACAACTTTAAGATCCTTAAACAATAATCTTTTGATTTTAACCTCAGATTTCTTTGAAAAACTTATATGAAGACTATCATTTTTCAGAAGCACAAAACTTTCATTGCTTACTACTGCCCTCTAGTGAAATGCCAGAAAATCAACAAGGCTAAAGAGATTCTATCACTTAAAATGCTTCCAGGTCAGCCATACTTGCCTCTAATATCATTTGTTTCAATTTCCAAAAATAAACCACCATCTGCATTTTAAAACTCAAATGTTTTCAAAGAACATATACAAAATAAAACATTTCTAATATGCTCTTGCCCCATGAAAACACATTTTCCCTGCCATCTCTCTCTACCTTTTGTAGACAATGCTAAGCACTGCCTATAAACTGAACACATGTCCTGAATATACTTATAAAACCTATTATTCAAGGACACGGATGCCGAAACTAGTGAAACAACTCAACATTTATTCAGTAAATATTTCCAGTCTAAGTGTTCACTGATTCTAAAATACATGTATGTGTGTGTGTGTGTGTGTGTGTGTGTAGTTGGTGGTTCAGTTGCTAAGTCGTGTCCAACTCCTGCGACCCCATGGACTGTAGTGCACCAGGCTCCTCTCCGTGGGACTTCCCAGGTAAGCATACTGGAGTGGGCTGCCCCTGCCTTCTCCAGGGGACATTTCCAACCCAGGGACCAAAACAGGGGCTCCTGCACTGGGGTGGTCTCTTGCATTACAGGCAGATTCTTTACCAGCTGAGCCACCAGGGAAGCTGTGTGTGTATTTTTTTTCTCATATTTAACACCAGCAAAATTTGAATGCATCTTATGAACATAGGCAAGGCAGAAGTCATGGCACAGCGGTCATCATCCAGATATTCACAAATTTGGTCATAGCTGGTTAGATTACACTTACTTCTCTGGTAGAGTTACATGCATTTGTGGTACAACTAGTGAGTTAAACTGCCACTTACAACGTCTTATAAGATAGTACTCTGATTTGACATTAAAGGAAAAAGTTAATGTGTAAGGAAACACAGAGCAAAAGAGCAAGCAGTGAAGCAAAACTTTACTGGAACAATTATGATTCCACATTTCCTAGCAATGCAATAGTCAGAGGCTTTATAAGCTTAAGAAAGAAAGGTACCCAAAGCAGAAGACATTTTTGTATTTTGCTACTCAGGTTACAAGGGAAGAAACAATAACACAACAAAAACAAAAACAGCTTAAATTTACACAGTGGGTGTGTCAGCAGCTTCAAAGACATTCCAAGAGACAAGTTGAGCACTCAAGAAAAGCTGTCTCATCAATTCTTTTGACAGCATAAAAGACACTCTATAGTGAAACATGGACATGAACAGTCAATCCAAAAAAGTGACTGAGAAGAGATGTTCCAAATGTGAAGTTTTAGGAATACCTTTACAACTTATTTCACGTATATTTGCCTTATTTTGCATGAAGAAGATTGATCTGATTTTTTAAGCATGTAACACTTGTCACTGATATAAAACAAAGATTATAAATGATAAGACAGCATGGCAGGGACCCTTCCCTTACAGTGGTACCAACTGAGCCATCAGGGAGGCACACAAGGAGAGGCGCATCTTACAATCAGGTCAGAGACTCAGGCAAGCACGCTGCCACAGGCAAGGCTGAATGACTGAGCACGTAAAGCAGAGTTCTGTCTTCAAAGGTTATTCAGAACCACCGCTTTAGTTCTATGTTAAAATCCTTAATTTATCACTCTAATTTTCTCCAGTATTCTGGCCTGGAAAATCACATGGACAGAGGAGCCTGGAGGGCTAATAGTCCATGGTGTCAGAAAAATAGTCAGACATGACTTAGCGACTAAACAACACAATTTTCTTTAATCCATTAGTTTCATTTATAGTAAATTTATACAGGTGGCGCTAGTGGTAAAGAACCCACCTGCCAACGCATGAGACATAAGAGACACAAGTTCGATCCCTGAATCAGGAAGATCCCCTGGAGGAGGAAATGGCAACTCACTCCAGTATTCTTGCCTAGAGAATCCCATGGACAGAGGAGCCTGGTAGATGACAGTCCACAGGGTCACAAAAGAGTCGGACACGACTGAGCAACTAAGCATAGCACATTTAGCATAAATATATATATATATATATACACACACACATACACACACATATGTATATACATAATTCATAAACTCCTGGAAGACATGTTCATTTTTTTTTTTACTGGTAAGTGTACATAATTAAAAGCGCTTTCTAGGTGGCACAAGATTTCCCTGTAGCTCAAATGGTAAAGAGTCCGTCTGTGAGGCAGGAGACCAGGGTTCAATCCCTGGGTTGGGAAGTTTCTCTGGAGGAGGGAATGGCAGTCCACTCCAGTGTTCTTGCCTGGAGAATTCCATGGACAGAGAAGCCTCGCAGGCTACAGTCTGTGGGGTCACAAAGAGTCGGACACGACTGAGTGACTAACACATACACAGTCTAGGTGGCACAGTGGTAAAGAGCCTGCCTACCAATGCAGGAGATGGAAGAGACGCAGGTTCGATCCCTGGGTCAGGAAGATCCCCTGGGGGTGGGGGGCATGGCAACTCACTCCAGTATTCTTTCCTGAAGAATCCCATGGACACAGGAGCCTATGGTGCGCTACATATTATAGGGTCACAAAGAGTCAGACACAACTTAAAGGACTTAGCATGCATGTACATAATAAAAAGTTCAGTAGTCTCTGTACTTATAGCCATTTCAGTGGTCCATATGATTCATTTTATATGAAAACAGCATTATTCAACATTTCCCCACTTGGTGGCACCAAAAAATTAAAATGTCTGCATAAGTAATTGTGCCTAGAAGTTCGGTTTTTTATTTCTTTTTAATTTAAAAAGTAGCGGATTCTCTTTCAATTTAAGTTGAAAACACTATGTAAGATAACGTGTCATTTGACATTCTTCTAAAATTCGGTGCCCAATTATTTGGCTATTCCTTTAGATGCGGTACAGTGGATATTATCGATAAAATTTAAATAATCAACTAGTTTCTGAACTAAACAACAGTGTGTACCTAAGAAATTCACACTCAACTGACATATAAACTACAAAAGCTTCTGTAGTTTCAATACTAATAACTACAGATTCTAGAACAGACATGATTTTACCTTTAATAATTAATTTCTTGTACTCAGAGTCAAGGGCTTCCCTAGAGGCTCAGCAGTCAAGAACTGCCCTGCAATGCAGGAGACACGAATCAATCTATGGGTCAAGAAGATCCCCTGGAGAAGGAAATGGTAACCCACTTCCAGTGCTGGAAAACCCCATGGACAGAGGAGCCTGGCACGCTATAGTCCACAGGGTTGCAAGGAGTCGGATATGAATGAAATGACTCAGTACACACGCACAAGGGTATCTTAACCAAGCCAGTGTGATCATTATACTTGATTTGATGGCATACATAATTTTCAGTATCCATTTCAATATAAAATATATGAGTTTGAAATATTTACCTTAACAATAATATTGTTCCTGTAGGGAAGCTCTCTTTCAAAGAGTTCTAATCATTTCCCATATTTTCCCCATTCCCATTCATCAGCTCCACAGCTTAATTCAGACCCATGGAAGCAATACTGTTACAATGTTCAGTTCAGTTCAGTCACTCAGCACTCAGTCCTGTTAACTCTTTGCGACCCCATGAATCACAGCACGCCAGGCCTCCCTGTCCATCACCAACTCCCGGAGTTTACTCAAACTCACGCCCATCGAGTCAGTGACACCATCCAGCCATCTCATTCTCTGTTGTCTCCTTCTCCTCCTGACCCCAATCCCTCCCAGCATCAGGTCTTTTCCAATGAGTCAACTCTTCGCATGAGGTGGCCAAAGTATTGGAGTTTCAGCTTTAGTGTCAGTCCTTCCAGTGACCATCCAGGACTGATCTCTTTAGAATGGAATGGTTGGATCTCCTTGCAGTCCAAGGGACTCTCAAGAGTCTCCTCCAACACCACAGTTCAAAAGCATCAATTCTTTGGTGCTCAGCTTTCTTCACAGTCCAACTCTCACATCCATACATGACCACTGGAAAAACCATACCCGAGTAGATGGATCTTTGTTGGCAAAGTAATGTCTCTGCTTTTGAATATGCTATCTAGGTTGGTCATAACTTTCCTTCCAAGGAGTAAGCCTCTTTTATTTCATGGCTGCAATCACCATCTGCAGTGATTTTGGAGCCCCAAAAAATAAAGTCTGACACTGTTTCCACTGTTTCCCCATCTATTTCCCATAAAGTGATGGGACCAGATACCATGATCTTAGTTTTCCAAATGTTGAGCTTTAGGCCAACTTTTTCACTCTCCTCTTTCACTTTCATAAAGAGGTTCTTTTGTTCCTCTTCACTTTCTGCCATAAGGTGGTGTCATCTGCATATCTGAGGTTATTGATATTTCTCCTGGCAATCTTGATTCCAGCTTGTGCTTTATCCAGCCCAGCGTTTCTCATGATGTACTCTGCATAGAAGTTAAATAAGCAGGGGGACAATATACAGCCTTGACGTACTCCTTTTCCTATTTGGAACCAGTCTGTTGTTCCATGTCCAGTTCTAAGTGTTGCTTCCTTACCTGCATATAGGTTTCTCAAGAGGCAGGTCAGGTGGTCTGGTATTCCCATCTCTTTCAGAATTTTCCACAATGTTAGTCAGAATGTATTACTTTTCATAACATTTAGAAACTTCCAGTGGCTTCTCATCTCAGTCGGAATAAAATCCAAAATCCTAGGCACAGCCCACAGGGCATGCAGAGCTGCCCTCTGGCCATCTCTCTGGGCACTCACTGCCTCCCCCCGACTGCACTTGCTCGGCTGGCCGCACCGC
>NW_011494840.1:1388818-1421259 GCF_000754665.1 Bison bison bison | reverse complement strand
CTGAGCACAGTGCGGTGCCCTCCCCAGGAGCCTGCATTGCCCTCCCTGCATGGCTCTGTGCGTCCACCTCAATCCAATCTCTGCTCAGATCAGAGAAGCTACTTCCGGCCCTCACTGCCATCTGCGTGCTGTATCTTCACAGCATCCGCCTCTTGACTGTCGGAAGACAATTCTCCATGGGTCTCTCACTTCTGTACATCTTGCAAGCGAGGCACTCGCTGCCCTTTTTTTTCCTGCACAATCTTTTCAAGAATGTTTTTGCAGCAAAGAGCCTGGGAGACAAAGACAGTATCTTCCTCTGAAGCAAAGACAGGCACGTCTCCAGGACATTGGAAAGATTCAGCCGCCCTGTACCCTGAGGCCCCAGCTCTCTGACAGTCCCGCTGGGTGCTCTTCATGTGTCCCTGTGAGGGTCAGGACTCAGGAAACTGGCGCAGGACAATGTGGTCCCATGGCTGCGGCTCCTGATCGGAAACAAAAAGTTCTTCATCCCCGACAAGCAGTCCTGCCTCTCTGACCAGCACTCATGGAACTGGAGCAGTCAGGCAAAGTCGCAGAGCCTTCTTGGTTTCTGACGAAGATCCTGCTTGTTGGTTTCCTCTTTTTCTGATCATTTCTCTTGACTCATCTTTCACTGACTGCTGCATCCTCATTTCCCTACAGTTTTCAAAGCATTTTACAAAAAAGTATCATTTGACGTAGACCTTCAAAAATCCTTAAGAGGTTATTTTTTATTCTCATCTAATGGCGAAGACATTGACCCACAAAGGGTAAAAGGCAAACCCATGATCAGCCTAACAGATCAGTCACAGATCAGCAAATAGAGTCCAAGTCTAACCCTATTATGTTATTAACTTGTGAATGTTTTCTAAAAGACAATGCTCCGGCTGTACATATATTGTGTCAGATAGGAGGTTAATTACCCACTGATATCTTCCTTGTGTAGTAAACATGAAAAAAGCAAAAATGGCAATGAATAAGAAAACTGAGTACTCAAATAAGCACCTGAAAGATACTAAAATGCACGTATTTCAGACTTCTTTTATTACACATTATGACACTTGAATGATTATCTAACAAAACTAGATTCTGCTATCTAATAGCCCATTTATGTTTCAAGGAAGACACTGGAACAAGCCCCAAAATATTTTCTTTATAACCAGTATTTTCCATCTTTGCAACTTCATTAATCTGAAAAAGGTTCTATACAGTTTAAAGCTTCCTGAACAGCTTTCTTTTGGGAGGCAGGCAAGAAGCATTTTTACCAGATTTTCCTCTATAATTTGAGCAAAAAACCGAAAAAGCCGTCTGTACACAAGTTAGTCAGGCTATTATAATTCATGTCATACCATTCCCAGAGAGACTGGAAAAAAAAAAAGTTTTTGACAGTATAAGTTTAGATTCTTTATACTAAAGAAATACCAAGTTATGAAAAATACCTGACTTTAAAAGCTCTATATCCCCAAATGGGCTTTCCCAGTGGCTCAGCAGTGAAAGAAACCTGCCTGCAATGCAGGAGACGTGGGTTAGATCCCAAAGTTGGGAAGATCCCCCGGAGGAGGAAACGACAACCCACTCCAGTATTCTTTCCAGGAAAAACCAATGGACAAAGGAGCCTGGTGGTCTACAGTCCGTCCATAGGGCTGCAAAGAGTCGGACACACTGAGCAAATGAGCACACACACAAGTGACATGCATGCTAAGTCACTTCAGTTGAGTCCGACTCTGCGACCCCATGGACTGCAGCCTGCCACACTCCTCTGTCCATGGGCTTCTCCAGGAAAAAATACTGCCATGTGGGTTGTGCCAGAGTGGGTTGCCATGCCCTCTTCCAGGGGTTCTTCCCTACCCAGGGATTGAACCCCCATCTCTTACGTCTCCTGCATTGGCAGGTGGGTTCTTTACTGCTAGCACCATCCCCAAATAAGATAAATCTACTCGATTCATAGCAGATACTGATCTATGGTTCACAGTTCTATTATGCTTATAAATCACTGAATCTATTATTACATCGTATATAACCACTTAAAGGTTCACAACTTATAAAATTTATTTCTGAACACTAAATTTCACAAATACAGGTAAGTAATTAAAAATGTATCCTCTTCTCAAGAAAAATGAAGAAAGTACTAAATATTAAAGAGGAAAACAGAGCTAAACTGAATATATTAATAAGGCAAAAATTGCTTCATAAAGTGATTCTTTAATTTTAACTCAATTATCACCATTACACTTACTGTGTAGATTATAGCTGCCAACATTCCAACCAAGGTCAGAGAACTAATGGAAAATGACAAGGCAGCTAAACCATCTGCAAAGGAAGAAAAACAATGTTAAAAATATATAGCTATTCAAATGTTTATATTCAACAAATCAATATAAATATAAAAATTGGGTTTCTCACACATTCCAAAGGAATAAACCCCATATGCATTATCCCATTCTTGAAGTGCTAACTTCAAATGGAAAAGTTTTAAAATAGCTCTTCATAAATGGAATTCTTAAAGATCTTTCAGAGTAAGACTTTTTTCCCCTCACACCTCTTAAAATTAAAGGAAATCACTGCCTAATTATTGAGCCTAAAAAGAAATCAGCAGAATATCAGATGCTCAAAAGTTGGCCAAAAAATTCCCTGGCCTTTCTCAATGGCAGACCTTGAGAAATAACATGATAGGAATGTCACTGTCCTTGACCCTTTCTTCCCCTTCTGCTCAATCTCAAACTCCTAGTTTCTTTGTTCTTAACTTTCAAGTAAGTTTGAAAAATACAGCTTATACCTAAAATCGTAAAGAGTTTATTTCCCTCTTTAACTTGAAAGGAGCTAGCATTCTCCTTTAGGAAAAAAAAACGCAAATAAATAGAAAATTGTTTCAAAGATAATACAAAAGCAGAAATACTATGCTGCTGCTGCTGCTGCTGCTAAGTCGCTTCAGTCATGTCCAACTCTGTGCAACCCCATGGACTGCAGCCTATCAGGCTCCCCCATCCCTGGGATTCTCCAGGCAAGAACACTGGAGTGGGTTGCCATTTCCTTCTCCAATGCATGAAAGTGAAAAGTGAAAGTGAAGTCGCTCAGTCGTGTCCAACTCTTACCGACCCCATGGACTGCAGCCTACCAAGCTCCTCCATCCATGGGATTTTCCAGGCAAGAGTACTGGAGTGGGGTGCCATTGCCTTCTCTGGAAATACTATGCTACCAAGTTATATTTAAGAAACCTCTTAAAGGAAGAGGCTTCCCTAGTGGCTCAGACTGTGAAGAGTCTGCCCACAATGTAGGAGACCCTGGTTCAATCCCTGGGTCAGGAAGATCACCTGGAAAAGGAAATGGCAACCCACTCCAGTCTTCTTGCCTGGAAAATCCCATGGGTGGATAAGCCTGGTGGGCTACAGTCTATGGAGTCACACAGAATCAGAGACAATTGAGAACTAACACTTTCACTTTCACTTTAAAGGAAGACCAAAGAGTGGGTTGTGAGAGTGACACTTTCAAATAAACATGCCAGATAAGGCAATGAAGTACTATGCAAATTTGAATATTCTTAAATATTAAGAATATTAATATGTATATATCCTTAAATATTCTAATACAAAATATTAGTCTAATATTCAAATTAGAATAATACTAATTGTTCTACTTTTAATACAGGTTTTACTAGACCAGTATTGACCTAGGTTAAATGCAGGTCCTGTGGAACCAAATATAATTATTAAATTAATTCATTTTATCAATATCAAATGATAATAAAAATTAGAATGATCTACCTTATTAAAACTAATATCTTAGTTTTAAAATATAATACTTAGGGAGAACATATTACTGACAAGCTCAGAAACTGTGCGAGGCAGATTTTTAAGCCTCAGTTTTTGAAACTGTAATACTACATTTTACCAAATCAAAGACACTGATGCCGTTACTTTTTTGATCTTACTAGAAGTATCAACAGGAGAAGGCAGTGGCACCCCACTCCAGTCCTCTTGCCTGGAAAATCCCATGGATGGAGGAGCCTGGTGGGCTGCAGTCCATGGGGTTGCTAAGAGTCGGACACGACTGCATGACTAAGTGACTTCACTTTCACTTTTCACTTTCATGCACTGGAGAAGGAAATGGCAACCCACTCCAGTATTCTTGCCTGGAGAATCCCAGGGACGGAGGAGCCTGGTGGGCTGCCGTCTCTGGTGTTGCACAGAGTCGGACACGACTGAAGCGACTTAGCAGCAGCAGCAGCAGCAGAAGTATCAACAAAAAGTATTCATACAACTAGGAGAGGCCAGGCATTTGGCTAATAGCAACTTTAAGGTATTTTCACTTATAAAATGCATCACAAAATCAGAGATATGAAAACATGTAAAAATATGCATCTTAGAATTGATAAAGAGTAGTGTTCTGCTAAGATACCTGGCCAATCAAAAAAATTAATATTACTAACAGTGATAAACAAAATGTACTCTAAAATATAGTGTTTAAGATTTGAGGTTTTTTAAATGTTAATTAAGACTAAAGAGATTACAGCAAGTAATTATATAGGTAGCATTACAACAGTAATGCTGCCTGTAGAACAATAATGCTACCTATACAACTACCGATTCAAGTTATGTGTGTGTTATGTATTGGTCACTCACTCGTGTCCGACTCTTTGCGACCCCATTGACTGTAGCCTGCTGGGCTTCTCTGTCCATGGAATTCTCTAGGCAAGAATATTGGGAAGGCCATTCCCTTCTCCAGGGGATCTTCCCAACCAGGGATCGAACCTGGGTCTCCTGCATCGCAGGCAGATTCTTTACTGTCTGAGCCACCAGGGATTCAAGTTATACTAGCACTCAAAGACCAGCAAAACGTAGAGAGAAAAGTGTTCAGGGCAAAAGGGTAGTTACTCAAGAGACCTGAAGGAGTTAACTGCAGGAAAAGAAGCAATTTCTTTCTCAGCAACAGGCTCAGATGCATAAACCCTGACATGCAGTATCATTAGATGCCAGGCCTGCTACCGTCTTCTTGCTGGTATCAGCAAGATGTTAATGGACCACAATTTACAAGACGAAATCTTAAGTGGAAAGCAAGAAAATTAAGAAGTTGTACAGCAAAGATTTTAAGACTTAGTTTAATCATCACTTAATACTGTATCTAGGTAAAGAGAAAGAAGTACTGATCAAAGAATGTGCAGTACCGTAAAAAGAATAAATATAAAAAGCCGTAAGAATTTTCCACGTTTATAAATTTTCTAGGTTTCTTTGAAAATAGAGTTACTATGTTCAAATGTACATGAAATTTTGAATAACAAAATGCCCATTCTTATTTGATAGCAGTTTCTAAAATACTAATTTTTTAATGATAAAAAACTTTCTTAAACTGACTTCCTAAACCTGCTTTCTTTCCCCCTCTAAAAATGTAGGCTATGCTGATTAAGGCAAGAAAAACTTTTGGAAAAGGAACTTCAAAATGTTTTGGTGAGGTAAATTTATAATAAAGTATCATTTCATCCACATAAAACCTCTGTAATTGGGGAATTCTCTGGTGGTCCAGCAGCTAGGACTGGGTGCTTCCATTGCAGGGGACACAGGTTTGATCCCTAGTTGGGAAACTAAGATCCTCAAGCGGCAAATGGCAAAAAGAGCACTAAAAAAAAACAAAAAACTCTCCAATTTATATTCCACAAAAAATTACCTAATCAGGATCAAAGAGCAATATAAAGTTCTTTCAGTTTAAAGATAAAAACCAGTATCTAGCATATTTAACATATTACTCTATATATCCTAAGTGAATTAAAGACCACACAGAAATTATAAAACCTTTACTGCTAAAATACTTTGAAGATCACCTTTTCTTTTCAACATGGTACTTTCATAAAGAAGTCAAGAGATTGGCTGTATAACAGCTAGATGGATTCCTCATCAACCTAGCATCCTTTAAACCATGAGTTAAAAGAATTATGAAGGTAAATTCTTAGCAGTGTAAAAACAGAGACCTTTCAAAGAAAGTGACAAGTATCGTGAAATATGAATTACTATGGACTTTTTTTTAAAGAATACTTACGACTACTTCCAAGTTCTTCAAACAGGAACTTCACCTTTTCCCACTCTGTAGAATTTTTGTTATCAGGAAGATTCAATGGAACGAAAGCACTACAAAGGAGAAAGTAACTCTGCTTAATGGTTTTAAAGACAAAAGGTTGAATGAAAGGAAATGACCTGAAACTCCATTTCTAGTAGTTTTTTTAAGGCAAGGTCAACTTTCCCCCTCAAAGAATTAGCAAATCCAATCTGCACCATGTACAGAGGGGTGTGAGAAGTTTCTCATTCACGCGTTTAATATATCACACATTTGTTTTCATGATTTAGTTTCTATATTCAGTATAACTAGTTTCCTTTGTAATCCTATGTATTTTATTTTTTGCATTTAAAGCTATTTTGTCCACAGCACAAAAAGGTTAAGAATCTCTTGTTAAATCAGAATAGAAGTCATGCTTTCAGTATATTTAAATGCATAGAAAAGAATGGAAAATACACTAGAATTAACAGTAAATATCTCATTGTAGAACTAGAGGTGATTTTTATTTTTCTGGGTATTTCAAGATTCTATCTAGTATATATAATGAAGTAGTTCCATTTATTTTTCAATCTACAACTGAAAAAAAGAGACAAAGAAAGAAAAGCACTTCATTATCTAGCTCAGAAACAAAACGAGACTGAAAGGCTGAGCACCCCCTTTAGACTGTGCCTGTGAACCCCACCTCCTAATACTACCTCCTATCCAACATAATCTTAATTGTGAGCAAAGTGGTAAGATCTATCTTTTTGTAAAGGGGTAATACTGAATGAGTTCAACAATATATTAAGATGGTCATTCTGATAATGTATGCAAGTAAAACAAAGAAATCACTCTAATTAAAAAAAATTTTTAGACCGCTGCTTGCAGGCGGATTCTTTACCAGCTGAGCCACAAGGGAAGCCCAAGAATACTGGAGTGGGTAGCCTATCCCTTCTCCGGTGGATCTTCCCGACCCAGGAATCGAACTGGGGTCTCCTGCAGTGCAGGTGGATTCCTTACCAACTGAACTATCAGGGAAGCCCTTACTTGGTAAAACCGATACTTTTTATCCTTATAAAAAGATGAATCAGCAGACACAGCAGGAGGTTATCTAAATTTCTATTTGCACTAACATCAATTTACTATACTCATCTCAATCTTTGAGACTTATTTCTCACTACTTTTACAGAGAAAAGTGATTATCCACAAGGAAAGAGAAATACATGTAAAAAATTCATTGTTTGTTTCCCTGGTTATAAAACCAAAAACAATTAAATACAACCATTAAGATGGAATCAAAAAATAAAGAACAGCTCATGCATAATATACTTCTATAATGACATTAACTTATGTATTAGCACTTGAATAAAAATATAAATCAAACCAGAAAATCTATGTAACATTCTTCTATTTTATTTGGATGCAGTTTTTTCAGATATATATATATGGAAAAAATTGTACATGTATATTTTTGAAAAGTATACTTTGAACTTGTTAGTTGGAATACAGGGAAAAATCCTATATTGCACAAAATATCATGTCCAGTACTATTAAGACAGAAATATGTATTACAAATATCTAAAAACAGCATTCCTACTTAGAATATTCAGTATCTATATCAGTTTGATGTAACCAAAGGTTCTGTCCACTGGGAGAAGAAAGTAATTAACTCTTGCTCTTGACACTTTCATGTTAAAGCTGCTGAATAGGGCTCTTGGAGAAGGCAATGGCATCCCACTCCAGTACTCTTGCCTGGAAAATCCCATGGGCGGAGGAGCCTGGTAGGCTGCAGTCCATGGGGTCGCTAGGAGTCGGACACAACTGAGCGACTTCACTTTCACTTTTCACTTTCATGCACTGGAGAAGGAAATGGCAACCCACTCCAGCGTTCTTGCCTGGAAAATCCCAGGGACAGGGGAGCCTGGTGAGCTGCCGTCTCTGGGGTCGCACAGAGTCGGACATGACTGAAGCAACTTAGCAGCAGGGCTCTTAAACAATTCAAATATTTAGAGAAACTTGAAATGCTCAAAAACAAAAATCTTAAATGGCTCAAACTATTGTCAGAATGACTTCAGGAAGACACTTACTCTGAGGCAACCAGCAGAGCACTAACATTCCAGCACTATTATCTTAGGTAGAACTAGAGCGAGCAGCTAAAGCATAAACCCTAAGCAGGTTCATCAGCCGCCTTGCCACCAGGACCATGTAATCCAAAAAGATGTAAAATATCTTCTCATAAACTAAGAGCAACATCCATAAGCAGAATCCAAGAGTTATAACTAAATATGTCTATATGTCATGGGCGATAATATTCAAAACATTTAACAATGATTCTCAAGCTTCCCTGGTGGCTCAGAAGGTAAAGAATCTGCCTGCAATGCAGGAGACCCAGGTTTGATTCCTGGGTTGGAAGGTCCCCTGGAGAAGGCTTTGGCTACCCACTCCAGAATTCCATAGACAGAGAAGCCTGGAGGGCTACAGTCTGTGGGATGGCAAAGAGTACGATATAACTAAGAGACTTTCACTCACTTCCCATGGCAAAGGTATTCACATGGCAACATATGCTGTCCTTGGTTCTGAAGACCTTGCTGAACTGGGATTTACCCTCTGACTGGGCCAAGGGTGGGGTAACTCAGGAGTAGCTGATGACCTACATGGAAGCATTTCAACCTTTTAACAACCAGAAGGGGTCAAGCAATGTTCACCAGTCAAATACCAGCCCCGCAGACAAAGACCTAGACAGAGACCTGCCGTGCAAGCGCCTCCTGACAGATGCAGAGGACACTTCAGTAAGAAGAGCCCAAAACATAGACACGTTCACTCTGATGGGGAGGCACTTACTGACATAGTCCTATGACTATCAGGCATTTACTGAATGGTGATGATACTAAAGAAACCAAAAGTGTAGTAAGATTTGTGTGGTTGAAAGCTACAGATATTTTCTTAACCTCAGTCTATCTCTCTCACAAAAAAAAAAAAAATGGATGCAGCAAAATGTTTATAGCTATTCTTTAATCAAGCTCTTTTCCCATTTAGGTTATTATGGAATGTTGAGCCAAGTTCACTGTGCTTTACAGTAGGTCCTTGTTGGTTATCTATTTTAAATATAGTAGTGTATACACTAATTGAATCACTTTGCTGCAAACCTATAACTAACACATCATTGTTAATCAACTATACCCCAACGTAAAGAAATGAATACAGAGAACCTCAACTTTCAAAGACACACAATACAACATCAAGCTAAGAACTGAAATCCTCATAAGATTATAAATTTCCTTTCTGCTCTTAACAACAGTAAAACTGCTTAGAAAAAACCTTCAACACCCAATCTGAGTGAATTAGCTTAATACAGATTATCTCTTCAGGAAGGGACAAAGGAAAGGCTAATGAATTTCAGTAGATATGAAATTGAAATCAGGAATTTAGCAAAATTGAAAATAAGATTTTTACCTCCTACACTCAATCACCAAGTCACATTTATCTTCCACATTGCCTACCTGTTTGTTCCTCTCTGCTCTCCGTAACTACTCCAGTTCAGACTCTCACCTCCCACCTGAACGACGACAGTGGTAGCTAACTGACTGACTTTCCTACCCACCGTTTGTGTCTCACTGACCAACTCCCAAATGCCCCTTTCCATGCATCCTTCAGTGTTGCAAAAAATTCATATATATTTGCTTTCATGGGTGCAAACACCAGTATATTCACACCTGCACTGCCTTTCAATCGCTCAGCAGGATAAAACTCAATGTCTTAAACTCTGTATGTAAGATCCGGAGCCCACCTATGTGGCTAAGCTCATGGTCTGTCACTTGCCAACACAAACACTTGAAATGCCATCTTACAATTTTTTTTTTTCTTTTGTACTGAAGGATCAAGAAGAGATGGAAGGAATACATGGAAGAACTGTACAAAAAAGATCTTAATGAACTGGATAACTATGATGGTGTGGTCAGTCAGCCAGAGCCAGACATTCTGGGAGCATGAAGTCAAGCGGGCCTTAGGAAACTCTGCTGTTAATAAACCTAGTGGATGCAATGTAATTCCAATAGAACTATTCAAAACCCTAAAGGATGAAATTGCTTTTGAAAAGTGCTGCACTCAGTAAGTCAGCAAATCTGGAAGACCCAGTGGTGGTCACAGGACTGAAAATGGTCAATCCTCATCCCAATTCCCAAGAAGGGTAGTACCAAAGAATGTTCTAACCATTGGACAATTGTACTCATCTCCCATGCTAATAAGGTCATGCTTAAAATCTTGCATACCAGGCTTCAGCATTACATGAACCAAGAACTCCCAGACATCCAAGCTGGGTTTAGAAAAGGCAGAGGAACCAGAGATTAAAATTGCCAACATGTGCTGGATCATAAAGAAAGCAGGAGAATTCCAGAACAACGTCTACCTCTGTTTCATTGACTACGCTAAAGTCTTTAACTGTGTGGATCATAACAAAATGTGGATAGCTCTTACAGATGGGAATACCAAACCATCTTACCTGTCTCCTGAGAAATCTGTATGCAGGTCAAGAAGCATCAGTTTGAACCCTGAATGGAAAAACTGATTGGTTCACGACTGAGAAAGGAGTACCACACGGCTGTCACCCTGTTTATTTAACCTAGATGCTGAGCACATCACAAGAGATGCCAGGCTGGATGAGTCATAAGTGGGAATCAAGATAGGCAGGAGAACATCAACAACCTCAGATATGTGGATGATACCACTCTAATGGCAGAAAGCAAAGAGGAACTAAAGAACATCTTGATGAGGGTGAAGGAGGAGAGTGAAAGAGCCAGCTTAAAAACTAAATATTAAAAAAAACTAAGATCATGGCATCTGGCCCCATTACTTCATGACAAATAGAAGGGGAAAAGGTTGAAGTAGTCACAGATTTCCTCTTCTTGGGCTTGAAAATCAGTGGATGGTGACTGCAGCCATGAAATCAGAAAATGATTGCTTCTTGGCAGGAAAGCTATGATAAACGTAGACAGTGTGTTGAAAAGCAGAGACGTTATTTTGCCAACAAAGGTCCGTATAGTCAAGGCTATGGTCTTCCCAGTGGTCATGTATAGATGTGAGAGTTGGACCATAAAGAAGGCAGAACACCAAAGAATTGATGCCTTTGAACTGTGGAGCTGGAGAAGACTCCTGAGAGTACCTTGGACAGCAAGGAGATCAAACCAGTCAACCTCAAGGGAAACTAACCCTGAATACTCATTGGAAGGACTGATGCTGAAGCTGAAGCTCCAGTATTTTGGTCACCTTATGGAACAGCCAATTCATTGGAAAAGGCCCTGATGCTGAGAAAAATTTGAGGGCAGAAGGAGAAGAGGGCATCAGAGGATGAGATGGCTGGATGGCATCATGCAATGGACATGAACTTGGGCAAACTTCAGGAAATGGTGAGGGACGGGGAGGCCTGGCGTGCTACGGGGTCGGAGTCAGACACGACTGGAGACTGGACAACAACAACAACAACTGGGGGAGGGAGGATTTAAATTCACATTCCACTTTTTATATCATTCTTTAACTATTCCATGCTAACTTCAGTTTCTCAGTCATCATATGGAATAGACTCAAGTGTGTCCCCTCCGCCTCAAATTACTATGTTGAGGTGCTAAGTCCCCATGTCAATGGTACCTGGATACAGGGTCCCAAGGGTGACTCTCTGACCTGATGGGACTGACGTCCTTTTAGGGAGAGGAACAGACACCAGAGCTCACTGGTGGCCAGCAGAGAGGAAAAGCCGTAGGAAGACACAGTGAGAAGGCGGCCATCTGCAAGCCAAGGAGAGAGCTCCCACCAGACACCAAACCTGCTGACACTTTAATTTTAGACTCTCAGCCTCCAGAACTGTAAGAAGTAAGTGTCCACTGTGGAAGCTAGCAAGCCTGTGGTATTCTGTTAAGACAGCTCAAGTAGGTGGCTAAGTGGTAAACAATCCACCTGCTAAAGCAGGAGATGTAGAAGACATGGGTTCAGACTCTGGGTCAGGAAAATCCCCTGGAGAAGGACATGGCAGCCCACTTCAGTATTCTTGGCTGGAAAATTCCATGGACAGAGGAGCCTGGTGGGCTATATAGTCCATGGGATTGAAAAGAGTTGGACACAACTGAGCACGTATTTACATTATTCCTAGCCCAAGTAGACTAATACAGATTTTGGCACTGTGAAGCAGGTTTCTACTTTGTAACAAATACCTAAACATGTACATGTGACTTTGGAGCTCAGTGACAGGGAAAGACCTAAAGACATGGGAGGTTGCATGCCAGAGAAAGTCCAAACTGCCTTGAACAGACTACTGATAAAAATGTGGATGTTAAAGGCAATTCTGGTGAGAACTCAGGAAGAAAAGAGTGTTTTAGAGAAAGCCTCTATCATCTTAGAGAAGACATACAAGCTGTGAGAATGCTGTTAGAAATATGGACACAAAAGGTCATTATGAGGAAATCTCAGCTAGAAATGAAGAATATGTTAATGGAAACTGAAAGAAAGGAGATCACTATTAGAAAGTGACGAAGAGCTTGACTGAATAGTTTTATAGTGCTTTATGGAAGGCAGAACTACTCATAAGAGATAAGACTGGATATTTAGCTGAGGAAAATTCTAAGCAAAGTGCTGGAAGGAGCAAGTTGGTTTCTCCATACCATTTATAGTAAAATGCAAGAGAGAGAGATAAGCAAAAAGGAACCAGCCTTTTGAAAACAGTGAGCACGCACGTTCTAAGAGCTTGGCTGAACAATCACTTGTCAAGGAGATTAGTATGGGTGGAAACCATCGATTTAATCAGCTGTGTCAGAGAAGACAGGAAGAGACAGGGTGACACCAGCAGAGACACAGTCAACCTGAACTAAGGTAAGGGAGCACAGATGAGACACAATAAGGGAAGGCACTGAGACTCGAGATTTGTCAGGATGGGGTCACAGAGTTATTTAGCAGAGAATGTGCTTTCATCCTTCAAGAAAGACCCCAAAGGCACTTCAGTTATCATCAGGGCTGCCGCTCCTACTAGACAAGAGGGCAAAGCTGCTTCCTCCTCAATTTCAGAAGACAGGGTCCTCTGCTCAGTTTAGCTGCCAGGGAGCTGATGCAGAGTCAAGGGGGCAGGACCAACACCCAGAATCAGGGGGTGGCGCAGGGCAGGGCTGCGGAGGGCCGGGGCAGTGACCCACCCCTCGGTGGGCCTGGAGGGCAAAGCCCCCATCAAAGAAGATGATTATTCCTGAGCTTTAAGATCTAAGGGACTCTGCCTTGCTCTGAACTGGTTTGGCACATTCACATTTCCTGTCTGATGTCTCTCTTTAGGATGGAAGTACCTGTCCTGTGCCTGTCCCACCACTGTGTCTGGAAGCACATGACCTGTCCTGTTGCACAGGTTCACTGCTGGGCAAGGGTTCCGACCAGGAGGAGTCTTCAGATCTCACCCACACCTGATCTAGATGACATTCAGAAAGACCCAAGACTCAGATTCCATGCTGGGTTAAGACTTTTGGGCCTTGCTGGGATGAGGTAAGTGCATTTTGCATATGAGAAGAACATGGATTTTGGGGGAGGCAAAGAACAGAGTGCTATAGACTGAATTTGTCCCCACAAAATCGATGTTGAAGCCTCAGTCGCCAACAGGATGGTATGTGGATACAGGGCCTGTAGGGACGTTCGGTCAGTTCAGTTGAGAGGTTGTCCTGTCTGACTCTTTGCGACCCCAAGGACTGCAGCACACCATGCTTCGCTGTCTAGCTCCAACACCCAGAGCTTGCTCAAACTCAAGTCCATCGAGTCGGTGATGCCATCCAACCACCTCATCCACTGTCTCCACTGTCGTTCCCTCCTCCTCCTGCCCTCAATCTTTCCTAGCATCAGGGTCTTTTTCAATGAAGACAGTTCTTTGCAGCAGGTGGCCCAAGTACCGGAGATTCAGCTTCAGCATCAGTCCTTCCAATGAATATTCAGGGTTGACTTCCCTTAGGACTGACTGGTTTGATCTTCTTGCAGTCCAAGGGACTCTCAAGAGTCTTCTCCAACACCACAGTTCAAAAGCATCAGTTCTTTGGCTATCAGTTTTCTTTACGGTCCAACTCTTACATTCATACGTGACTACTGGAAAAACCACAGCTTTGACTAGATGGACCTTTGTTGGGAAAGCAATGTCTCTGGTTTTTAATATGCTGTCTAGGTTGGTCATAGCTTTTCTTTTAAGAAGCAAGAGTCTTTTAATGTCATGACTGTAGTCACCATCTTCAGTGATTGTGGAAAAACAAAGTCAGCCACTGTTTCCACTGTTTCCCCATCTATTTGCCATGAAGTGATGGGACCAGATGCCATGATCTTAGTTTTCTGAATGTTGAGTTTTAAGCCAGCTTTTTCACTCTCCTCTTTGACTTTCATCAAGAGGCTCTTCAGTTCCTCTTCACTTTCTGCCATAAGGATGGTGTCATCTGCACATCTGAGGTTATTGATACTTCTCCGTGCAATCTTAATTTCAGCTTGTGCTTCATCCAGTCTGGCATTTCACATGACATACTCTGCATATAAGTTAAATAACCATGGTGACAATATACAGCCTTGATGTACTCCTTTTCCTAATTGGAATCAGTTCCATGTCTGGTTCCAACCGTTGCTTCTTGACCTGAATACAGATTTCTCAAGAGTCAGGTAAGGTGGTCTGGTAGTCCCATCTCTTTCAGAATTTTCCATAGTTTGTTGTGATTCGCACAGTCAAAGGCTTTAGCGTAGTCAATAAAGCAGTAGATGCTTTTCTGGAATTCTCTTGTGTTTTCAATGATCCAACAGATGCTGGCAATTTGATCTCGGTTCCTCTGCCTTGGTTCACATACTGTTGAAGCCTTGCTTGGAGAATTTTGAGCATTACTTTACTAGCATGTGAGATGAGTGCAACTGTGTGGTAGTTTGAACATTCTTTGGCATTGCCTTTCTTTGGGATAGGAATGAAAACTGACCTTTTCCAGGCCTGTGGCCACTGCTGAGTTTTCCAAATTTGTTGGCATGTTGAGTGCAGCATTTTCACAGCATCATCATTCAGGATTTGAAATAGCTCAACTGGAATTCCATCACCTCCACTAGCTTTGTTCCTAGTGATGCTTTCTAAGGCCCACTTGACTTCACATTCCAGGATGTCAGGCTCTAGGTGAGTGATCACACCATTATGATTATCTTGGTCATGAAGATCTTTTTTGTATAGTACTCTGTATTCCTGCCACCTCTTCTTAATATCTTCTGCTTCTGTTAGGTCCATACTGTTTCTGTCCTTTATTGAGCTCATCTTTGCATGAAATGTTCCCTTGGTATCTCTAACTTTCTTGAAGAAATCTCTGGTCTTTCCCATTCTGTTGTTTTCCTCTATTTCTTTGCACTGATCGCTGAGGAAGGCTTTCTTATCTCTCTTTGCTATTCTTTGGAACTCTGCGTTGAGATGTGTATATCTTTCCTTTTCTCCTTTGCTTTTTGCTTCTCCTCTTTTCACAGCTATTTGTAAGGCCTCCCCAGACCACCATTTTGCCTTTTTGCATTTCTTTTTCTTGGGGATGGTCTTGATCACCGTCTCCTGTACAGTGTCACGAACCTCCATCCATAGTTCTTCAGGAACTCTGTTTATCAGATCTAATCCCTTGAATCTATTTGTCACTTCCACTATATAATCATAAGGGATTTGATTCAGGTCATGCTTAAATGGTCTAGTAGATCTGCCTATGGAGGACAGAGTCGCCCTTCCCGTGGAGTAAAGAACCTGGCCTTACCCAAGCGAAGTCTGAATTTTGCCCATGATTCTGGCATGTCATCCAGGTCATATCTGATTGGGCATCTGTTTTCAGGACAGGGGCTGGCCATACCCAGCCTCACGTGATAGGCCAGAAAGACCATCCTGCAATTCAGCATGGAGGTGAGATGGCCATGCAGGCAATTACAGGCCATCAGTCCCGCAGACGTGCTGCAACAGAAACACCACGTGAGCTTCCCTTGTGGGAAATACAAGTAGCCCCCCAGCATTTTGAAAGTTCACTTTATGCCATTTCATTTTTCTGAAAGAATTATATTAGTACCTATTTTCACTAGGTGAAAGAAATCTGAAAAGAAAACGGTCACTTTTATGAAGAAAGGCAAAAGGCAAAGACAATATCAGAGTTGGTTTTGGAGTCAGTTTACAGAGGCAGTGCGCACCCTGAGCAGAGCGTGACACCATCCAGTTCTTCCCCGGGAACCACACTCAGCGTCTCAGCATCCAGCCACCACCACCCTGACCTGGGTCTGTGCGCATCTGTGCTCTATCTGGTTTATTTTGTGCCTCTGTGAGCAAGGTGGGTCCTCAGGAAATTGTTCCTTCCCTTTAGGCCATTTCAGTTTAGGAAAGGTTTCCAGGCAACCCTCTAGTTTGGGATGGCAGGGAATCTGTACTCCACACGTGTTGTCACACATGGAAGCCAGAGGGTAATGTATCCAGAGGACAACAGTCACCTCACATCTGGAATCTTCCCAGACTCTGTCCTATGCATCTCTCAAGAGGCTGATTTTAATCTGTCTTCTTTACCTGTAATAAATGTTAAGTGAAGTGAAGTCACTCAGTCGTGTCTGACTCTTTGTGACCCCATGGACTGTAGCCTACCAGGCTCCTCCATACATGGGATTTCCCAGGTAAGATTACTGGAGTGGGGTGTCATTTCCTTCTCCAGGGGATCTTCCCAACCCACGGAGCGAATCTGGGTCTCCTGCATTGCAGGGAGTCACTTCACATTCTGAGCCACCAGGGGAGCCCTTGGTAGCCATGGATATAATTGCTTTCAGTGAGTTCTGTGAATCCTTCTAGAGAATTACCAAAGCTGAGGGTGGTTTTAGGAACCCTGAAACAGCTTGCAATTGATTTCAGAGGTGAGAGGAGTGCTCCTTGAAGTCTGCAGTTGGGCTAAGTCCAGGCGCATCTATCTTCCTTTCCTTCTCGTCTCATACCCTCTGCGCCTGCCTTGTGAGAAACCCCTGCCAGCTCTTTCTCCAAACCACAGGCAGGATCTCCTCACTGCTGTGACCATACTGTCTGGTCTGGGTGACTGCAAGAGCTCCTAACAGACCTCAAGTTTCTAGCCTGACCACCACAAAGTCAACTCTCAATACACCATCCAGGAATCTCTGTGAAATGTCAGATCACGTCACTCCATGAGCAAATGCCCTCAACAACTCCCCGCTCCCTGAGGATCAATGTCAGAATGCTGCCAATGCCCCCAGGCCCTACTCAGGCAGCTCCAAGCACCCCCTCTTCCTGCACCGTGGCTGGGTCCAGCCCCTCCACTCCAGCCCCGCCCCCACCCCACCCCCGGTGCCCTCGCTTGGTCCTGAAGGCGCCAGAGGCACTCCCACCCCAGGCTCACCAACCTTTCCTCTGGGTGGAGAACACTGCACTGCCCTCCCCTCACACACGCACACAGCTGGGCTCCCTACCTCCTCCAAGGGTCTCCTCATCCTGCCTTCTCACAGGGTCACACCCCCAACACGGCCTAGTCTTTCCTTTCTTTCTCTGCTCTGCTCTCCTAACCCCCTGCAAAGAACCAATAAATTGCAGAAGAAACTTCAGAATCTGTTTTGTGCAGGAAAGATATCCTGGCTACTATGAAGATTTGATTTCACTGACGGTTCTCAGTCATGTTCGAAATAAGGAGCTAGCCAACTACTGAGGGCTCATGTGTGTAAATACAGTTTCACTGGCACTCAGTCATGCCCTTTGGTTTATGCACTGTCTGTGACTTACTGTAGAGCTACAGGAAGAGAACTGAGTACTGCTACATGGACTACTTGGTCCACTAACCTGAAATACTATCTACTCTTTAAGAAAAGTTTGCTGATCTCTATTCTAGGTAATTTAGATTTACAGATAAGGGACCCCCCACACTGACAAAGCAAATTCACTTAACTAGATCTGGCTTGATTTAAAAAGCCAAAAACAACTTTAAAAATATATTTAAGAGCTAAAATAAATAACAATACCACCAGAACACATCCTCTCAACAACTGGAAAATACAGGGCCTCCCCCAGCTGACATGGAAAAGGTCACATCTCTTCCAACAGTGACAATAACTCAGGAACAAGTTGGTAAGGGCTCAGTGTCCAGTATGCAGAGAGGATTACACAGGTGACCAGGAAATCCAACAGTTGCCCGGAAACCACTACTTTGACAGCAGTTATATTGTGTTGTGGTTAGAACTGCATGATGCACGACCTGTATGTAGGAAGAGCTTAAATGGTGAGGACTCTACTCAGCAAATAGAGTTCTGGGGCTTCTGCAAACAACAGATTTAGCAGTGACAGACAGCTACATGACTTTCTGTAGACGGACTCTGTGAAACTAAAGACCACCTCTGAGCCAGAGCTATGGTAGACTTCTTATCACAGCTGTTAATTGTATCACAGCTGGATTTAAGAATCACTTAAGAAAGCCCAACCCATAATATTAATTCATTAAGTGTTTTTCTTCTCTAAATTTAAAGTTAGTATCTACAGATGGAATTGTATCTACAACCCAGTGCCTCTTAT
This sequence comes from Bison bison bison, assembly GCF_000754665.1. Lineage (NCBI taxonomy): Eukaryota > Metazoa > Chordata > Mammalia > Artiodactyla > Bovidae > Bison > Bison bison. The sequence continues at coordinate 1,402,703 of NW_011494840.1, read as the reverse complement.
TCCTGAATTCAGAGTGATAATTTTGCAAGTGTGAAACTTGTTTTTGTGGGTTTCCCCTGCCAGAATGGAACTGGTTCCTTCAAGTCTACCTAGGGTCCTGCTACCTGTCATGTGACCCTGTGACGGACGTTTTCACCTCTTTCTCTGACCTCCACCCTGTCATCCGTGTAGCTTATAGTAAACACAGTGGAGCCAGAGCCCTAAAGTCCTACTGATATAAAGTCCTTCTGTTCTAATTGTACAAAAGCATCTACCTTGGCCACATCAGCCATGGAGTGAGGTCACATTAATTCAGGAATCTGAGACCAATGATTTTGATTTTTGTTAAATCTTTAGAGAGCAAACCAAAGCAAAATTACAGTGGGAAGGAGAATGTGGCTTCTCATGGTACTCTTTGGTTTTCTTTCATTTTTATTTTTAAAGACTACTCCACAAGATACAGCTTCTGCAGAAACCAACATGACAAATGACACGTCTTAGGAGTCTTAAGTTGGCAGGAATCTGATTCTTGTTCCTTTTTGGGTATGAGTTGGGCAGCACACAGGCACAAAAAGACAGAAGTTTGAAATCTTCGGTTCTAAGGATTTTTAAATTGACTCCCAACTCACTGTTTATCCTGGGGATCTTAAAATAATTTCCCTCACAGAAATTATTTCATTACTGCTTCTACAGCAAATGCATGCTTTTTATAATTCATTGGTCTTCAGGAACTGAGGTCCTATGCTGTCTCACTTTAATTTTTAAAGCCCATTTATCATCTCTGAAACCTTTCTGTTTGCTTGGTTCTGGCTGTACTTGGAATCATGCTGATCATTGTGATCACGCCCACAACTTGACCTGGAGAGGTAGGCCTTCTTTTTTAGCCTAATAGTGTTCCATGTACATGCACATGCTCTTTGGCACACGTAGGTGTTTGTGTGTATGTGTTAGTCGCTCAGTCATGTCCAACTCTTTGCAACCCCATATACTGTAGCCCACCAGTCTCCTCTGTTCATGGGATTCTCCAGGCAAGGATACTGGAGTGGGTTGCCATTCCCTTCTCCACAGGATCTTCCCAACCCAGGATTCGAACCAGGGTCTCCCACATTGCAGCGAGATTCTTCACCGTCTGAGCCACCAGGAAAGACTGTTAAGTGTTTAAAGTTGAATAAATGAAGAAGCTTAAGAATGCTGCTGGGAAAAAAAAAATCAGGATCTATTTTAACAATGATAAATGTCTTCTATTAACAGGGACAAATGTTTTCCAAAATGAAATTTTTTAATGTATTAATAAATACACAAAAACTTACTGTTATAAGTTTATAAAAACGTATGGAAAAAGAATTAAGAACAAATTCATTAGAAATTCCCCAGTGGTCCAATGACTAGTATTCCATGCTCTCACTGCTGAGGGCCTGGGTTCGATCCCTGATCAAGGTACTAAAATGCCACAAGCTGCCCAGCACAGCCAAAAAAAGGGAGGGAAAGAGAGACTGAAGGAGGGAAGCAGGAAGAATAAAAGAAGAGAGACAGAGAAAGAAAAAACTTGTTGACAAAGATTAATTCAAAGTTTTAAAGACTGATGCATCAAATCTGAAAAGAGGTACAGACAAGGATTTTTCATCAGTGTTGTTTACAAAAACGGAAAAACCACAAACATCATAAATGTCCAAGTAGCCATCACAAGACCAGCCAAATAAATTGTTACAACCTAAGAAGGGAATGCAATACACGCAATGATGCATCTATCCTGAAGAGATGCCTGCAATGTATCAACCAGTGATTATCAAAAATCACACAAAAAGTAATCACATCTGTGTAAAATTACAACACGGAGGGTATATGGGAGAAGGGGCTTTCTGCATATATTTGAACACATTAAAAATATCTAGATAGAACAATGTAGTGGTTATTGATTGTTGGTAGTCTGTTCTTTTAAAATTTTCTTGATTTTCTCTCTTGGGTTTTTATTAATGAGCCCTTATTACTATTATCATTATCATTAAAATAATGCTGTTTCCATTTTCAGGAAAAGAAAAATCGAAACTTACCCAACTAAAAGAAGAAGTGCACAAATCACAACAAATCCCAAAGTATACTTGAGTGCCATTTTAACTTGCTAGATGTCAAAGGAGAAAAAACATTCCATTTAGTAAAACTTTTAAAATATAAAGTATTCTTGCTACAGTGTAACAGTACTTTCATGTTCGATATACATTTATATTCAACTGTGCAAAGTTCCTCTTTATTGAAAAACAATGTATATAACATATCTTAAGTATCTTTCACACTATACTAGATTTTTAAAATCTTTTCAATGATTAGATCTCATGAAAAGGCAGTACACCTAAAATACAATGAATTCTTTGTGGGAGACGTAACAGTAATTAGTTTACTTTAATAAATACCAGAATATTTTTATAATATTCCTCAAAATAGGGAGCAATCTAAATCTACAATGCCCATACCTCAATTTATCAAAATGGGTTAAGTAATAATTAAACAACAATTATAATATTTAAATTATATATGTTTGGATATATATAATATATAAAACATATACTTATAAAAATTTATTTTATAAATATGCATACACACATATAAAGCACATACCATGCCAGGACTGTTTCTAAGAACTTTACATATGTTAAACTCATTTCAAACTTACAACACCCCTGAGATAGGCATTCCATCCCTGCTTCAGAGATAAGGAAACTGTGGCCCAGAGGTTAATTAATTTACCATATGTCACATAGGTGCCAGGGGATTAAACAAGGACTTGAAACCAAGAACTCAGTTCTTTAAAGCCTGTGCTTTCCTTGGTACGCATAATGTAAGACAAAGTTTAACAAAAACACAAACTAGACACTCTAAATACATGGAAAGAAAAGTTAATCTCAAAGGAAAAGCTACATCAGTGAGAAAACAAAACATGACTTGTCTCTCGCCCTAATGAAATCTTTAAAATAATCACCTTTTAAAATATAACTTTATGTTTCATATGATAAATTCTTGTTCACAAAGGAGTTGAGACAGTCTTTAGGAAAATACCTAAGGTAAAGTTAAGGAGGGTCAACCATAGGGGATGGGGAAGATGCACTTGAGAAGCAGTGAAGACAGGAAGCACCTGCTCATCCCATTTTCAACAGCAACTCTGTGACTAGCCATTCTACCTTACACACCCTGGGTTTTCAAATACAGAATCACACAGTATCTGCAGATAATAATTCAACTTTCTTTATGTATATTTAAACACTTTTTCCTCTAACAAACTGCACTGACTACCACTCTGGAATCATTTAAAATATTGCTGATGTACTTTGCTAATGATCTTAATGCAGATGCTATAAAGTTTTAATAAGCACAGCTATGCCTAATGCTGGCTTTTGAGTGAATATATGTATATATATATGTGCATATGTATTTAAATGTTACAAACCAAAAACATGTTATAAAACAAATTCCTGTAACTCAATAAAAAAACAAAATAAATTTATTCTTTTTATGCTGTTTTTCTCTTAAATTAGAAATAAGGTATTCAATTTTGGCAAATACCTTTCAACATACAATTTCTTCTAGGACCTATTAAATTACCATATATTAATAGAAGTGCTGGTTCTAAACCACCAATGCATTCCAGAGACTGGCCCAACTCAGTTATATACTATATTAACGTGCTTCTAAGATACTCCTGAATTCTACCTGCTAATGTTTCAGTGAAGAGTTTTATACCAAGACTTCAGTGACCTTGGTCTGCAGGTCTGGACACGCATATGTGCTCTACTGACCAGGTTTCTGTATCCGTATTACTACGGGAATTAGTAAGGACAACCTGAGAGTCCCCCTTTCCGTCCCAGAACAGGGGTCAGCAAACTGCATCCTGTGGGCCACAAACAGCCCCTCCTACCTCACATCATGCTCACTGTATACTGGCCTTACACAGAAATAAGTTTGCTGACCCAGCTACCGAACTCGAGAACAACAGTCACAAGTACCCTGTGACTCCTGGGCGCTGGAATATAGTTAGTTTGACCCGGGGTGTGCTGCAGGTGTAAAATGCACTCTAACTTGCACAGAATGTGAAAAAAAGTAATGTCTCATTAATAACGTTTTTGACTATCTGAAATAATATTTCGAACATATAATATTAAATACGATGTGTCATGAAAAACAATTTTAATTGTTCTTTCTACTTATTTTATTATGACTACTAGAAAATTTTAAATTCACATGTGGATTACATTATATTTCTATTAAACAACACTGCTCGAGAATAAAATCAAAAGTCAAATTATTTGAAAACAGGAAGAAATAATCCCTTCTCCCCTAAATTGAGACCTCTAAAATAAAGCTACTTACAGTGCATTTACCAGTATCATCATCATCCTTTTCTTCATAGTAGAAGTAGACAAAAGGGATCCAGAAGAACACACAGAATAATATAACAGAATATAAGGCTGCAGAAAGAATGAGATGAGAGATAATAAAAACACACCAACTTAACAAACGTTTAAAACATATAGGTACACACACCCCAAATTCACTCCCCTATCTGATTCCTAGACCTGCAACTTGATATGTATGTGTAATATCCAAATCAACCTTTTCTGAACCCTGTTTCAAGAAGTCAACACCATTATTATCACATAGCAAATCATAATTCAAGTTAACTTTGAGGCAATTTTTAGCAACAATTATGATACTAAATGTTTCAATAAACTGTGCCCTCTAACATCTTAGGTCTTACTATAGTACTAAAAACTTTCTGTGAACGATCTTATGTAAATAAACTTTAACTTTTATATTCTTTACAACTTAATACTGAGTACAGCTGACACATTTGCCAGTCACTCAAGTTAAAGAAACAGCTGTAACTGATACGATCCTTGTTACAAATAATTTCCCCAATCTATGTCTAAAAGGAGAATAGAGGGGCACAGGAGGAGATGGTTAGATGGTACCATCCACTCAATGAGCACGAATCTGAGCAAACTCCAGATGACAAAGAACAGGGAACCCTGGCATGCTGCAGTCCATGGTGTCACGACGAGTCAGACACGACCCAGAGACTGAGCAACAGAGTTTAAAACATACAATGCTATGAAACTGATCTTATAAAAAAAAGTCAGAATACAGAAAATGTAAGAAAGAGTAAAATCAGATTCAAAGTTAACTGATATGAATTTCTATTTATCTGCTTTAAAATAACATTAGATTTGAGATACTTTCAACCAGTAGTCAAAGTATTGTTTTTAATTCAACATAGAACTTGACATTTCAACAGCTATTTTTATTTAAAATAAAAATAACATAAACAATTTTTCAGACTCAAGAAACCTAAGAAATCTGTGTATTTACATTTATTTTCATACACTATTTCATGGGAAATAGTGACTATGCAATTATATAAAGGAACCACAAGATGAGAATCATTATACTCCTTTATCCAAAAAAGTATTATTAAAGGTTATTAATATATAATACTTAAATTACTAACAAATTAAAATAGCTACTTTTAATTACTAACAAATTAAAAGTATTGTTAATAATGTATAATAAAGCTAAATTACTCATTCTCTTGGGAAGAATGCATAAATTACAGAATTTTTAAACATGATCTAAATACTAGCTAGCACTGTTTCATTTTTCTGGAAGTCACTTATGAAACAGCCCCCACTAAATGCAACATAGTTAAAAAAAAAAAACAACTCAGAACAAACCAGACTTTAAATAACTGATAAAAAGGTCAAAGTTAATTTATACTGCCCAATCACAACATGACTGTCAGCATACTGAATTCTGGCACTACAGACACTTTGTAAAATCTATGCAGCCTATGGAAGGACTGATGTTGAAGCTCCAATATTTGATCACCTGATGCAAAGAGCCAACTCACTGGAAAAGATCCTGATGCTAGGAAAAGACTGCAGGAGGAGAAGGGGACGACAGAGGATGAGACGGTTAGATGGCATCACCGACTCAATGGACATGAGTTTGAGTAAGCTCCTGGAGATGGTGAAGGACAGGGAAGCCTGGCGTGCTGCAGTCCACAGGGTGGCAAAGAGTCAGACAGAATTGACCAATTGAACAACAAAAAGCTTCAAAAAATTAAACATAAAAGGGAAAGTACTATAAATCACCCTAAGCACTATACCAGTATTAGGACTGAAATAATCAAATAATTTGTTAAGACTAGAAAAAAGCCTAAATTATAACAGCATTTATTGGGCTGAGAGCCATATGCCACGCTTGATAAACTGACAGATGCAGTAAGGTCTGGCTTCAGCCTCAGCATGTCCATGTGTCTACTGCTTGGTGGCCTTGGCCTTGACAGCCACAGAGCCCAGTGACTATTTCATGAGCATTCCCAATAAGCATGATTATCAAGGTGCTCATCATTATTCCCTGGTGGCTCAGATGGTAAAGCTTCTGTCTACAATGCGGGAGACCTGGGTTCAATCCCTGGGTCAGGAAGATCTCCTGGAGAAGGCAATGGCAACCCACTCCAGTATTCTTGCCTGGAAAATCCCATCGATGGAGGAGCCTGGTGGGCTACAGTCCATGGGGTCACAAAGAGTCAGACACAACTGAGCGACTTCACTTTCTTTACTTTCATAATTACTAGTTATTAGGAAGATGCAAACTAAGCCCATGAGAGGCTACAGACCCCAGAATGGCTAAAATTAAGCCATCAGTACCAAGTATTGACAGGAATGCAGAACAACATACTTTCCCATGCTTTTTAAGAGGGACTATAAACAGCACAACCCTGTGGAGAACTGTCTAGCAGTCTCTCACCAAGTTAACACCTACCTACCATATAACCAGACAGTCCCACTCCACCAGCAATGAAGTGCAGTGACACATGCAAAGTCTTTCCGTCCAGACAAGCCTACCTGAGGGGCAGAGTCCAGGGTTCTTATCGGTGATTTATAATGCAGGCACAACTGCCTGAGTGACCAGTTAAGATTACCAAAAGTACAGACTCCAAGAAGGACAGCAGCTGTACCACAAGTCACATGCACAAACAATCTAAACAAGCTGGACTGCACGATTCTGTATTCAGTGGTACATATCCACTAATCAATTAGTACTATCAGGTGACAGCCAAAGGCCAGGTTTCCAGGTATTGGTCAAGGGTCAGCCACATAAGCAGGTCCCCCTGAAGATATGTGAGAGGGAAACTATCGAGTCTGATTCACAACGAGAAAGTTGACAGCAATATTATTAACAGTGATCAAAACCTGGAAATGACCTAAATGTCCATCCGCAGGTGAACAGATAAGCTGAGTGGTACAGTCATACAAATGGCAATAAAAAAGAAAAAACTATGAATACCTGTGAGAAGGATGGACCTCACAGACCTTAGGCTGAATAAAAGCACAGACACTGGAAGATGTACACCTTCTGAAAGCCACGCAGTTGCGTCCAACTCTGTGACCCCATGGATATAGTCCATGGAATTCTCCAGGCCAGAATACTGGAGTAGGTAGCCTTTCCCTTCTCCAGGGGATCTTCCCAACCCAGGGATTAAACCCAGGTCTCCCACATTGCAGGCGGATTCTTTACCAGCTGAGCCACAGGGAAGCCTACACCTTCTAGTACCTTCTATATCTTAAGGAGAAGGCAATGGCACCCCACTCCAGTACTTTTGCCTGGAGAATCCCATGGACGGAGGAGCCTGGAAGGCTGCAGTCCATGGGGTCGCTAAGAGTCGGGCACAACTGAGCGACTTCACTTTCACTTTTCACTTTCATGCATTGGAGAAGGAAATGGCAACCCACTCCAGTGTTCTTGCCCCGGGGAATCCCAGGGACGGAGATGCCTGGTGGGCTGCCGTGTATGGGGTCGCACAGAGTCGGACACGACTGAAGCGACTTAGCAGCAGCAGCAGCAGCAGTACATCTTAAAGAAGTTCCAGAACTAGCAAAACTGGCTTATTATGACCCAAGTCAAGAAAGTATTTGGGGGCAATTACTGACTATAAAGAGACATGAGGATGTACAGCAACCAAAAATCTCATATGTTGCTGGTAAGAATATCCAGAAAAAGTTTCTAGGAACTGACACCTGAGGAAGAAAGTAGGGAAGAAACACAGTTCTGAAGAGGCTCTGGGATACTGGTCTGTGCAGGGCTGCCCTGACACCACATCCTAAGCCATTTGCTTGTAATCGGACTGCTCTTTTTCAGTGTCCTTCAAAAAGATTTCTTCCTTCAGCATGTAAATGTTAAACTGTAAAGAAGGAAACTAAAAATACATTAACATTTTCATGTGTTTCAGATCAGTTCTAATGCCAAGTTGGTACTATATATCTGTAAATGAAAAAAATGCTATCATGAAACAGAGTAACTGATTCTTTTAATTAAGTTATACTTCAAACTGATAGCTATTTTCAAAGGAAAATTATTCTTAACTCCAACAGGAATGACACTCTCAAATCCTGATATCTTTATAAAATACATTTTACTTGTAACAGTTTTTGTTAAAAGATTGCTACTAACAAGTAAAAGATAAACAGACTTTTTGGTTTAATAGTCCCACTAAAATTTAAAAAAAAACAACACACTAAAAAAGAAATTTTAAACATCAATCTACAGAAATTGGCAGAAATTAAACTCATAAAACAAGTTATTTTTTTAAAACAAAACTAGCAAGAACAAGTGAACAGAAAGCCATCAACTCTTAAAAAGCCAGACAAAAATTGTGGCAAAAAATACATGATAATTCTTATGATTTTTTAAATACACACAAAGCCAACAATGTATCTTTTGAAAACTGCATTTCTAAACTATAACTCGCATAAGAATTAACTTGGACAAATCAGGCTTCAGAACTTCTAGACATTCTTTATTCCTCCTAACTACCAATGAGAAATCTGAAACACAGAATAGCTCAGTCAATATTGTAATAGTATAATTGATCATTACAAAGCTTTTTATTTTAGAGGGTCAAAGTATTAAGATATTCTGGGAACTCTAAAAGCCTTCTAAAATTATCCCACTGGCCCAGCTGAAGCAATCTAGGGTCAAGACTGCCAGCTGCACACACAACACCCATTTTCCTTTCAGCTCACTCTCCTTTTTGTCTTTCTCTCTTCCTTCGACATTCTGCCTGAATTGTACACATGACAGCTTAGACTCCAGCCACGTCTCTGGACTCTGTGGTAGCCTTAAGGTGGAAAACAGGTACTAAGGATGGAGAGCAGAGGGAAGTGAGCGGAGGCCTTGCATAATGCTGCTACACCAGCCCGGGTACCTGCCTCCAGTCTTATTTTAAGTGAGACTGAAAAACCATTCCAGCCATTTATTTCCAACCTGTTCACAGCAGCATAGAATGTTGCAGGAGAAATGGGGTAACCCAAACATTCACCCCTGAGCCATCACGTCCTTGGTGGTCCTGAGAGTGGTCAGTAGATGAAGCTCAATTAGTCTGTGCCCCTGAACACGGCAGCATCGTGATGGGCAGCCTAGTCCAGGTTCTAAACATATTTCCCCTGATAGTCAGCAGTCCTCTAATAAACACCAGGCCCTCCAGCTAAAATGGGAGGTATTGTTGCCTGATCACTCAATGGAATAAAGAGACCAAAATCTGTTATTGTTGTTCAGTAACAGTGGTGTGCAAATCTTTGCAACCCCAAGGACTGCCGCACGCCAGGGAGCCCTGTCCTTCACCATTTCTTGGAGGTTCCTCAAACTCATGTCCATTGAGTCAGTGATGCCATCCAATCTCATCCTCTATCGTCCCCTTTTCCTCCTGCCTTCTGTCTTTCCCAGCATCAGGGTCTTTTCCAATGAATCAGTTCTTCACATCAGGTGACCAAAGTATTGGAGCTCCAGCTTCAGCATCAGTCCCTCCAATGAATTTTCAGGACTAATCTCCTTTAGGATTGACTGGTTTGATCCCCTTGCAGTCTAAGGGACTCTGAACACCACAATTGTTGGGAGTTTTCTCCAATACTACAGTTCCAAAGTGTCAATTCTTCAGCGCTCAGCCTTCTTTATGGTCCAGTTCTCACACTCATACATGACTACTGGAAAAACCATAGCTTTGACTAAATAGACCTTTGCTGGCAAAGTAATGTCTCTGCTTTTTAATATGCGATCTAGGTTGGTCATAGCTGTTCTTCCAAGGAGCAAGAGTTTTTTAATTTCATGGCTGCAGTCACCATCCACAGTGATTTGGAAGCCCAAGAAAATAAAGTCTCTCGCTGTTTCCATTGTTTCCCCATCTATTTGCCATGAAGTGATGGGACTGGATGCCATGATCTTAGTTTTCTGAACACTGAGTTTTAAGCCAGCTTTTTCACTCTCCTCTTTCACCTTCATCAAGAGGCTCTTTAATTCCTCTTTGCTTTCTGCCATAAGGGTGGTGTCATCTGCTTATCTAAGGCTATTGATATTTCTCCCAGCAATCTTAACTCCAGCTTGAGCTTCATTAAGCCTGGCATTTTGCATGATGTACTCTGCATAGAAGTTAAATATGCAGGGTAACAATACACAGCCTTAACGTACTCCTTTCCCAATTTTGAACCAATCTGTTGTTCCGTGTCCGGTTCTAACTGTTCCTTCTTGGTCTGCATGTAGATTTCTCATGAGGCAGGTCAGGTGGTCTGGTATTCCCATCTCTTGAAGAATTTTCCACACTTTATTGCGATCCACACAGTCAAAGGCTTTGGTATAGTCAATGTAGCAGAATTAGTTTTTCTGGAATTCTGTTGTTTTTTCTATGATCCAACAGATGTTGGCAATTTAACTCTGGTTTCTCTGCCTTTTCTAAATCCAGCTTGAACATCTGGAAGTTCTCAGTTCACATAGTGCTGAAGCCTCACTTGGAGAAGTTTGAGCATAACTTTGTTAGCATATAACATGAGTGCAATTGTGCAGTAGTTTGAACATTCTTTGGCACTGCCTTTCTTTGGGATTGGAATGAAAACTGACCTTTTCCAGTCCTAAGGTCACTGCTGAGTTTCTAAATTTGCTGACATATTGAGTGCAACACTTTAACAACATCATCTTTTAGGATCTGAAATAGCTCACCTGGAATTCCATCACTTCCACTAGCTTTGTTTGTAGTGATGCTTCCTAAGGCCCTCTTGACTTTGCATTGTAGGATGTTTGGCCCTAGGTGAGTGATCACACCATAATGGTTATCTGGGTCACTGAGATCTCTTCTGTAAAGTTCTTCTGTGTATTCTTGCCACCTCTTCTTAATATCTTCTGCTTCTGTTAGGTCCATACCATTTGTGTCCTTTATTGTGCCCATCTGTGCATGAAATGTTCCCTTGGTATCTCTAATTTTCTTGAGGAGATCTCTAGCCTTGCCCATTCTACTGTTTTCGTGTATTTCTTTGCACTGTCTACTGAGGAAGGCTTTCTGATCTCTCCTTATTATTCTTTGGAACTCTGCATTCAGATGGATACATCTTTCCTTTTCTCCTTTGCCTTTCACTTCTCTTTTCTCAGCTATTTGTAAGGCCTCCTCAGACAACCATTTTGCCTTTTTTGCATCTCTTTTTTTGGGGATGGTCTTGATCCCTGCCTCCTGCACAATGTCACGAACCTCTGTCCATGGTCCTTCAGGCACTCTATCAGTTCTAATCCCTTGCATCTGTCATTTCCAATGTGTAACCGTTAGAGATTTGATTTAGGTCATACCTGAATGGCCTAGTGGTTTTCCCCAATTTCAGTCTGAATTTGGCAATAAGGAGTTCATGATCTGAGCCACAGTTAGCTCCTGGTCTTGTTTTTGCTGCCTATATAGAGCTTCTCCGTCTTCGGCTGCAGAGAATATAATCAATCTGATTTTGGTGTTGACCATCTAGTGATGTCCACGTGTAGAGTCATGCCTTGTGTTATTGGAAGAGGGTGTTTGCTATGAGGGTGTGTGCCACTGCATTCTCACGGCAAACTGTTGGCCTTAGCCCTGCTTCATTTTGTACTCCAAGGCCAAACTTGCCTGTTATTGTCAGATATAAATCACGCCTCCTAATTTGATGAAAGGGCTTCTATGGCAGCTCAGTGATAAACAACCTGTGTGCCAACACAGAAGCAGCAGCTTCAATCCAAAGGTCAGGAAGATCCTCTGGAGAAAATGGCAAGCTGCTGGAGTATTCTTGCCTGGGAAATCCCATGGACAGAAAGAGTTTGGCAGGCTACGGTCCATGAGGTCTAGAAAGAGTTGGACACAACTTACCGTTGTGTGATTAACAACATCAATTAACAACAATTCGATGAAACCACTGTTTTCATCCTTGCTGGAAGTATTCCCATATGGCTATAAAGAATTCTAAAAACAGCTGCGTTCAGCTGCAGGGTTTGAAGAGTAACAGTTTTGTGAAAGGGTCACAAGGAATACTAGTACAAACCGCCACGCTCACATCCATTCCCTGGTGACCAGTAACACGTAAACAGATCACGGCAGGAAAGAACCACATGGTAGTGCTAGGGGGTTCACAGCACTCTCTAAACACGGAGGGGCACCTCTCGATTCATTTTAGGAAACTAGCAGAGGCTTCATGTTTAAACCTGATGAGAAAACGATAAAGGAAAATCACAGGCCACTTTCACCTCTAAATCAAGCTTTAAAAGAATCCTAAACAAGATGGCAGCAAATGAAATCTAGCAAAAAAATTAAAAACAAACCCAAAAAGCCACCACCATGACCAATCTAGATTATCCAAGGAATGCAAAGATGGTTTAAGAACAATCTATATTCATGTGACACATCACTTAGAAGAATGGAAATATGAAACAAACTTCACATGATTATCTCCCCCTAACAAATGCATTCAATTCAACAAACATCTACTGAGTATGTTCCAGGCATCATTCTGGGGTCATGGACCAGAGCTCACTTCTTCCCTCCTCTCACATGGCTTACTTCTAGTGGGGAAAAGAAAATATTTAGAATCATTGAATTAAACTACTCAGAGTACATTAACAAAAATCTTCAATCAGTAACAAAAACACATCCCAACTGCCAAAAGGCACTTGAATCAGAAAGCTAAAAAAGCCAATAAATGTTAAAAGATATGCAACTTCATTTCTAAATACGAGAAATGCAGATTAGTGAATGATCACCTCACATTTGCCAAACTGGAAAAACTACAAATACATGGAGATATCAAAGTTCTGGGTCCAGAACAACTAAAAAGAGTACAGCCTCCTAGAAGGACTTAAACTGGTACATTTAGAAAAATGATGGCGCACTATTTAGGGTGTTGAAGCTGCACATGACTTATGACCCATTGATTCCACTGTATGTATGTATTTTTACACACACACAACAGGAAACATGTACAAACACGTTCACTGTTTGTCCAAATGTCCAGAATGATCACCATGTAGCACACAGTCACACACAATGATAATAAAGTGCACCTTATGCAGTAACATGTGTGAATCCTAGGGACACATGACTTGAATGAAAACAAGCAAATAATTCCATATACAGTTCAAAAAATGTATAACTAGGGATATAGCATGGTAATACTGTAAGGCAAGTAAGGAATTAACATAGACAGATCACAATGAACTGTGGAAAATCCTGAAAGAGATGGGAATACCAGACCACCTGACCTGCCTCTTGAGAAATCTGTATGCAGGTCAGGAAGCAACAGTTAGAACTGGACATGGAACAAAAGACTGGTTCCAAATAGGAAAAGGAGTGTGTCAAGGCTGTATATTGTCACCCTGCTAATTTAACTTATATGCAGAGTACATCATGAGAAACGCTGGGCTGGAAGAAACACAAGCTGGAATCAAGATTGCCAGGAGAAATATCAATAACCTCAGATATGCAGATGACACCACCCTTATGGCAGAAAGTGAAGAGGAACTCAAAAGCCTCTTGATGACAGTGAAAGAGGAGAGTGAAAAAGTTGGCTTAAAGCTCAACATTCAGAAA